>NC_134687.1:214337288-214710413 GCF_050947455.1 Rhinoderma darwinii | reverse complement strand
TACTGATGGTCGGGTACTGTATTGTACCTGGCTTATTCTGATACCCCTGGTGGTGATGGGTACCAGGGTAATAATGTGCAAGGCTTTTTACTGGCTAACACTAAGCCCTAGCCTTAGTAATTCTACATGGTTTTAATTGATCCAATAGAGGTTGGCTACTTGGATTTCTTATGATTTTTTTGCGGATGGGTGGGGGAGCATCATTTAAATTTCGCCTCAGGCAGCATAAAAGCTAGAATCAGCCCTGACCCTAGCCGTACACTATGTTCTGCCAACGATCGTAGATTAACATCCTCCATAATCCGACCCTACCATATACCGTCTCTAAGATTTTTTTTATGCTGCACCAGTTCTCTGGAATGCGTTACCACAAACAATCTGATTAGTTCCCAATATTCACAGTTTTTAGCGTGCCCTGAAAACACATCTTTTAGACAGGCCTATAACATTCCCTAATCTAACTCCTTTCCTTGGCCCCACTACTATATTAGAATATATCAGAACCTGATCGCCTCATTCAGCTGTATCCCCCACACTCCTTTCACCCTAATGCACTTCATGTCTGTCATACACAGATACTGGCTGGTGACCGGCTCATGCAGCTTTATGTGTAATACCCATGTGTATAAAAAATGGCTGGACCATTGTACTGACCAAACACATTTTACATTTTGTCTCCCTTATTAACCTCATAGATTGT
Organism: Rhinoderma darwinii; assembly: GCF_050947455.1. Classification (NCBI taxonomy): domain Eukaryota; kingdom Metazoa; phylum Chordata; class Amphibia; order Anura; family Rhinodermatidae; genus Rhinoderma; species Rhinoderma darwinii. Next base: position 214,709,713 of record NC_134687.1, on the reverse strand, counting down.
AAACTCTTGCGAGCAGGGTCTTCACTCCTCTTGTTTGAATTGTAAAGTGCTGCAGAATATGTTGGCGCTATATAAATAAAGATTATTATTATATTGGGATGTTTTCTTTGCTTGACTACACTCTTGGATTATCCCCTGTACCGCATACTCGGCTCTCCTACATTACCGTTACTGATTGCTGGATTGCCTGACGACCCATCTGACAACTCATTCTGTACCATGCATTCAGCTCTGCTATATTCAGCCAACCAGAACCCTGAACTTGTTGACTTTGTGACTTTATTTGTTTGGTTTGCATTTCACTGACATTATCCAGAGAATAAACCACTGGGCTAGCGAGAGGTACCGAAGTCCTGGGACCAGCCAAGTACCATAGACCCCAACCGAAGTTGTTGGAAAAGGAGGATGCTATAGGTGAATTGTGCTGCCTGGCTGTTTTTTTCCCCGCTCTTTATCGTAGAAACCAGACCATAAGGGTATGTTCACACGAGGTCATTACGTCAGTAATTGACGGACGTATTTCGGCCGCAAGTACCGGACCGAACACAGTGCAGGGAGCCGGGCTCCTAGCATCATAGTTATGTACGATGCTAGGAGTCCCTGCCTCGCTGCCGGACAACTGTACCGTACTGTAATCATGTTTTCAGTACGAGACAGTTGTCCGGCAGCGAGGCAGGGACTCCTAAGCGTCGTACATAACTATGATGCTAGGAGCCCGGCTCCCTGCACTGTGTTCGGTCCGGTACTTGCGGCCGAAATACGTCCGTCAATTACGGACGTAATGACCTCGTGTGAACATACCCTAACACATCCCAGGATACATATGATGGATGATGATAGATATGGAAAATATGGATGGATCACCAAAGTAGACACCCCTTCTAATTACTGAATTCAGATGTTTCAGCCACACCCGTTACAAACAGGTGCATAAAATCAAGCACACAGCCATGCTATCTCCATAGACAAACATTGCAAATAGTATAAGTAGCACTGAAGAGTCAATGACTTCAAATGTGTTACTGTCAAAGAATTCCACAAGTCAGTTTGTAAAATTTCTGATCAGTTAGATCTTCCCCAGTAAACTGTAAGTGCTATTATTGTGACATAGGAGTAACAACAGCTCAGCCACAAAGCGGGGTCACAGAGTGCTGAAGCATGTGGGGCGTAAAAATCGCCTATTCTCTGTGGCATCACTCACTACGGAGTTCCAAACTGCCTCTTGAGGAAACTGTGCAGTGGAATCTTCATGAAATAAGTTTCCATAGTCGAGCAGCTGCTGTTCCAGTATGAGTGTGCCCCAGTGCACAAAGCAAGGTCCATGAAAGACATGGTTTGACACGTTTGGTGTGAAGAAACAAGAGTGGCCTGCACAGAGCCATTGAAGACTGCTGAGTGGCCTGACCTCAACGCCATTGAAGACTGCTGAAATTAGCTGAAATGCCAAATGCGAGCTAGCCAAAAGGAGACCTAACTCCATATTAACACCTATGGTATTGGAATGGGGTGTCCAACAAGCTCATATAGGTTTAATGGCCAGGTGTTCACATACTTTTGGCCATATAGTGTATGTGAGAGATGTGATATAGATCAATGTGGAATAAGGGCTGAAATAAAATATATTTTAATAAAATATAAAAAAAAATATTTTTATGATGTATATTCAGGGCACTTATAAACTGTTGTACAATGCTCCCCTGGCTTTGTCACTTCTTTAACAATAAAACGTATTTGAAACTTTGGGTAATCTTGTACTTCATGTCCTTCTATGAAAACCATTGTGCATTATATAGGTTACATGCAGATGCTTTGATCTTTGCATATAAATGAAGAATAACCATACCTTCAATAAAGAAAAACGTAAAATATGAAAAACCTTAGTGCTTAATCACAGTTGTTATGTTGTAGATGTATATTATATGTAGAACCTACAGTGCACAGTCATTCCCAGTCCCTCTGCAAGCCATTTAAGAATTCATTATTTTTCTTCTTTCTCTCCATACCTCCTGAGTGGAAGGCTCTTCCAAGTGTGATGTAAGAACTGTCTTGTGTGTTCTGAGCCAATCTGATGTCACCCCTCCTTCGCTGCTCCCCCTTCTCTCTCACTGTAAGCAGTCTGACAGACAATAGGAAATAAACTGCAGCTGCATCCTCCTTTTTCCTGGCAATTATATTACGCTAAACATAGGTGCAGGGCCAGCTTTAGATTGGATGGCGCCCTGTGTGGGACTCTCTACTGCTGCCCTCCACAGACCAAAAATTAACCACATATATAGACACGCACATACTGGAACATATATACTGTACATACATAAAGAAATATTTAGACAAACAGGCAAAAATATATACTCACATTCTGGAATATATACATAAAGTGAAATATATAGACATGCAGACAGAGATATATATATATATATATATATATATATATATATATATATATATATACATACAGTGAAGGAAATAAGTATTTGATCCCTTGCTGATTTTGTAAGTTTGCCCACTGTCAAAGACATGAACAGTCTAGAATTTTTAGACTAGGTTAATTTTACCAGTGAGAGATAGATTATATATAAAAAAAAAAAAACAGAAAATCACATTGTCAAAATTATATATATTTATTTGCATTGTGCACAGAGAAATAAGTATTTGATCCCTTTGGCAAACAAGACTTAATACTTGGTGGCAAAACCCTTGTTGGCAAGCACAGCAGTCAGACATTTTTTGTAGTTGATGATGAGGTTTGCACACATGTTAGATGGAATTTTGGACCACTCCTATTTGCAGATCATCTGTAAATCGTTAAGATTTTGAGGCTGTCGCTTGGCAACTCGGATCTTCAGCTCCCTCCATAAGTTTTCGATGGGATTAAGGTCTGGAGACTGGCTAGGCCACTCTATGACCTTAATGTGCTTCTTTTTGAGCCACTCCTTTGTTGCCTTGGCTGTATGTTTCGGGTCATTGTCATGCTGGAAGACCCAGCCACGAGCCATTTTTAATGTCCTGGTGGAGGGAAGGAGGTTGTCACTCAGGATTTGACGGTACATGGCTCCATCCATTCTCCCATTGATGCGGTGAAGTAGTCCTGTGCTCTTAGCAGAGAAACACACCCAAAACATAATGTTTCCACCTCCATGCTTGACAGTGGGGACGGTGTTCTTTGGGTCATAGGCAGCATTTCTCTTCCTCCAAACACGGCGAGTTGAGTTAATGCCAAAGAGCTAAATTTTAGTCTCATCTGACCACAGCACCTTCTCCCAATCACTCTCAGAATCATCCAGATGTTCATTTGCAAACTTCAGACGGGCATGTACATGTGCCTTCTTGAGCAGGGGGATCTTTCGGGCACTGCAGGATTTTAATCCATTACGGCGTAATGTGTTACCAATGGTTTTCTTGGTGACTGTGGTCCCAGCTGCCTTGAGATCATTAACAAGTTCCCCCCGTGTAGTTTTCGGCTGAGCTCTCACCTTCCTCAGGATCAAGGATACTCCACGAGGTGAGATTTTGCATGGAGCCCCAGATCGATGTTGATTGACAGCAGTCATTTTGTATGTCTTCCATTTTCTTACTATTGCACCAACAGTAGTCTCCTTCTCACCCAGCGTCTTATGTAGCCCATTCCAGCCTTGTGCAGCTCTATGATCTTGTCCCTGACATCCTTAGAAAGCTCTTTGGTCTTGCCCATGTTGTAGAGGTTAGAGTCAGACTGATTAATTGAGTCTGTGTACAGGAGTCTTTTATACAGGTGACCATGTAAGACAGCTGTCTTTAATGCAGGCACCAAGTTGATTTGGAGCGTGTAACTGGTCTGGAGGAGGCTGAACTCTTAATGGTTGGTAGGGGATCAAATACTTATTTCTCTGTGCACAATGCAAATAAATATATATAATTTTGACTATGTGATTTTCTTTATTTTTTTTAATATAATCTATCTCTCACTGGTAAAATTAACCTAGCCTAAAAATTCTAGACTGTTCATGTCTTTGACAGTGGGCAAACTTACAAAATCAGCAAGGGATCAAATACTTATTTCCTTCACTGTATGTATATACATATATATAAATATATATATATATTTATATATAACACACAAGCACATAAATACAGAGACAGGAACATATACAAATACATAAGAGGCACATATAGACATACAGACACATATATACACACACATACTCTCTGAGTACAGATAATGTAGTAGGTGTAACCTGCAGTCCTATGCAACACCACAGATAACACACAGTGATAACTGTCATGTCCGTAGCTGCGGGCTGTCAGCTCCAATCTCCCCCTGACAGCCGCAGTGCGCAGCCATGAGTCAGCAAGCGCTGGCCCCAGCCTCCTCAGGAGATGCCAGCGTTCGCTTCCACTCACCTCAGCCGGATCCCGTAAAGGGGCAGGGCGCGTACCGGACTTTGATGAACATCAGGCCGTGAGTACCCTGGACTATAAGAGGGGTCCAGCCCCCTGCTTTGATGCCTGAGCGTTGTGGTGGTTTCCTAAGTTTGTCTATGTGATGGCCTCCTAGTGTGTTCCTGTTCCCTGCATTCCATACTATCCTGGTCGAGTACTGTGCTAAGCCAAAGTCAGGCCGTGCTGTATACCACGCCTGTCCTGCTTCACCACGCCTGACGTCTGCCTGCTGCCTAGTTCCAGCCAAGCCTGCCTTGCTACTGTCCGAGCTGCCACAGGTACCCTATACAAACTATAGACATTGACCTGCGCCCTGTTGGCCAGCTGCCATACTGTGAAGGCGGTATGGCCCAGTGGGTCCACAGACCCTTTTTGACAATAACTCTCTGAGTACCGACAATGTAGATGTTACTTGCAGTCCTATGTAACACCACAGAAAACCCACATAGTGATAACTCTATAAGTACAGATAATGTAGATGTTACCTGCAGTCCTATGTAACAACACAGATAACACACATAGTGATAACTCTATAAGTACAGATAATGTAGTAGTGTTACCTGCAGTCCCATGTAGCACCACAGATAACACACTCTGATAATTATATATACCCACACAGGCACATATAAACACACAAAGGCGCATATATATATATATATATATATATATATATATATATATATATGTATATATATATCCACACATGTACATACATACAGACAGACACACATACACATACTAGTCCTTCTCAATTAATTAGATTCTAAACAATGTGAAATTATGCAGATCCTGAAGAGATATTGGCGTATCCTTAGTACTGATGCAGATTTGATAGATCAGATTACGCAATGGCCTTCAGTCACATTCCGGAGAGGGAAAAACATCAGGGACAGAGTTATGCATAGTTGTTTTGACCCCATTGCACCTAAAGGAACATGGCTGGACAGACAAATACCAGGCACACACAGATGTGGCAGGTGCAAGGCTCGTGATTTTATTCAAAAAGGTGACAAGTTTAGGAGTGTCGTTACGCAATTGGAATATGACATTCGTGATTTTGTCAATTGTAAAACAGCAGGGGTGGTATATCTGATAACATGTCCATGTCCACTGAATTATGTGGGAAAAACGGTGCGGCAGTTTCGGCGCCGGATCAGAGAACATGTTGGCGATATTGCGAATTCTAGAGATACTCTTATATCCAAACATGTACACGCTACACATCAGGGTCGTGCAGAATGTCTTAAATTTCAAGCAATTGAACTCATTAGGCCTCCCAAACGGGGAGGTGACTGGGATAACCTCATACTACGAAAGGAAGCCCAGTGGATCTATAGATTGGCGTGCACACAACCAGGGGGTTTAAATGAGCAGACAAATTATGCATGTTTTATTTGAACATTCATTTAAACATGCATTTCCATGGCCAGTTTTCCATTCAGGATAGCAAGAGACCCACATGGTCGTCATGACAGGTGGTCTCTTAATTATCAATGATCATCATGTGGGCAGTCTGGCTATGGTTCCTTATTCAGTAGGTGTTCCAATGACACCTTGTAGTGGGGTAGACATTCATTTATCTACACAATATGTATTATCAGTGTAGTTGTTTTATCAATGGCAGTCCAGCTGCGGGTTTTGAGCTGATCCGCAACACTTACCCAAACTCTTAAATATCGATATACTCCTTCTTTGCAGTGGTGAGTTCCCGGCAGCATGGGCGACTCGATTGTGGCCTCTACTGCACCTGCGCGTTCGGCTTTTGATGCGGTCGATGTTGGTTCCTGGCTGTCAGCTGATGGCCGGGAGTCACACGGACAGGTGTCACGAATTCGATTGGTGAGTGTGTTTGGCTGTTTCGATTGGCGGTGCCGAGGACAGGGGGAGGAGTCAGATGCTTTAAATAACTCAGAGTCCCAGAATGAAGCATGCCGCTGACATCTATGCGAGCATGCTTCCGTGGAGTACAGCAGAATACCTGCTGCTGAACTAAATATCGCTGGCATCCCTGGCCAGAGTGACCAAGCTACAGACCCCTGATGATGAGTATTGAAACGCATTGGGTTGGTTGTGAATAGGAATTTTTTGGCATTGGGAACACTAGCATTGTTTGTATACCTCAACACTAGGAGCTTCCGGTGCGGTTATCACGGACTCTAGTGTGAATTAGGGTCAAGACTATTGTTATGCCCATTTTTCAAATGCTGATTCCGTATTGATATTCTTGTTGAACACTGAGCTATAGTAGGTTCACAATTGAATTAGAACTCAGAGTTTATTATTTAATACGTTTTTATACACACGGTGGGGCTTTTCACAGTGGTGATTGTACCCCTGTTTTTAGAGAGTTATAAATAAATGTTATATTTTACTCATATATCACACCAGTGAATATATACAGACAGACACACATACACATACTAGTCCTTCTCAATTAATTAGAATATCATCAAAATATTAATTAATCAGTAATTCTATTAAAAAAGTGAAACTCATATATTATATAGATTCATCTATACAGAGTGATCTATTTCCAGCACTTTTTTCTTTTAATGTTGATAATTATGGCTAAGGCTGGGTTCACACGAGCATGTTACGTCCGTAATGGACGGAACGTATTTCGGCCGCAAGTCCCGGACCAAACACACTGCAGGGAGCCGGGCTCCTAGCATCATAGTTATGTACGATGCTAGGAGTCCCTGCCTCTCCGTGGAACTACTGTCCCATACTGAAAACATGATTACAGTACGGGACAGCTGTCCGGCAGCGAGGCAGGGACTCCTAGCATCGTACATAACTATGACGCTAGGAGCCCGGCTCCCTGCAGTGTGTTCGGTCCGGGACTTGCGGCCGAAATACGTTCCGTCCATTACGGACGTAACATGCTCGTGTGAACCCAGCCTAACAGTTAATGAAAACCTAAAATTTAGTGTCTCAGAAAATTAGAATATTAAATAAGCCCAATTTCAAAAATGATTTTTAAAATGGAAATATTGGCCTATTGAAAAGTATGTACAGTATATGCACTCAATACTTGGTCGGGGCTCCTTCTGCATGCATTACTGCTTCAATGCGGCATGGCATGGAGGCGATCAGCCTGTGGCACTGCTGAGGTGTTATGGAAGACCTGGTTGCTTTGATAGCGGCCTTCAGCTCGTCTGCATTGTTGGGTCTGGTGTCTCTCATCTTCCTTTTGATAATACCCCATAGATTCTCTATGGGGTTTAGGTCAGAGGAGTTTGCAGGCCAATCAAGCACAGTGATACTGTGGTTATTAAACCAGGTATTGGTAATTTTGGCAGTTTGGGCAGGTGCCAAGTCCTGCTGGAAAATGAAATCAGCATCTCCATAAAGCTTGTCAGCAGAGGGAAGCATGAAGTGCTCGAAAATATCCTGCTAGATGGCTGCGCTGACTCTGGATTTGATATAACACAGTGGACCAACACCAGCAGATGGCATGGCTCCGCAAACCATTACTGACTGGAAATTTCACACTGGACCGCAAGCAACTTGGATTGATGCCTCTCCACTCTTCCTCCAGACCCCGGACTTCTCCAAATGAAATGCTAAATTTACTTTCATTTGAAAACAGGACTTTGGACCACTGAGCAACAGACCAGTCCTTCTAAATGCTTAGGAAACCTTTGCAGAAAGAAAATTTCAAAAGCCTTATTTTAGGGACCAGTTCCATTCTGAACTGGTTTTGAGGGCCTTATATATTATAAACCCCATATAAATCATACCATTTTGAAAACTGAATCCCTCAAAGTATTCAAAACAACATTTAGAAAGTTTCTTAAACCTTTAGGCATTTCACAAGAATTAAAGCAAATTAAAGGTGAAATTTACAAATGTCATTTTTTTTTTTGCAGAAAATCAGTTTTAATCCATTTCTTTCTGTAACACAGTAGGTTTTACCAGAGAAATTACACTCAATATGTATTGCCCAGATTCTGCAGTTTTTAGAAATATCACACATGTGGACCTAGTGTACTAATGGACTGAAACACAGGCCTCAGAAGCAAAGGAGCAGCTAGTGGATTTTAGGCCTCCTTTTTATTGGAATATATTTTAGGCACCATGTCGGGTTTGAAGAGGTCTTGTGATGCCAAAACAAAGAAAACACCCCAAAAAAGACACCAACTACACCCGTAAAGGAATTTATCAAGGGGTATAGTGAGCATTTTGACCCCTCAGGATTTTTGCTGAATTTAGTGTAATTAGGCTGTGAAAATGAAAATCTAAGTTTTTTCTAATAAAATATAGTTTTAGCTCAGATTTTTCCATTTTCACAATAGATAAAGGAGAAAAAGAAACCCAACATTTGTAAAGCAAACTTTTCGGAGTACGGAAATACCCCATATGTGGTAGTAAACTTTTTTTGGACCCACGGCAGGGCTCAGAAGGGAAGGAGCGCCATTTGGCTTTTGGAGCTCAAATTTTGCGTGATTGTTTTTCGGGTGCCATGTTTCATTTGCAAAGCCCATGAGAGACCAAAACAGTGGAAACCCCATTTGACAAACTACACCACTCAAGGAATCTATCTAGGGGTATAGTGAGCATTTAGACCCCACAGATCTTTTGCAGAGTTTATTGGAATTAGGACGTGAAAATGAAAATCTACATTTTGTTCCAATAAATTGTAGAATGTCTTCATTTTCACATAGTATATGTGGTCATACACTGCTGTTTGGACACAGGGCAGAGCTCAGAAAGGCAGGAGCGCTATTTGCATGCAGATTTTGCTGTATTGGTTTTTGGGTGCCATATTGCATTTGCAAAACCCTAAGGTACCAGAGTACAGTAGAATCCCACAAGAAGTAATCCCATTTTGGAAACTACACCCCTCAAGGCATTTATCATTTGCCTGGACATATGACAGGGCTCAGAAGTGAAGGGCACCATGCGCATTTGAGGCCTATTTTGGTGACTTTCACAGCATTGGCCCACAATTGCAGGGCTTTGAGGTCAAATAGCAAAACAAATCCCCAAGTAGTGACCCCTATATTGGAAACTACACCCCTTAGGGCATTTTAAGGGGTGTAGTGAGAACTTTGACCCCACAGATGATTCTACATTAGAAATTAGTGCCCAGCGGATGGTGCAAAGTGAAAATTGCAATTTTCCACTGATATGCCAATTTAGTGCACAATATGTTGTGCCCAGTTTATGCCACCTAAGACAAATACATCATAAACTGTTAAGCGGGTTCTCCCGGGTATGGCGATGCGATATATGTGCATGTAAACTGCTGTTTGGGCACGCTGTAGGGCTCAGAAGGGAGGGAGTGCCGTTTGGCTTTCGGCGTGCAGATTTTGCTTGGCAGTTGTTCTGTTTGGGGTTTTACTGGCATTTCCGTTTATAATTTGGGGGCATATGCAAGCTGTGTGGAGTACAACAGGGTATAATAATTTTTTTATCAGTTTTTATTTAATTTTTTTGGCAAGCAATGTGACCAAAAACCAGCTATTCGGACAAATTTTTTTTTATTTTTTTTTTACAGTGTTCACCCAGGGGTAATAAAATTAATTTTACCTTATTCTGCAGGTCATGTTTTGCAGCGTTTGCACACAAAAAAAAAAGCACTTTTTTATTTTTGCGTTGACAAGGCTTTGTAAGGGCTTGTTCTTTGCGGGACGGGTTATAGTTTCTATTGGTACTATTTTGGGGTATGTGCGACTTTTTTATCACTTTATATCCGATACTTTAAAAGGGATGGTGACCAAAAAAATAGTGACTCTGGTATTGTTTTTTATTTTTGCGGTGTTCACCGTGTGGGAAAAATAACATTATAGTTTTATAGTTTTGGTTGTAGCACACGCGGTGATACCAAACAGGTGTACTTTTTTTAAAGTTTTAATTTTTTCCCTATAATAAAAGACTTATTATAGGAAAAAAGGCAGTTTTTAATTTTTTAACTTAGAACTTTAATTTTTACACTTTTGCTGAACATTTTTATAACTTTTTTTTGTCCCACTAGAGGACTTGAAGACCTGCACCTCTCATATTTATACTAATACATTGCACTACTCACGTAATGCAATGCATTAGAGCTGTCAGCTATTCACTGACAGCAAGCCTATTAGGTTCCGCCTCTGTGCAGGGCCTAATAGGCTTCCGTACGTGGCAGACCAGGAGGCCACTGGTGGCCTCCGGTTGCCATAGCGATGATCGGCATCCATGCGACCACATCGCAGCGATGCCGATGTTCTGGAAACCACTAAGATGTCGCGATCGCTTTTGATCAAGGCATCTAGGGGGTTAAAGGCAGGGAGCGGAGCTAGCTCCATTACCTGCCATTACAGCAGAATGTCAGCTGTAACATACAGCTGACACCCTTCGGCTGATGGCGCAAGCTCAGCTTCTGAGCCCGCCGCAATCTTCCATCTTCGACAGGAAGACTTTTAAGTCCCGCCTCCGGGCAGGGCCTAACAGGCCGCCGTACTTGGCAGACAGGAGGCCATTGTTAGGCCTCCTGTTGCCAACAGCCGTTCGGCTAGCATTGCTACCCGGCACTTTTAGCCGGGTAACCATGCTGCAATGCTGTTATTGGTCAGTTACTACAGACTGACCAATTACAGCGATCGCAGGCAGTGCCGCGATTGTTAATGGTGCGTTGAGGGGTTAAAAGAAAAAAATGCTGGAAATAGATCACTCTGTGTGTAATGAATCTATATAATATAAGAGTTTCACTTTTTGAATTGAATTACTGAAATAAATAAACTTTTTGATGATATTTTAATTCATTGAGAGGGACTAGTGTACATATATATATATATATATTTTTTTTTTATTTATTTATTTTTATATTTAAAGCAGTGCACCTCTAGAGATACACTATAAAAAGATTATTTCCATGAATAAATTACCATTAACTTGTTAAAGTTTTATAGATTACCATGTATGAAAGTGTGGTGTTTCCCTTAGGGTATGTGCACACACAAAAAAAAAACTTCTGAAAATACAGAGCTGTTTTTAAGGGAAAACAGCTCCTGATTTTTAGCCGTTTTTTAATCAAGCTCGCGTTTTTCACGGCCATTTTTGGAGCTGTTTTTCTATAGTCAATGAAAAAGGGCTCCAAAAACGTCTCAAGAAGTGACATGCACTTCTTTTTCGCGGGGATTTTTTACACAGCCGTTTTTCAAAACGGCCGCATAAAAAAAGGCCCGTCGGAACAGAACGCCGTTTTCCCATTGAAATCAATGGGCAGATGTTTGGAGGCGTTCTGCTTCCGATTTTTCGGCCGTGTTTTGGCCGCTTACGGCCTGAAAAACGGCCGAAAATAAGCCATGTGAACATATCCTTAAAGGGAATGTGTTGCCAGAAAAACATGTTTTTTTTTTTTAAATTAAACATTTAGTGTGTGGGTGATTAAACATTGTTCACATTTTTTTTATTTTTTTCACGAGTCAGGAAATATTATAAATTAATTCTAATTTATAATACTACCCATTTTTGGTCACTAGATGGAGCTCTTCCCAAAATTGCAGCTTTGCAAAATTGGGTAAAAAGCCCTCAGTGAGCTCTCAGCATCCCCCCCTCCTTTATCCTGGCTAGTGCCGGGATAAACGAGGGGTTTGAACGGTGTAACCTCCTACACTGTGTGTCGCCATTTTTTGAGCTAACACACAGTGTAGTAGGTTTACATACAGTAGTAAACACACACAAACACGAACATACATTGAAATCTCTTACCTGCTCCTGCCGCCGCGGCTCCCTCCGGCCCGTCCGCTCCGTTTGCTGCCGCTGGTCCAAATGCACAAATCCGGAAGCCGCGACCGGAAGTAGTAATATTACTGTCCAGCCGCGACTTCCGGTCCCCAGGAAAATGGCGCCGGACGGCGCCAATTTCGAATTGGACTGTGTGGGAGCGGCGCATGCGCAGTTCCCACACAGACGCCGTACACTGAAGTCAATGGGACGGGAGCCGTTCGCAGTCCCTATGGGACTGTGGCTGCCGTATTCCATGTCTGTATGTGTCGTTAATCGACACAGACAGAAATGGAACAAAAAATGGCAGCCCCCATAGGGAAGAAAAAGTGTAAGAATAAGAAAAAGTAAAACACAAACACACAAATGAATATAAACGTTTTTAATAAAGCACTAACATCTTTAACATATAAAAAAATAATTTGTGATGACACTGTTCCTTTAAGGGGTAGCATAGTATATAGGGGGCAGTACAGATATCTTAATTTTATTTGTTCTACTTTAATACTAAACACACACTCACAAAGAGACATATATTCACATGCAGACACAAGCACACATATACACACACACATACAAACAAACACAGACACTTATATACACAGATACATATATAGACACACAGGCACACATATACACACACATAATGGAACATTTACACACATACTTATATACACAGAAATATGCACACACACATAGGCACTTACCATCTCTCCTTCCTGACAGGCTCCCAGGTTTCTTGCTGGGCGGGCTGTGGGTGGAGCTTCCTCCAATTCTCTGCCTCTGCTCTAATTTCCTCCGTGTGTGTGTAAGGAAGAACAGAGGCAGACTCCTACATGCTGGGAGGGTGCAGCAAACTGGCCTGGACAAAAATGATGGTACCCTTTACTTAATATTTTGTTGCACAACTTTTTTGCGGCAATCACTGCAAATGATTTCTGCAACTCTCAATGAGACTTCTGCACCAGCTGTCTCAGGTTTCAAGGGTGCCTTCTCCAGACTGCAGGTTTCAGCTCCTTCCACAGATGTTCAATAGGATTTAGATCAGGGCTCATAGTAGGCTTCTTAAGACTAGTCCAATGCTTTTCTCTTAGCCATTCATGGATGTTTTTACCTGTGTGTTTTGGGTCGTTATCCTGTTGGAGGACCCAACAGGATAAGGACTCAAAACACACAGGTAAAAACATCCATGAATGGCTAAGAGCATAGCATTGGACTATTCTGACGTGGCCTTCTATGAGCCCTGATCTAAATCCTATTGAACATCTGTGTCTGTGGAAGGAGCTGAAACATGCAATCTGGAGAAGGTACCCCTCAAACCTGAGACAGCGGGAGCAGTTTGCTCATGACGAGTGGGCCAAAATACCTGTGGACAGGTGCAGAAGTCTCATTGAGAGTAAGGGTATGTGCACACAGAAAATCAAAAACGTCTGAAAATATGGAGCTGTTTTCAAGGGAAAACAGCTCCTGATTTTCATACGTTTTTTAAGCCACTCGCGATTTTCGCTGCGTTTTATACGGCCGTTTTTGGAGCTGTTTTTCTATAGTCAATGAAAAATGGCTCCAAAAACGTCCCAAGAAGTGACACACACTTTTTCGCGGGCGTCTTTTTATGTGCCGTTTTTGGAAAACGAGGCGTAAAAAAACACCCCGTCGGAACAGAACGCCGCATTTCACATTGAAATCAATGGGCAGATGTTCGGAGGAATTCTGCTTCCATTTTTTTGAGGCGTTTTTCGAAGTGTAAACGCCCCGAAATACTCTGTGTGAACATACCCTTACAGAAATAGTTTGTTTGCAGTGATTGCCTCAAAAGGTTGTGCAATAACAGTTAAAGTTAAAGGGGTTATCCAGGGACCAAAAATTGCATTGCAATAATATATTTAAGGCTTCGTTCACATCTGCGCTAGGGCTCTGTTACATAGTACATAGAACATGTCCATCATGTTTAACCAAGGGATGGGAAAGTAAAACATTTCTACACATAGGAGCTAATATTTTTTTGTTCTAGGAAATTATCTAAGCCTTTTTTAAAGCCATCTACTGTCCCTGCTGTGACCAGCTCCTGCGGTAGGCTATTCCATAAATTCACCGTTCTCACAGTAAAGAAGGCTTGTCGCCTCTGCAGGTTGAAAATTTATTTTTCCAGACGGAGGGTGTGCCCCCTTGTTTTTTGAGGGGGTTTTACATGGAACAGGATTTCACCATATTTTTTGTATGTACCATTCATATATTTATATAAGTTAATCATGTCCCCCCTTAGTCGTCTTTTTTCAAGGCTAAATAGGTTTAGTTTTTTTAATCTTTCCTTATAAGTTAGATTCTCCATGCCCCTTATTAGCTTCGTTGCTCTTTTTTGTATTTTTTCCAACTTCAGGGCATCCTTTCTATGAACTGGACTGCATATTCTAGATGAGGCCTCACTAATGCTTTGTAAAGTGGTAATATTACATCCCTGTCCCGCGAGTCCATGCCTCTTTTAATACACGACAATATCTTGCTGGCCTTTGAAGCAGCTGATTGACATTGCATGCTGTTATTTAGTTTATGATTTACAAATACACCCAGATCCTTCTCAACTAGTGACTCCCCCAGTGTAGCTCCCCCTAGGACATATGATGCATGCAGGTTGTTCGTACCCAGGTGCATAACTTTACATTTATCTACATTAAACTTCATCTGCCAAGTGGACGCCCACTCAGTTTGTTTAAATCCGCTTGCAATTCACGAACATCTTCCATAGTCTGAACTATATTACATAGCTTGGTGTCATCTGCAAAAATAGAAATAGTGCTATTAATCCCATCCTCTATATCATTAATAAATAAGTTGAATAATAGTGGTCCCAGCACTGAACCCTGGGGTACACCACTTATAACCGGTGATGATTCAGAGTAGGAATCATTGACCACAACTCTCTGGATACGGTCCTTGAGCCAATTCTCAATCCAATTACAAACTATACTTTCTAAACCTATAGTCCTTAATTTACCCATTAGACGTCTATGTTGCTTACCCTCGGAATGGAGCCCTGACAGACATCACCGTTGATTTCAATGGTGACGGATCCGGTGACAATGGTTTCCATTTGTCTCTGTTCTGCAAGGGTTCCGTCGTTTTGACGGAATCAATAGCGTAGTCGACTACGCTATTGATTCTGTCAAAACGACGGAACGGAGCCCTAGCGCATCTGTGAACGAAGCCTAAGTGAAAAGAAATAACCTACTAATGTACTTTAATTTAAAATTCTGTACTAAATCGTGCAGTTCAAACCTTGTGAATTGTTCCCAGAAGTCCGGGAGCTTTGCTCATAACGACGACGTGCCAAGAGAGACCCACGTGACTGAGGGCTTGCTTCCTGTGAAGTTCGTGTCTGCGAATTATCAAGATCATGACCACAGGGGGCTGTCAGATTGCCTATTGCTTGGGTCCCTGAGTAGAGCATCAGCTAGCGCCTTGCTCGGGACTCCAGCCCCGCTCCCGACGTCCATATTTGGCCAGTGACTTCAGGGGTTTCCTATCGCTGGAGTTCCCAAGCAGAGCATCAGCTATTGCTCTGCCTGGGGACTCCAGCACTTCTGCCAAGGTCACTTTCCATATATGGACAGTGAGGTCGGCAGCAGTACTGGAGTCCCCGAGTAGAGCATCAGCTGATGCTCTGTCCGTGGACACCAGCCGTGCTCCCAACGTCACCAAAAATTGCATTGCAATAATATATTTATGTCAAAAGAAGTAACTAACGAATGTACTTTAATTTACAATTCTGTACTAAATAGTGCAATTCAAACCTCGTGAATTGTTCCCGGAAGTCCTGGAGCTTTTATCTTTTATCATCAAGAGCATGACCGCAAGGGGCAGTCACATTGCCTATTGCTTGAGTCCCCGAGCAGAGCATCAGCTAGTGCTTTGCTCGGGACTCCAGCCCTACTCCCGACGTCACTTTCTATATATGGTCAGTGACTTTAGGGGTTTCCTATCAGCCGATGCTCTTCTCGGGGACTCCAGCGATAGGAAACCCCTGAATTCACTGACCAAATATGGACGTCGGGAGCAGAGCTGGAGTCCCGAGCAAAGCACAAAGCACTAGCTGATGCTCTGCCTTCTGACTGCCCCTTGCGGTCATGTTCTTGATAACACGCCGACATGAACAGCACAAGAAGCCAGCCCTCAGTCACGTGGGGCCGTGTCGGCGCGTCATCATTATTAGAAAAGCTCCAGGACCTGCACGATTTAGTACAGAATTTTAAATTAAAGTACATTAGTAAGTTACTTCTTTTCACAGAAATATATTGTTGCAATGCAATTTTCGGTCTCCAGATAACTCCTTTAAAAGTAATGTGTCGCTAGAAAAACATTTTTTTTTTTTTTAGTTAAACAGTTAGTGTATAGGTGATTAGACATTGTTCTAATTTTTTTATTTTTTTCACGAGTCAGGAAATATTATAAATTAGATTCTAATTTATAATATTTCCCAGCGCTGGTCACTAGATGGAGCAATTCCCAAAATTGCAGCATTGCATGTGGAAAAGCAACCACATTGCTTTATGCTGCAAAATTTGAGAAAACTCACTCGCTCTAGTGAGCTCTCAGCACCCCCCCTCCTTTATCCTGGCTAGTGCCGGGAGAAACGAGGGGATTGAACGGTCAAACCTCCTACACTGTGTGTCGCCATTTTTTAAGCTAACACACAGTGTAGTAGGTTAACATACAGTAGTAAACACACACTAAAACACGAACATACATAGAAATAACTTACCTGCTCCTGCCGCCGCCGCTCCCTCCGGTCCGTCCGCTCGGTCTTATACCGCCGCTCCAAGTGCACAAGTCCGGAAGCCGCGACCGGAAGTAGTAATCTTACTGTCCGGCCGCGACTTCCGGTCCACAGGAAAATGGCGCCGGACATGGCACAGTTCAACTTGAACTGTGTGGGAGCGGCGCATGCGCCGTTCCCACACAGACGGCGTACAGCATAGTGGATGGAATGGGCCCCGTTTGCATTCACTATGGGACTGTATGTGCCGTATTCCATGTCTGTATGTGTCGTTAATCGACACATACAGAAATGGAAACAAAAATGGCAGCCCCCATAGGGAAGAAAAAGTGAAAAAATAAAAAAAGTAAAACACAAACACACAAATAAATAAAAAAATGTTTAATAACACACTAAAATCAAATTGATCTAAAAAAAATTTTTTTTCGTGACACTGGTCCTTTAAGGGTACCATCATTTTTGTCCAGGCCAGTTTCATTTGTTTTTTGTTTTTTTTTTACATTTTTCTGTTGACCCACAATTCAAAAGCAACGTCTCATTTACATTAGTTGATTTTCAGTAAATTAAAATGTATTATTACTTTTGTCAGCTTCAAGTTATTTCAGTGACCATTGTGGATTTTTCTTTCTTTAACGGAAGGGTACCAACAATTTTGTCCACGACTGTGTGAGACAGTAACAGGTAAAGTCATTGAGGGAAGGTACATTTCCCCTAGAATCCTGTCATATGTATCCTAGGCTCCAGGGAATGAGTAGTTCTTGCATAGAAAGCTCTAGCTTTCCAATCTCGGCTTAAGGAAAAGCCGGAAAAAGGGCCTGGAGTTGGATTGGAGAAGAGCAGGGCGGGTTCCCCAATCCCTAGTCCATCTCTGTTTGTAGGACAAGGCTGCTGCTCAATTAGCTGCACCTGTAGCCTGTGTATAAAAAGGTGCAGACACAGTGTGTGTGAGTCTCACCCCTGACTCAGACCGGAGACTACTAAGGCTGGAGTAGCCTGTATTCTATGTGAGTAAAGACCTGTGTTACTTTGTGTCCAGTGCCTGGTAGGAAGGCACTTGGTATAGTTAGATAATATCTTGTTTAGTTAGTGCTCAGACGAGCAGGATTTATTTTGTATTTTGCCTTGTTGTACAAGAGGCTGTTTCTTTGACAAGAATAAAAACACAGGCAAAGCCCTGTTATGACTTTTAATGCACGGTGTCCCTGTCTCTGGCTACTAAGAAACCGCTGTACCAACCTCCTGATGCTAAACCCTCACAATATATATATTTATTTTTAAATGGAGGAGGGTTCTGAACATTTACAGAGAGCTTGCAGTCAGGGAAAGGGGAACTACAGGCTGCTGAAGGGGAGGAATATGACACTTTCCAGTGATACGATATAGTAGACAGTTTCATGTACAGTATTCACATGTACTACAGATTAATACCAATAATAAGTATAACGATAAGCACGCTTTTAAAAGACAAGCGTTTTACTAAATGTATACCAGGTTGCGCAGAACTTTTTTTCCCCACAGGCACATACTGTGTTACTTCCTTACTTTGACTCCAGCTTTTATGTGGGCATGTTTATATTACACTAGAAGACCATGGAAGTACAATAAGTTCTGTCAGTTCAAAAGGACAGTGGCTTTATTTGTGTTACAGTAAGCGTATATCCAATTCTTTCCAATAAGAACTCCGTTGCTTGCACTGTGTGCTTGGACTTCAATGGAATGAAAACAAAATCTGCTTGGTTGTCATAGATGCTGTAAACAGAAGGACAAAGGCAAGTGTTCCACCCCCTGCAGTGTTCCATCCACTGAACTAGCACAGAATGATGTAGGCTCACATTGAAGTAAGCTCCACTAATGGTTGTGTTTTCGGATAATGCCTTTGTATGTATGGAATATAAAATGCACTTGGCAAGGTAGAATGACGTTAATAAATAATTACACTATAGTAGACAAAATCACAAGGCTAAATACTGGAAACCTGGAACTCACAGAAAAAACTTTCCAATATATTGAATTGGGTTTCAATAACTCATATTTCATAAATTGAGTTATGCTGTGTGTTTTATAACCTGCACTAGGGTCTATATAGGCCTCATTCTAGTCCTGGTCAGGCTACATTTATTTCATTATTTACTGCTATAGGGAAAACTTCAGACTATAGTTACAACATGTAAGAAACGATGCAGTATTGTAATGAGATTTCTATAGAAACCGTTCTAAGAGCATTTCCTTTTATAAGCCCTTAAGGAAACAGCCAAACCTCGTTTTTTCATTTTAGTTTTTTTTCTCCCGGTCTTCTTTTTTCATTCACCTGTATTTTGCAGGACAGGGTGTAGTTTTTTTATGGCACCATTTATTGTACCGGGAAACAGAAATTGCACCTTTTTTTTGGGGGGGGGGGGGGGGGTGTTGTTTTTGCAGCGTCTATCAGGCGGTAAAAACGACATGTTCACCTTATTCTATGGGTTGATACAATTACGGCGATACCAAATGTATATTTTTTTGTTTTTCCACTTTTATAGAATAAAAATTAGCTAAAAAAAATAAAATTGTTCTGAGTCACCATATTCTGAGTCATAAAAGTTTTATTTTTCCATCAATCAAGCGACTTGAGGACTTATATTTTTGCTTCAGAAAACTTCTGACATGGCATAGTGACAGGTGAGATGTTTTTAATGGTGGGGGTCTGAGCACTGAGACCCCTACCGATTGCTAAATCGAAGTGGCAAAAGCACTCGGGTGAGCGCTGGGCCGCTTAATTTCTGAACGGCTTTTCTCGGAAAGCCGATGTAACAGACTTTCTAATAGACTTTCTATTGAGTCTGTACACCATTACATCGGCTTTCCGAAAAAAGCCAATCAGGAACCAATCAGCTCAGCGCTCACCCGAGCGCTTCGTTTTAGAGATCGTGGGGGTCTCCGTGCTCAAAACCCTGATTAAAACTTCTGACATGTCAGAAGTTTTCTGAAAGTTAAGTTATCCTTTAACTTTTAATACTTTTTTTTTGGAACATTAATAATAATAATAAAAAAAAATTTAACAGGTGTGTGTGTGTGTGTTGCTTTTTTGGAGCCTGATAAGTAGAAAAAGAGGCATTATTCTCTAATAAAGAAATATTACAAAGTTTCTTACATTCACTTGTACCATTGATTTATAAAAAAAATTTCATGTACATTGCCTATTTGACACTGAAAGACTAAGCAGTGGTGCTCCTAATCAAACACTGGTGTTAAATAGTAGAATATTTAATAGAAGAGGACTGTTCAGCACTGAGTTAGGTTGAATTCAGACGACCATAGTAAACGTCCATGTGTCGGCCATTAAAACAGCTGACGTCACATGGACGCATGTATTTCAGTGGGGCTGTTCACATGGCTGTTTGAACGGACCGTGTGAAGGGCTCGTTGCAAAATAGAACATGTCCTATTTTCTTCTGTTTTCACAGATCCCTCGATAGACTCAGGTCTATGGGGATCCGTGAAAACGGGACCCGCACGGGTGCAACTTGGACGTGAAAAACTGACGTTTTTCATGTCCGAGTTTGCACTTGCTCGTGTGAATCTGGCGCGCGCGCGTGTGTGTGTGTCAGGCTATCCCCTTCCTCACAAACTTTTTGCAACTCTGCTACTGAATGTGTAGTATGATTTCTCAGCGAGAATGAAAACCATAAAGGACTTTCATAGTTGACGTTGTTTGTCAGTAAGTGCAGCGTTTCTTGAACAGTTACAGTAAGTGAATTAACCAGGTATAGGGAAAAAGAGGCATTTTTCTCCAACAAGATAATTACAAAGTGTATTAACTATTGATTTAGGGGGAAAAAAAAAAAAGGTACAGTATGCTTTAAAGGAACAGTGTCACCACAATTTTTTTTTTAATATGTTAAAGATGTTAGTGCTTTATTAAAAACATTTGGATTAATTTGTGTGTTTGTGTGTTACTTTTTTTTATTTTTACACTTTTTCTTCCCTATGGGGGCTGCCATTTTTTTTTCCATTTCTGTATGTGTCGATTAACGACACATACAGACATGGAATACGGCAGCTCCAGTCCCATAGGGACTGCGAACGGGGCCCGTTCCATCCACTTTTGTGTACGCCGCTGTGTGGGAACGGCGCCATTTTCCTGTGGACCGGAAGTCGCGGCCAGATAGTAAGATTACTACTTCCGGTCGCGGCTTCCGGACTTGTGCACATGGAGCAGCGGCAGCAGACGGAGCGGATGGACCGGAGGGAGCGGCGGCGACTGGAGCAGGTAAGTTATTTCTATGTATGTTCGTGTTTCAGTGTGTTTACTACTGTATGTTAACCTTCTACACTGTGTGTTAGCTCAAAAAATGGCGACACACAGTGTAGGAGGTTAGACCGTTCAAACCCCTCGTTTATCCCGGCACTAGCCAGGATAAAGGAGGGGGGGATTCTGAGAGCTCACTAGAGCGAGGGATTTTTACCCAATTTTGCAGCATAAAGCAATGTGGTTGCTTTACCACATGCAATGCTGCAATTTTGGGAATGGCTCCATCTAGTGACCAGTGCTGGGAAATATTATAAATTGAATCCAATTTATAATATTTCCTGACTCGTGGAAAAAAAAAAAAAAATTAGAACAATGTTTAATCACCTATACACTAACTGTTTAATTTAAAAAAAAAAAAATGTTTTGCTGGCAACACATTCCCTTTAAAGAGGCTCTGTCACCAGATTTTGCAACCCCTATCTGCTATTGCAGCAGATAGGCGCTGCAATGTAGATTACAGTAACGTTTTTATTTTAAAAAAATGAGCATTTTTGGCCAAGTTATGACCATTTTTGTATTTATGCAAATGAGGCTTGCAAAAGTCCAAGTGGGCGTGTTTAAAGTAAAAGTCCAAGTGGGCGTGTATTATGTGCGTACATCGGGGCGTTTTTACTACTTTTACTAGCTGGGCGTTCTGACGAGAAGTATCATCCACTTCTCTTCAAAACGCCCAGCTTCTGGCAGTGCAGACACAGCCGTGTTCGAGAGATCACGCTGTGTCGTCACTCTCATTATTTAACACGCACGGTGACCGGCGTAAAAAAAAAATTTGAAAACACCAGAATCGTTTTTTGGTCACCTTAGCACTAAAAAAACTATGAAATAAGTTATGAAAACATCGGAAGTACCAAAAAATGGTACCAATAAAAACTACAGCTCGTTATGGCTCTCAGAATGTGGTGAAATTTTTTTTTTAACAAATAGTTTTCTTTGTAAAAGTAGTAATATATATATATATATATATATATAAATAAAAGATATAAATTTGGTATCACCGTGCTCGTAATGAGCCGCAGAATAAAGTCGTTTTTACCGCTCTGAGAAAGCCGTAAAAACAAAAAACAATGGAGGAATTTAGTTTTTTTCCAATTCCACCCCACAAATCTTTTTTTTCCGTTTCCCAGTACATTATATGGTACTTCAAATGGTGCCGATACAAACTACAACTTTTACCGCAAAAAAAAGGAGGCCCTCATACCACTCTATTGACGGAAAAATTTTGGCTCTTGGAAGGTGGGAAGTGAAAAACGAAAAATGTCTGGGTCGTTAAAAGGTTAATGATATAGAGGATGAGATTAATAGCACTGTTTTCATTTTTGCCAATGACACGAAGCTATGTAGTATAGTTTAGTCTATGACAGATGTTCATAAATTACAAGCCGATTTGGACACACGTGTTTTGACATCCACTTGGCAAATGAGGTTTAATGTAGATAAATGTAAAGTTATGCATCTGGGTACCGACAATCTGCATGCATCAGATGTCCTAGGGGGAGCTACACTGGGGGAGTCACTTGTTGAGAAGGATCTGGGTGTACTTGTAGATCGTAGACTAAATAACAGTATG
Source organism: Rhinoderma darwinii (assembly GCF_050947455.1). Taxonomy (NCBI): domain Eukaryota; kingdom Metazoa; phylum Chordata; class Amphibia; order Anura; family Rhinodermatidae; genus Rhinoderma; species Rhinoderma darwinii. The sequence goes on along the minus strand of NC_134687.1, from coordinate 214,686,958 downwards.
CAATGTCAATCAACTGCTTCTAAGGCCAGCAAGATATTGTCGTGTTTTAAGCCCCTCTTCAGTGTTTTTGCAGGCAGATTTTGACTTGCCTAACACTTTCATTGCCGCATTTTTTGCAGCGTTTTTCGGCCACAGCCATGGAGCGCCGTGGGCATAAAACATTGCGAAAAACGATTTGTATCCCATTGATTATAATGGGAGGTCAGATGGAAACGCAGGAAGAAAGAGCATGTCGCCGCTTCCCGCGAGCATTTTTTTTCCACTCGCGGAAAAAAACAAAAACAAAAAAAAACCGCCTCCCTGTCCCATTAAAATCAATGGGAGGCGGTTTCGGGAATTTTGACGCCATTTCAGAGTCAAAAACTGCGCCAAAAACCGGTGTGAACATACCCTAAGAGACACCTACTCGCGCGACATATTACCACTTTACAAAGAATTTATGTGGCCTCATCTAGAACATGCAGTTCAGTTTTGGGCTCCAGTTCATAGAAAGGATGCCCTGGAGTTGGAGAAAATACAAAGAAGAGCAACTAAACTAATAACAGGCATGGAGAATCTTCATTATGAGGTTTCCCAACCCTTGGTTGAAAGTGATGGACATGTGTCTTTTTTCAACAGTACTGACTACGTGTCACGATCTGTGGACCCACTGGGCCGTACCGCCGTAGCGGTATAGCAGCTGGCCAAACAGGATACAAAGTCAATGTCTATAGTTCGGATAAAGGTACCTGTGGCAATATAGACAGTAGCGATGGTTTAGGCTCGGATGAAACTCTGGCAGCAGGCAGACAACAGGTGCAGTGAAACACAGCGGGTGTAGAAGGCCACACAACATGACTCCAACTCTGTACAGCACAGGAACATGGAAGCACAGGATACAGGAACGGGCACACTGGGAACTGGAGAACACTCAAGGGACCATTTGCAGAGACTGACACAGGTAGATACAAACAACGCTCAAGCAAGGAGTCCAGGGTGACCTTGGAGCAATCAGCTCAATCTGACACATGTGTGCGCTCTGGCTCTTTAAGGCTGGTTACTGCAGGACAGGACGGCTGCATGTGCTGGCATCTCTAGAGAGAAAGGCGGCGGCAGGATGAGGAAAGCTCGTGGTCAGCGACCGGGGAGGTTAAACTATGTAACTATATATGCTGCCCAAGGAAAATGGAACAGTAACACTGCAGTGGGCAAAATAGCGCAAAAATTGGATCACTAAGCAGTTGCAAAAACATCGCTTTGTCAGATGAATCCAGATTAGTGTGGCACTATGTTAATGGGTCAGAATTTGGCACAAGCACCATGAATCGAACCCTTCCTGTCAGGCGTCAACAGTGCAGGCTGGTGGAGTAATGGTGTGGAGAATGTTTTCTTAGATTTACTTTGGGTTCACCGATACTGGTGGCTGGACATTTGAACTGTAGGGCTTACATAATAATTTTGGCTGACCAATGACGGCTGTTTAACCTACGGCAGAACACTATAGCGGCTAATGCAAACCCCTATCCTGTCCACATAAACCAATATTCCTGCAGAACGATTTCAACAACTAGTAAAATCTATGCCATGATAAATTGCTGCAGTTCTGAAGGCTAAAGGAGGCTTCTCAAATGGTATCTCTAACCAGGTATCCATTAAGTGCAGATTGTTCACGCCAGTCACAATGTGGCAGCCCTGTAAGTTACGGTATTATTATTTTTTTTATATGAAAATTGAAAAGAATAAATATAGTAAGTATACATGGCTTTCAAGTGCTTAACATAAATTTGGGAATTGAATAAAAATAAAAAAAATTGTTGGAGTAGGGAAAAGAAGAAAGATGTAAGTTCCCTAAAGGTTTGCTGCATTCTATAAGCCAGCTATAATCAGAATAACGCACTGCTCAAACTTGTGTTCGTTTTCTGCCAGGTTTTCATTGCTTTTTGAAGATCAGAACAGTGCAACAAGTTACACTATTCTACTCAGTAGAAAAATATTAAACCTGACAAGTCCATTATAAGCCAGTGGGAGGAAAAAAATAAAAAAAATAAAACAGATAATAAACAGATCAGGCATAGGTCAGGAATCCTAAAAAACAAAAAAACAAAAAAAAAACAAAACCATGATTGCAGTGTAAATGTTTTTTCATTCCACCTCACAAAATAATTTTTAAAGTTTCTCAGTACAATATATGGTACATTAAACGGTGCCATTAACCCGTTGCCAACATATGATGTACTTCCATTATAGCCGGGTAGGGGGAAGTATATAGAAGACTCACTGGCTGAGCCCGCTCCATACAACGCGGGTGGCAGCTGTATGTTACAGCCAACAATTCACTGTAACTAGCAGGATCCCGCTAGCTTAGCCCCTTAGATGCCGGGGTCAATAGCGACCGCACCACCTAAAGCGTTAGGAAGAGAGAGCAACCCCTTCTGACAGCCCATAGCCCTCCCACAATGCGGGGTGGTTATGGGAGCTAATGAAGGCCCTCAGGTCTGCTATTTTTGTACTCCGACAGGGCTGAATGGGTGCCTGTCCGAAACACAATATAGATTGAACTAGTGTAAAAATATAAATATATATATTATAAATTCAATTTTTTTTTTAAAATAAAGCAATTGGTATCGCCACGTCCATAAAAGTCTGAACTTTTACAATATAACATTAAAACAGGCATGGTGAACGCCGTGAAAAAAAAAAAAAAGAATTGAAAGCACAACAAATTGCTGTTTTGGAAATGGAATAAAAAGTGAACATAAACGCTCATGTACCCCAAAATGGTACCATTAAAAACTACAGCTCGCCCCGCAAAAAATTAATCCTCATACTGCTCAATAGACATATATATATATATATATATATATATATATATATATATACACACACACACACATATATACACACACCCACATATATATATTTATTTGGTACCGCCGTAATTGTATTGACCCGCAGAATAAAGTTAACATGTCGTTTTAATCGCACAGTGAACGCCGTGCAAAAAACATTGTAATCACTTTAATTTTCCACCCCACAAAATAATTTTTTACCCATTTCCTAGTACATTATAATGGTACGATAAAATGCTTATAAAAAGCAACAGAAAAAAAATAATTTCCCTCACAAATATAAAAAAATATATATATCACTTCTTAAATAAATAGAAAAGAAAATAGATTATGGAAATTTATTACAGCAAGAGGACATTACATAATGAAATAAGGAGCACATCATGCGATATTCATTGCCCTTGTCAAAATTACATAAGCAGGACATGAGATGAGGGAGGGTGAAGGGAATCCTGATACAAAAAAAAAAAAAAAGTGCTTCGAGGGTAACAAGAGGAGGTTGGAGAGAAAGCTCAAGGCCGATATAAGGGATGAGGTAGAGAAGCATTGGACATCTGGATTCAGGACCAGAACCTAGTTGAGAGGAAAAGCAGAAAAATCAATCGAGGAGGCCGAGGTCCACACTGGGATACAGTGCCAAGGCAGCATGGCAATCATAGTTTTTATTTGCATTAATTCTATACATGATCTTAGGACTGTTGTACCATTAATGTCTTTCATCAAACTGCTTGGTGTTTTTTTAATTTTTTTATTACATATGCAGTTAACTCAAACTGGTTATTATATTGAGAACATTATGTTCTTGATTTTGTACTGCTGAGCCAGACTATTTGACTCAAAGTCCAATGTGAAAGGTAAAACCAGCTCATGTGGTCAAGGTCTGTTCTTTAGAATTAAAAAAGACAAAAAACCTCAAGCCTAGGCATAAGGCTTTGTTCATCGGGGAGGCAACCACCTAGCACCAGCTAATGGGTGCAGGAGGCCACCTACCCGGGTCCTCTAAGACTATGAGCTGCCTTGGTCATATGGTCCCAGGAGGAGTTCTCGCGAGAGTGCGGGAACTCCCCTCAGAATTTTTCAGGCGGAGATGGAGGACACTGAAATGTCTCCACAGATGAGGGCTTCTAAACGCCCCGTATCCAACACTTCTTTCTAAGGTAGAAACTACAATATAAGAAAAAAAAAAAAATCTAGGGTGGCTGTGGAATGCAGAACCCAATCGTCACTGTGACACTGAGGTTTCTTTACACAGTGTCATTACACCTAGTTTGAGGCACACTTCTAGGGCAGATAAAGAGGTCTTTGGTAGGTTGGATGGTATCCAACTTTGATAACAGAGCTCGTTGGAGTTCCTCTTTTCCTCATGCAGAGGACTAACAGAGAGGTGCTGTCCCAAAGTAGTGTGTTCACCCATAACACTAAATGTCCATGTCGGAGGTAGATTGGGACTCTGAGGATGCAGAGGCGTGAACGACTGCCTCAGAGAGGTAAATGGAGCCAACTCCGAATGTTGAGGTTGGGCATCACTGGCAGAACACCTGCTCTGTCTAAGTTATTCACTCAGAGGTGGGCTAAACTAGAATGTCTCAGGAGGTGAAAGAATTTGCTCAACTTGCCTTCCGTAGTGAAGGAAGACTACCTACCTTGTCCTTAGAACTTGTTGGAATTCCAGACATTCAGGCCTTAATAGTGCCCGAGATAGACCCGGCCTTGCTTCCATTACTGGGACAGCTTTACCTATTGATAATCTCGATCAGACCCTTTAACACATTCAAATTTAAAATTTCAGATGCGGCGGGTCCTTTGCTTATGTTAACTAAAGCGGAGCAAGAGGGGGAACTCTCCACACCTCTAAATGCGAAGGCCCTATTATCCTCCAAAATTACATTACTGAAGGCAATCAGTAGGGCTGTACTGTTAACCAGTCAAACCTTCAAAATCACATCTCTAACGAGAAAAGAGCCAAATGGCGGACCTCTGCAGACATGGCAGAACTCACTCATAATTCTCATGAGTTTTCCAACCTAGAAAATTGTAATCTGTTTGTTTCTGAATTTATGCATGAGGTTATGGCCAGATTCAGGGCACGCAAATCATACGCTCTAAAAAAGTCCTTTCGTTCAGAGAGCCGTCCATTCAAGTCACAAGGACAGGTCCATGATAATCCAGGACAGCCCAAGAGGTCCTTCACCAGACCATTTACCCAGATGATAGCGGATTCTTCCAGACCGGATCAGGTAAGAACACAAACAATCTCTCTTACTTCAGTTCAATCCAGAATATAGGACCAAATCTCCATTGATCGTTGGGTCACAAACAAATGAAACAAACCGTACGTTGCCACTTCGTTCATATCCCTACCAAAAAGGCACACCCCAAAGATTGCCGCCAAGAATTCCTTGAACATGGTACTAGAATTTGCCCTGTATCTTTGTCCAAAACAAGAGAACAGGACTGGATAAGTCACATCTTTCCTGTCCAAAAATCAGATGGGTCAATAAAACCAGTCTTAAATGTGAAACCCTTAAAGCCCTAAAGTTTTCACATAGAAAGCATGTCAGAACTAAAGGTACCTACTAGAGAAGGACATGTATCACGTAAAAATAGACGACTTAAAAGGATGCCTTCCATTAAATCTTTATAGTTCCAAAACACAGGTGCCTTCTACAATTCCGATGGAGAAGACAAATTTAGCATTGGAACGTGATGGTGTTTGGCCTGTCCAATGTCCCTTGCACATTCACAAGGGTCATGAAAGTGCTAGATTCACATCTAAGGTAACCGTGCATATCATGCCTAATATACACTCAACATTGAAAGTGCAACTCCAAGAAGGAAAAAAGTTTTGGAATTGTGAACATCACAGGATCAATAGACATGTTAAAAGATATGCAAGTGATAAGAAAACGGAAACAAAATATAGCAAAAATTTTATTCATTCAGTATCGAGTATGAGCACCATGTGCAGAAATACCTGCATTTACACGCCTTGGCATGCAATGAGGTTATCTAAGGAATGTTATGCCACACTGAATGCACTTGGGCATGAAAAATCATAAAAGATTGGCTGACAGCTCCCTTTGCAATTGCCGACCAATGACGTCCCAGATGTGGTAGATGGGAGACAAGTCCGGAGACGCTGCAGGCCATGGTAGCACTTTTAGACCACGCAGGCCCCTCACAATAGCACAAGCAACACGCGGCCTGGCGTTATGTTGAAAAATGGCTTCTGGGACACATTGGGGAAGCGGCCATACCACTGGTTCAACGACCAACTCAATGCAACGCCGAACTGTTCGCGTACCTGAAATGAAGAGAAGAGGGGTCCAGCTACCATACATTATGCCACCCCACACCGTAATCCCAGGAGTAGGAACAGAGTGAAGTTCCCTTGCGAAGGACTCTTCATGACATTGCACACGTGGTCTCCAGACCAATGGTTATCACTGCGTCCAAGACAAAAGCGGGATCATCGGTGAAGAGGATAGACCTCCTTTCCAGCCTCCACTGCGGTATTGCTGTTCACCATTAAAGCGACAGCATATGGTCAACGAAACACCTGAAGCTAAAGGTCTGGCTCGTAGCCCAGTGTCCTGCAAACGCCTTCTAACAGATTGTGTCGACACTGGTTTCTGCCCGAGGCTTAGGATGGGACGTCCAAGTTCACTCGCAGTACAGAATGGATCACTACGCGCCATTCTTCCAATCGGACGATCCGTCCGTGCAGAGGTTCACCTCAGAGCGCCTCTTGCGGTCATTCCCGTTCGTTGTTCTCCCAACCTCCGGGACACGAAACGTTAAACAGTGCTGACCTCTAGGCCTAGACACGTATCGATCTGCCGGAGTGAAACCAAGGTCTCTCAGTTCAAGTATTCTGTCCCTCAGTATGCAAATAGTGTCGATAATCTGCACGTCAAACAGGAGGCATCGTAAAATCATCCCACACCACTTGATCAGCGTTGAGGCTTCCTGAAACTTTGAATTCAATCTGGCTTTCATGCCCCTCCCACATGCCACAGATTGGAACTAGGTGCTTGAAAATGTGATCATTTGCAGTTCTTAGCACCACGTTACTTCCTCGCTTTGCATAACCTTACAGCTTGTTCTTCTTGGTGTCTCAATTTCGATGTGTAGTGTATCTAGACGACCTTCTCTTCCATTCCAATATGGACACTCCTCTCTCAAAGAGATACCACAATGTCACTACTGAAGGGGAGCAGGATTTTCCATCAATCGAGAAAAATCTGTTTTACTACCCACACAAAATCTCAAGTTTCTGGGCTTTCAGTTAAACACCATCTCCTTTACAATAGGCGTTCCAGAAAAACAATTGTCAAATGTGGTAGCCAAATTATCAGAGACATTGTCCAAAGGAGAGGGGACAGTAACAGTACTTGCCAGTCTCATAGGGAAACTAGTGGTGACAACAGGGATTCCACACCGTTCCAATGATAGGTCGTCAGATGGTTTGGTCTGCTCTCACTACTGAGAGGTCAGGCTACAGATGACAAAAGTATTAAACTTTGCTTCCACCCAATCTTCAGACACAGAGCAGCGGACTTAACAGTAACGCCCAATACTTCCCTGACAGGATAGGGTGCCTTTTCTCACAAGGCAGCAGTTCGATGGAGATGGAATTTCTTGGATTCGAAACAAAACAATCTTCTGGAACTCAGAGCTGCAAAACTAGGTATCAAGAGGTTATAGACTCAGTCACCAACTTATCACACAGTACTGATGCAAACAGACAGTAGAACTGCAGTAGTATATGTGAAGAAAGGGGGGCACAAGATTCAAAACCTTGAGCTCAGAGGCTCTGGAGCTGTGGAATTGGGCACTAGACAGGGGTCTAGTCCTCAGAGCCCAGTACGTTCCAGGTCATTCCAACCAAGTTCCGGATGCATTGTCACGACAGAAGATATTGTCATCAGTGAGAGACTAAAACGAGAGATTTTTCAAGAACAAAATAGAGCAGATATTAGGTGCCAGGGAAATATATATTTTTGCCTCAGCCATCTCGGTCCAGACCAAAATGTTTGATTGCAGAACTTGGTCTCGAGGGGCATGGAGTGCGGCCGCCTTGTCCTTTTCATGGACCCACCTGAAGAACCTTTATGCTCTCCCTCCTAAACCCCTACTGTCAAGTGTTGCAGAAGATCCAGGAGGAAGTAGAAGAGATCGTACTAGTCTACCCAGTTTGGCCTTCTAGACCATGGTACCCAGTGGTCCACAATCTAATCCAAGGGAGCAAGATTCCACTTGGTTGGACAACATACAGTTTTGGAAGATCTCCTAATGCAACTTCCACGATTAATGTGGATAGCGACTGATAGGCTCTACTCCTTCTTGACTAATGTTAAACTAATCAACCACTCTTTGAACCCTATAACTAGGAATAGATACAAACTTATTACCGCTAAATTTTAGACCTGGTACTCAAATGAGATCGCTAATTCGCTCTCCCAGCTCGATGCAGATCTGGAGTTACTTACTCAGAAATTCCGGGCAGGTTTGGCTTGAAACACCTTTAAGTCCATGGGTTCTGCATTAAATTTGTTAATACCAGATTTTACAGAGTACAACCTATACCTTAGGTTAATTAAGGGCACTTCCGCTGTGAGACCAATTTTTCCCCAAACGCTCATGTACCTGGGATATAGATCCCCTATTACGGCTCATTGTGCCCCGTAATTGCAGTATTCCATCTGTGCATGTGTCGTTAATAGGCACATAGATTTAAAAAAAATAAAAATGGCAGCCCCCATAGAGAAGTAAAATGTATGAATACATTAAAAAGTAGAAAGTGACAACAGAAAAATACAATTTGTTTACATTATATTAAAAGCAACAGAATTAAAATAAATAAAATAAATCATGACACCTTCCCTTTAAAGGCAGAACAAAAGCTTCTTCTAGAGGAGACACCACTAGAACTAGGCAGGGATCTAGAGGAACCTTGCTTATGTTTAGTGAATACCCTTCAGGAGTATCTTGCCCTTACAGGTCGGAGATTAACAATCACTATCACTTCAAGACCTCAATTTCGAAAAGCATCTGTTACAATTAGTTTGGATTTTATTTGCGATGAGAAGCGCAGGCATATATCCCAATTTATTTAAAAGCCCACTCAGAGCTGCAGCCAAAGGGATTCCCCTTGCTTCCATACTCCGGGCAGCTACATGGTCCTCTAGCAAAGCCTTCATCAAGTTCTATTGGCATCCTTCTGAAACAACGCCTTGAGTTTTTCCAGAGCTACCCCCAGGTGTGTGTTACTTCACCCATTAGCTGGAGCTAGGTGGCTGCCTCCCCAATGAACAAAAGCAGTTTGCAGGAATCTATGACTTGCAAATGGTATTTGTTATAGGGATAAAGACACCCACCTATCAACAGCGACCCTCCCACACAAGCCTGTCCTGGGGCAGCTGCCTTATTGTCTCCATCGTTAGGTCAGCAAAGAAACCAGACATTCTGCAAGCCGAATACAAGAAGAAAAAAAAAGTCCAGTGTATGAGACTTCACCTATGTATTACTTTTCTTCCCTTCCAAAGTTCAGTTACTGCTCTATCAACCATTTCTAGATGATAGACATCTGTTTTGACCGTTTCACAGTTAGTAAAGCATTCGTATAGAATTACTGGTCATGTTTCTATGCTTTAAATCTCCATTGCCCAAGTGGGAATAGAATAAACTAGCCATCTTGCTCCTTGGAAAAATTGTGAGGGGAGTTGCCACACTCTCTCTCTCGAGAACTCCTCCCAGGATTACATGACCATGGCAGCTCATAGCTTGGGGAGGCAGCCATCTGCACCCATTAGCTGTTGCGCTGGATAACAGACAGCATACCATTTCCACATGTAGCATTGTATTACCGCCCCTTTGATAAAAATGTATTGGTGGATAAATCTCTAGAGATATAAACCATTAAACATTTGCCTAGCCCACATTTTTTTTTATTTATATTAATAAAATAACCAAACTACTGCATTACAAATTAAGCGCTCCTTACAGACTGCAAGAAAAACACAATACATTGGACTTTTACATTTTATTCTTCAGTTTCCTTTTGTCATGGTATAAAATAAGCCTTTTTAATACATGTATCACACAATTTCAGAACTGCTGTAGGTTAGATATTCCGCTATACTTTACAACAATGTTTAGATTATTTTCAGTATCTTTCAATAATATACACTCCGCATCTGATATGTACATACACACGTTCACAAACAAATTTTAACATTTAATTGTGAACAGGATTTCCCTGAAACACTATACTGAAGTTGTGCTGGTTTATGATCAGTGCAAGCTGCTTTATGGCACAATGACATACAAATTATCTGCGGATTGACTGTTACAACAGTTATTATAAAGAATGAACACAGGACATAAGACTATAGGCAAACTACGTGTGATTTTTATTCAACAGCTAGCATCCAGTGACAACGCAAAAAAAAAATAAAAAATTGGGGGCTTTGAAAAATATATATAGCTGTACCACGAAGTGCAGCTTTGAACAAATCTTAAACGTATCACAAAAATAAAAGAATGAAGTATAAAATGCACTGTTCAGACTCACAGCAAAAAAAAACAAAAAAAAACTTTGTAGAAACTGAAAATCAGGACAACTGCATGTTTTAACTGACCTATCTGGTTACATATATTGTAAAGCAACATTTTTGACCAGTGGGAGCATGAGAAAAAAAAAACAAAAAAAACACATACAAAAAAAAGGAAAAAGGTCTATAAAATGAGGAAAAAATAGCAGCATTTCAATATCAATATTAAAGTTGTAGAATATAAATCTCAAAATGGAAGCCCAGAAATAAAAAATGGCAGCATTGATATACCTTGCTTAAAATTGAACATTAAGAACTGTCCGTTAAGTGCTACACCGCATTCTACTGACACATTATCCTAACCATCATGTCCTTGAAATGTTTTAGCTATGTATTATGGAAAAATTTAATTAAAATCAAATATTGCATTTCTTTTTTGCCCAGAAAATATACGTAAAAATTTAGTTTAAAAACGTCAGGGATGCAACCTTGGGAGACTAAATAACGGTTACGTAACTCTTTCGGACGCCACTTTTGTAACAATTGCAAAGAGTTTATTTGTTTGTTTCTTTTTTTGGGGAGCAACTAAAACCACCAAGCATTGAACCTACTGCTGGACAGATTTCCTCTCCCAACACAGTCAAATGCTAAAAAGAAAAAGCAGAACATAGAAAGGCTAAAGACACAACGATATAACGATATTTGAATAGTTAGTTTGCAGTCTACTGGGGAAATAGAAAGCCTTATTATATAAAATAAGTGGCAAGAAATTAATGTCAATGATTTATACAATCATCAGTCTTAAGGTTTTTCTCCATCTAATCATCCTTTTAGTTGCTGAGCAGCAGTTACTGAATCCAATGTACTGTGTATTTAATTGCAAAACAGTGTTAACATATAAGACAGTCTACATAATTAAAGGGGTTAACAGACTTGTAAAAAACAAAAATTTTTTTGCAAAATTCCGGCAAATGTTAAAAAAAAAACCAAAAACAGTACTCCCCTCTGTCCCCTCGCGATCCAGTGCGGACACCACCCGGTCTTTTCCAGGAGGCCAGCACGTGACCACTGCAGTTAAAGAACAAGAGGACCGATGGAGTGTCCGCGCTGGATCGCCAGAGGAAAGTAAAGGGGGAGGGATTTTTTTTTATTTTATAGCACTTTCAGAAGTTTGTAAAAAATTTGTACTAGTCTGATAATCCCTTTCAATATTAGATAGAGCATATGGGTGTCATCAAGGTGGTTCCGCTATGAACCAAAACATGGTATCAGCACCTTCCACTGTGACAGGCACTGCCCTACTAATAATTACATAAACAACCATTCATTTGAATGGCTGCCATGTAATACTACATTTTCCCAGCAACTGTTTCAGAAACTGGACAAGTGGCAATCAGCTGATCGCCAGGATAACTTCATTGCAAAAAAATAAATAAAAAAAAGTTGATCTTTGTTAACCCCTTTAAAAACATTCCATTAGTTAAAGCTATTTTCTAGCTCTAAGGAAAGATATGAGTTTAAAAACATAAGGCGCTTCTGTAAATATGGGCACTTGTTTTCCCAAGTAATTTAAAAGTATATTAACCATAGCTGGGCCAAATACAAACGTTTGGCATACTAGTGTTCGAGAATTTTTAGACTTACCGTAGAATAACACAATGCAATAATTTAGCTATCCAAATAGGGTATAGACGTCAATTAGTGTTTCTCAACTCCTGTTCCCAAGGACCACCAACAGGTCATGTACTGAGAATTTCTCAGTCACATCATATTTTTGGCCAAAGTTTAATGTATACGGCGGGAAAACAGACCATTATGAGATCCGTCTAACATGGACTTTCATAAACGTAGTGACCAGCCTAATTTCGGCCTCAATGACCAAGCAATTTATTTAAATTTTTCCATTGTCGCACTCAGAGTTAACTTTATTTTTCCGTCTACATAGCTGTATGAGGATTATTTTTTTTGCGAGATTAGTTGTATTTTTTAAAGGGCACTTTTTTTTTTTATTAACTTTTTATGGGGGGGGGGGGGGGAATAGAGAATAAAACCGAAATTCCGCCATTGTTCTATGCGTTTTATATTCATGCCGTTCATCGCAATAAATTACCTTTATTCTATGAGTCGGTACGATTATGGCGATACCACGTATGTATAGTTTTTGTATGTTTTAACTACCTTTGAATAGAAAACGCTTTTGAACTACATTTGTTTTTGCATTGTCGCATTCCAAGAGCCATAACTTTATTTTTCCGTCAAAGGATGGATATATTTTTAGTGGGATGAGACGTAGGTTTTCATTGATATTTTTTTTGGTGTACATTAGACTTATTGATTAACTTTTATTACTACTATTTGGGGGGCAATGGAAGAAATGTGCAATTTTGTCTTTTTTTTTTTTTTTTACATGGCGTTCAGCTTGTGGTTTAAAAAGTATTTGTCGTTACAGTTGCGACGATACCATGTGTGTATTTTTTTTTTACACTTTAGTGGGAAAGGTTTTTATTTCTTTTACGTTCGTTTTTTTTTTTTTTTTTTAGTAAATCCTCATTAATGTCTATCTAAACATTAAATCACTTACTTTTTCAGTCCCACTAGGGGACTTCACTATGTGATCTTCGGATCACGGCTAGAATGCTTTGGTATACTTAGTATACCAAAGCGTTATTGTCCATCAGGGCCTAACGGGCATAGCCGGGGCAGGTCTGGTGGCCTTTGTTAGGCCCCCAGTTGCCCTGGCATCCCATCGGAGGCCAGTGATCACATTTGCGGGCCGCCGATGGGTGAGAGTATTAAATGCCACGGTCCGCATTGACAGCGGCTTTTAAGGGGCTAAACGGCCGATCGCTACTGTTCGAGCAGGAGCCCGGCTGTCATCAGAAAGCAGAGCACCCGCTCCAGCCTGCACGGGACACCTGGGCAAGCTGGTTTGCTCCCTCCTATTTATTATGCTATAATTGGATATATGAAAATGTGTTATATGTAAAGCAGATAACCCGACTGAAATGTATAAATATAGTTTGGTTTTTTTAATTATCATTTTGTTTAGACATATGATGCATCATTTGCCTTTTTTCCCCACTGTGGGAGGAACTTAATTGTATGTACCTGTCAGACATCTGTGTATGGAGAGGTAATAAACAAATTGATGAAAATCCTGTGTCGTGGAAAGAACAGCCGCTTGATGTTACAATGGAGAAAATATGCAGTATTAGGAAAAAGGATGGGGGACAACATTTTACAATGCACAAGAAAAGGTGTGTTACAATGTTACTTTAATTAGTGTCAAGACATCAGGAAATGACCTATAGTGGGCAATCGAGGCCTGGAGTTGAGAAATAAAATGACTTATTTCACACTTCTGAAAATAGATATATGCAGAACTAGTGAACTGCAGCAGTTACAAATATTAGTGCTATTCCACACATACTCATCTGGCTTCATTACAGCACGAAATGTGATCGATTCGAAAGGCTTGGACAAGTAGCAGATTGTTGAAGCATTGACACACAAAAATGTGACTAGACTCGTACACTTGCCAGGAACATCCTACCTTCTTTGGTACTCTACTACACGTACTTATTAAACACGTGGAAAGGGAAATGAGCCGATGAAAATATGCTACTGTACTTACAAATGTAAAATTCTAATACATACAAATCACTATTGGGTTTGAACTTCATAAAATAATTATGCTAAATCTTTTGTATATTTGTTCCAGTCTTCTTTAGATTCTATCATAGCCCCACGTATCTTTACAAAATGTATAATTAATTATTCCGTACCTCGCTTAATATATATATCTCAATATCTCAACTATCTATAGCTCAAGGCGACGTGAGCATCTTTGATAATCCATACTATTTTTGGATTTAAAAAAAAACAAAAAAAAGAAAAAAAGCAACCTCACAAAAATACATTATGTACAGCTTTTATCTAGATATAAAAGGCTATGCAATTATTCCCATCCCAAATTATAATGCTCTGGTAGTGTAATCTAATATATATATATATTTATTTAAATATAAGTCATGAGCCACATCTCACCAAATCACTAATTTGACATACATTATATACAGCAAAATTATTACATCAAGACGATGATGCGTTGATAAGTAGAAGGGCTTGTTATTTTCCATATTCTTGGTGAAGCGAGCGACCTGTAATATTGCTGTAGCTTTGTGTGGTCTCCATATCTATATAGGATTTATCCCTTAGTAGTCAGAGGTTACATGATCAGACAAAGGGTAGGATGCCGTACTGAAAGATGGCCATTACTCCTGCACTAAAAAGACCCGCCACAGGCACCGTCACAAACCAGGCCAGGAAGATGTTCCTAAACAAACGCCAGTCCACAGCTTTCCGTGAGCGGATCCAGCCCACTGACACCACCGATCCAACCTTATGTTTTTATAGGACATAGGATGTGGAGAGGAAAAAAAAAAAGAACAAAAACTTAGAATAAATCACATAAAAAAATATGTAACAGATAAACATCTAAGTTAAATGTTGGTAGTACAACAAATTATAACTATTTATTGAAAAAGAAATATTAAAGAACTGAGCTTTTTCACTACAGCTTTAATACCAATGGGTATGCAAATGAAAATCAAATTCTGAAAAAGTGATATTCAGAGTCTATTAGACTAATGATTTCATGGGAAATTGAGGGCAGTGGTGACAACTAAAAGAGGTGTCCTAAGACCAAGCATACGTTTGTTAGATATTAATAATGGAAAGAAAGAGAAGCAGTTATGGAATGGATTAGTGACCAATTTGAAGCATCAATATAGCGCTCTGAGGAGAACTAATCATTTGATCGTTTTGACTTCAGTAATTTACACTGTTTTGTGAAGACGGATGTGTAATAAAAATGCTAAGGAACGTAAATCTGGATCTCCAACATGTTTACACAAGCACAGCTACTGTGTCTCTAGGAATCAGAACTGAGAAAAAATAAATAAATAAATATATATATTTATATTTATTGATTTGCTAATTTAGGATTCAAGGGAAATTTAAAAAGGGGTTTCAGACCTTCTAGAAAACTCCAGGACAACATGAATATGGCTATAAAAACCACACTCACTGCTGCGGGGTGACATGTTGAGTACGACAAGCCATAGCTGTGGCAAAGTAATCAAAGACTGTCAGGGGACCACAGAATTGCGGGATTTGAAAAAGTACTAAGTCACAGTTTATTATTTTTAATCATACCCATGTCAAACTAGGGGCTTTCCCGAAGGGTAAGAAAACCCTTTAATTTGACATCATCTAGCAAAATACTATGTACAGTACAGAGCAAATAAATGCAATTAACGTGATCCTAAAGCTTTGTACTCTATTCAACTTCTCAGTTGTTTGCCAAAAGGAAAGAAATTCAGGAGCCATTCTGTGCATTACTGTAGATGGTTACTTTCATTGGTTTTTTTTTGTGGAATTTACGAAGCAGCAATGATACAAGCCCTTTTTCACAGGTGATTGAATAATTTAGCGAAATGGTAAATTTGGCATCCTATACTTCCGTGTGATGGTCACTTTAATGCAGTGTGATAGATATGCTAAATATTCAATTACAGATTTAGCGAGCAAGCAATACAAATGTAATAAAACTGAAGTCAAACACGATTAGCCTATTGCATCATATTCTGATTGTGGCACATAGACAAATTTTCTATTTTACCACTGCAAACCCAATACCTTGCAATGAGTGGAGCTTATGGGTATACCAACATTAGAGGCCAATAGTACAGTTAGCCCACACATTACTTCAATGCAAAATCCACTGTGGGGAAAAAATAAATAAAAACAAACAAGACAGTTTGAAGGGTGAAAGATACTTGCAGAACAACCACATGCAATGCATAAATAGAGGAGAGTGGATGGCAGATGACGGGAAAGAATGAGGTTCTGTGAGTGACCTGCATTAGATCAATATTTAGTGGCACAAGTGGACCTATCCCTAGAGATAATTCCAAGTATTACACAAACCTGTTGGAATAGGATAAGGCAGGCATATTTTATATACTATAAACAATGTCATGACCAATACGAACCATATAAAAAGAAAATAAAGTGGATGACAAGCTTCTCAGAACTCACAGTTCTCCTAACGTAATAAGGGCACAATAACTTCCCACATGTAGTAGTAGTAAGCATGACTTTAATAGAACAGACATTGTTGTATAACACATCCCCTGTGCCAGTAAACATTGATCTGAACCAAAAGTAAAGCAAATGGATAGTTTTAACTACCCCAGCTGCAGTCACATGCAAAGGGCATACCTTGCAGTGTGTGGTACTGATAGGAAGTCCAATATTGGAAGCTACCACAACTGTGAACGCCGAAGCCAACTCAATAGTGAATCCACTGCAGGAAGCATAAGAAAACACTTAAGTCACATTTTGTTTGCATTACGGTCACCCATTGTAGCAGGGCAACACAAATATTCTTACCGTAATAGCCTTCAATGCCTATTTCAGTGAACAGCAGACCGCATGCAATCATATGCTTCACGTAAAATAGGACTGAGAAACATTATGCTTTCCAAATTACAATAAAAACAAAATGTGTGACAAATAAGTCAAGGAATCTCTCACCTCAGTAGTCATTTGTGCTAAATATATTAAAACTACTCTAAAAAAGTAAAATCAGCAATGTAAACCTTTGGGCACTTATTGTTTTTTAAATAAAAAACTTATTAGAGGAATTGATACAATTTTGTAATTGTTTTTTATTTTTTTTTTTTCATTTGAGATACAGCTTCTATATATACTCTACACAGAGCAGCTGTATCTTGCGCTCAAACCCAAGTCGGTCAGGTCAGAGGGACTGACTGCTTCAGTGACAGCGGGTCCTGTGAGTCTGACACGCAGGATCCCGCTGTTATCGATCACATCTAAGTCCCGCTGACCTGACAGATTCGGGTTTGAGCGCAAGATACAGCTTTTATGTATCCAGGATACATAGAAGCTGTACCTCAAAAAAAAATAAAAAAAATCTCTTAAACGACTGTTCAAATATATGCTTTATAGACCCAATTATTTTTCTAAAGCTCACCTTTTAAGAACCCAAGGGAGATCTGGATTACGGAATTGCTACGCAATAACCAAAAATTCACCATAGGCAAACCTAACCTCATATCAGAAGTAACACTGTACCAGAGATTTAAAATCACTAAATCTAAAACTATAAAGTTTATACAAGTAACACTTAGAAAAGAAGCTGCTAATATAATAGTCCTTCTCAATAAATTAGAATATCATCAAAAGGTAGTTATTTCAGGAATTCAAGTCAAAAAGTGAAACTCCTATTATATAGATTCATTACACACAGAGTAATCTATTTCCAGCAATTTTTATTTTAATGTGGATTATGGCGAACAGTTAACGAAAACCCAAAATTTAGCATCTCAGAAAATTAGAATATTATATAAGCCTAATTTCAAAAATGATTTTTAATACCGAAATGTTGGCCTACTGATAAGTATGTACAGTATATGCCCTCAATACTTGGTCGGGGCTCCTTTTGCATGAATTACTGCATCAATGCGGCGTGGCATGGAGGTGATCAGTCTGTGGCACTGCTGAGGTGTTATGGAAGCCCAGGTTGCTTTGATAGCGGCCTTCAGCTCGTAAGCATTGTTGGGTCTGGTGTCTCATCTTCCTCTTGACAATACCTCATGGATTCTCTATGGGGTTTAGGTCAGGCGAGTTTGCTGGCCAATCAAGCGCAGTGATACTGCGGTTATTAAACCAGGTATTGGTACTTTTGGCAGTGTGGGCAGGTGCCAAGTCCTGCTGGAAAATGAAATCAGCATTTCCATAAAGCTTGTCAGCTGAGGTAAGAATGACGTGCTCGAAAATTTCCTGCTAGATGGCTACGTTGACCCTGGACTTGATATAACACAGTGGACCAACAGCAGCAGATGACATGGCTCCCCAAACCATTACTGACTGTGGAAACTTCACACTGGACCGCAAGCAACTTGGATTGATGCCTCTCCACTCTTCCTCCAGACTCTGGGACCGAGATTTCCAAATGAAATTCTAAATTTACTTTCATCTGACAACAGGACTTTGGACCACTGAGCAACAGACCAGACCTTTTAAAGCCTTAGGAAACCTTTGCAGGTGCTGTGTGTTGATCAGCTGATTAGAGTGTGACCCCATAAGTCTACAATCTTGAACTTTTACCCAATATTCTAATTTTCTGAGAGACTAAATTTTGGGTGTTCATTAACAGTTAGCCATAATCATCAACATTAAAAGAAAAAAATGCTGGAAATAGATGAATCTATATAATACACGAGTTTCACGTTTTGAATTGAATTACTGAAATATGAACTTTTTGCTTATATTCTAATTCATTGAGAAGGACTAGTATATGCGCCATATATATTTATTCCTGTCAGGATATTCTCTAATCTGTAATATATGCCCAAATGTAAACAAAAATGAATATGTACAAAACATGTATACAAAACTATTCCAATTTGCATCATAATAGTTTTTTTTACCCTATTGCAACCTACTGTTGTATATGCACAAAACAGGAGAACACAAATAGTCAGACTATCAATAATATGAAAATAGAAAAATGCAATCTTTTTTAGTACACAATACAGAATTACACCGTTAAATTGTAGAGGATCCAATATGACATTGGACTGTATAGGAGCCACTGTAGAGCAGTGTGGAATAAAGGGTATTATGAGACTAGTGCGTGAAAAGAGAATGATCCAGAATTTGTAATACAAAGGTGCAATGCATCTATCTGGAGAGTACTCTATTTGCTGTTGCAAAGGGAATGAACAACAAAAAAAATACACTGTACCTTAATGTATGTGAGATACATCAAGAACACGATACATGGAATGCTAATACAAGAAAGAAAAGTAGTAGTATTATGTATAGTGTAAAATGGAGATCAGGGTTACATATAACTAGAACAGCCCGGATTAGTAAATCAATCCCCAAAAGAAAGTGTACAGCAAAAAGTCCCATCAGGAAATCAGAGGCCAAGTGCCTTACCCATGAATGAGAATATGGTCCGAATGGCTCAAAGAAGCGCCCTGACGCGTGTTTCGCATGTAGCTTTATCAAGGGGTGATAGCCGTGTGTTCAGATGAAACTATAAACAGGAAGCGGTGTAAAGGCATGTGGTATCGCTGACCCAATCATAGCCCGGGTCAGCGGCGCATATGCGTGATTTAACGACATTACGCATGCGCCGCTCTCACGATGCGTCACAAGGGAACGGAGCAGGCGCAGAGTATCCAAGAGACAGCCAGGAGCGAAGACTTCGCAAATCGATTCACCGCGCATGCGCACCCCCAGGAAAATTGGTGGGTAAATCGGGAAGACAAGAAAGGTAAGTGATATACATCATGAAAGTAATATGCTGTAGCTCAACACTAGGTACATGCCCCCCAAAAAAGACTAATCCCTTCTTCTGTGAGCAAATACCACACTGGACTTCAGTGGCTCCTATACAGTCCAATGTCATATTAGATCCCCTACAATTTTTAACTGTGTAATTCTGTATTGCGTACTAATAAAGATTGCATTTTTCTATTTTCATATTATTGATAGTCTATGACTCTGTGTTCTCCTGTTTTGTGCATGTATTTTGGAGTTTCTATCCCTTTGACACACTGGAGGTGGTATGCCATACTCAGGAACCACCTAACCTTTGACCCATTGTCCTGTAAGACTTGTTTATTCTACGGTTGTATACGTTCTTTTTATTTGCTCGTAGTTACAATCACAAACTAATTTGCACATTGACGTTCTTTTGAGAAATGGCTATTTTAGAGGGCAAAGGACTGCCTGGACAAGGCCAAAATACTACAATAGTGTAAATATTGCCTTATCATGGTGATACAATATTGTGTTATGGCAGCTATGCTGGTATGGGAACTGCCACTAGTGCTTGAAGTTTCAATAAGGCAGCATTCTACCGCATTCAAATCAGTGAATGAAAGAAAGTTCTCTCAAGAAATCTGCAGTGGGTTGAGCATGCTATGGATTTAGCTTTCCGCACCACTCCTTTAAATCTGTGCAGTACGTGAATGACATTCTTGAAAATCCCTATATCTTGAAGTATAATGCTTAATTTGGCAGTATGAAATCAGAGAAATGTCTAGTCCTGCCAAGCCATTCTGTCTTGAACTAAAGATTTGACTAATGTGAGACCGGTTCTGGTTGCTAGGGACATGTATCCTGATCACCCCACTGAAAAAAACTTTAGTTGTTAGGCAGAGATCCATATCAACCAAACAGATGAGTCAGCGGACAGTTTGTCCCTGTGCGGCTAGCACAGCAGGGAATAGAAGTTTGGCAACAGTCACACCAGGTCATCTCTCACCAAATGCTGCAGCAGTATTCGTTACATTTAAAAAAAATCAAAAATGAAAATTAGTTGAGTAACGCTTTAAAGGGGTTTAATGCAATGAGCATGAATTAAATATGGCATAAATGTCAGCGTAGGGCTAACCGCTGTAAAACCCCCACCAATACTAGGGACAGGGAGATCATGTTCCCTTTCCTGGCAGAGTTGGCCTTGCGCAAGGTTTCTCTTCATTGAATTGTACACGAGAGAAAAAGAGTTGAGAACTGGGAATCAGAGCCCAACAGTTTTGTGGATCTAACTAATCTACTATAAATGTTCATTGTGGGAAAACCACGTTAATGTACAGCTAAAAATAAACAAGCGGTTAGAGATCGGAGAAAACATTGACAAGTATAGAGCACATTTTGCATTTAGGATTTACAAAAAGCTATAACCCGACAATTTTTCTTAATGCAAGAACGGTGATATCTTGTAGTGCTATGTTCAAACATGCGTTGTGGGTTTCTGTTCTGCTCAGTCTGAGGAGCGGAACAAGGGAAAACCAGAAGCAACGGTTCCACTGCACCACCTGCGGCCGACAGAGCCCAGTGACTTTAATGGGTTCTGTAGACTTTGTCAGGGTGTCCGTGGCTTTACCGGGAATAGCGCAGCATGCTGCGCTATTGTTTCCGTTAATCTTGGCCAGATCTGCGACGAAGGCTAGATGTGAATGAGGCCCAACCTGTAACTGAACATCGTTATTTATTTTTTAAACAAAACCTGAAAACTAGAATTGCAAAAGGGCTTGGTACTATCCTTTCCATTTAAGGCTACAATCACACAAGCGTATCAGATTCACGTGCGTGAATCTGGTCCGTGTACGTTGCCTTATGCATCAGTGTGCTTGCCAGTGGCATGCTTTATTTACGCACTCGCAAAGCACATCCTTTTTTAAATTATTTTCAATTGAATTGGTGCGCAAATCACGCACCACACATGGATGTGCATCAGTGTGCGGTGCATGCTTTTCACGCGCCCATTGACTTCAATGGGCCTGTAGGTGCGTGAAAACGCACCCATATAGGACATGGTAAGTTTCACACAACGGACTCTCGCTGCGTGAAAACTCCTGCACGTGTGAACGTCTCATTGAAATCAATGGGTCCATGTGCTGCACGTGATTTCCATGTGCAGCACACGGACGTTATTCACGTTCGTCTGAATGAGCCCTAAGAATACTTAACTACATTACCTGGATGGTGTTATTGGAGTAAGGTCTTTGCCCATCGTCTGGATAACTCGTCGACCCCATACCCAAAGGCCAGCACAGATACCCACTCCTCCATACAAAAGCAACCACACTGGTGTTGAAGCTTCTTGCATTACTCCTCCTTGCTGGTAAATCAACCACAGGGCAACTAGAGGTCCAATGGCATTGCTGCAGGAGGGGGAAAAAAAATTATTGTAGAATAATCCAGATTGACACGAGATAAAAATACTGCAAAAGCAGATGAGACCAAAACTAAGAGAAACTACCAGCAAACTAGGCTGTCCTTATAATATTATATGTATGATTTCTGTACGGAACATATACCCAGTCTGTTCTGTGCAGCCCTCAGCAGGAGTAACCGTTATAGTGCACAATGTTATGAATTTTTTTTACAGGCTGTACACCAGTACCCTGGCTAAAGAACTAGCCAATTTAGATGCACACTTGAGCAAAAATTTGACAATGTCACACCGTGCCCGGCACATTAAAAAAAGTGGGTGTAGTTTAGCTAAAGGGGCAGGAATGCCCGCACCCGGAGCGAATTTACACCAAAGTGGCATAAATTACAGCGGAAATCTAGAAATGTGTCTTTCCGATGCACGGACAGCCCAAAATACTACTAATTTGTTATGAGTATTAAACGCCAGTCTTAGTACATCTGGGCCAATTTGTACTGTATTAAAGGGGGTCTCCTGTTGTATATAAGTAAAGCCTAATCAATGTATAATAAACAGCTTTGCAGCTTTTGAAAAAACTTTAAATTTACTAATTTCAGGAGTGTTTGCAGTAATTTATTTATACCAAGAGGCGGAACACCCACACATATTTAAAGGAGTTGTCTTAGGGTCCCAGACGTGGTCCTGTGAATATGCCATATCTCAATAATGGGGTCCCCCAAATCAGCTCCTGCCTGGTCCGTCCAGGCAGTATAGGTAGTCAGGTTCTGAAAACCGCCGAACTTGCTGTGCTATGCTTTTTCCACAACTCCAATTCACTACTAATGTTTCCAGAAACTATCACCTTTACTGCCTGATCGCAGCAGCCTCCCTCACCAGGCAGAAATGAGGTCGGCAGTACCCCTTCTTGAGATCGATGTGGGTCCTACATCTATTAGACGTTTACAGCATATCCTGTGGATATGCCATAAATGTCTGTCGTGAGACAACCTCTTTAAAACTCACACAGATAGAGAGGTAGATAAAGAGGTCTTGAAAATCTGGTAAGCCAACTACCGCAGCGGCACAAATCTCTTCTGTCCTGATTTAACTACACAGATCTACTGTAGAAAACCGTTCACATCACGTTTTTAGGCCTGTGTGTGATTGACGTATATGCCATGCAAATCTTCCAATATATCCGTTAACCAAAGGCTCTGATGGATGACTAAGAAAATAGGAGTCCTGGTATATGGGAAGGTGTCCCGTCATATATCGGGTGAACCCCAGACGATCAACTACAATACTTCCACCAGTGTTCGGACAAGAGCACGCATCTCCAATAGTATCCAAAAAGTGTTATTTAATCATTTAACGTAACAGAAGCAAAACAGCAGTGTTTCAACCCATTGAACATATGGGGTCTTTCACCAGCCTCAGTGGCATCCAACACACATAAGCTACCCTGTAATCTACGTTCTTTTGGGGTCGGTCAATGTATCATGCATTGAAAAAAAACAACCTTTATATTAATTATAAATCAGAAAACTTCCATAAAAGGTTGGCGACATTAAGTGTTAACATGAATTGAAATAAAGCCTACTACACAGCTCTAGGCACAACGTGTGTAGAAGAAATACATAGACGATGCTACTTGACAATAAAGGATCTCTCACCTGACATCATTTCCTCCATGAGCAAATGATCCAAAGCAGGCAGTCAGAATCTGCAGGAAGTGGAACAGTAAATGGACATCGGACTTGTCTTTATCTTCTTTGTCTTCTTCCAAAGAGTCATCCTGAGGGGGATTTGGTTCAGCTAGCTCTGTAGCAAGCTTCATCTCTATGCCACCTTCATCTGCCTCAATTTCTGCTTCCGCTACAGCATTGCAGTAGCTGGAGTAGCTGTCGTAGCGTATACGTTTTTTTGAGTAAGACACCGTATCCCCAACTAACTTTTCACTGTCCTCTGGAGTTATGGTGTCAGATGCTTTAAACGTTGAATGTACAGGCATGCCACAAATAGCAGCCGTATAGCAGGTGTAGCTGTTGTTGCGCCTCAGCACTCTGTAGTTGTTTTCATGTGCAGGGCGATCATCAGTCACTCTATCTAAATGTATTTTGTGTAACAAGTCCTTGTACAGCCCCGAGTCCTTGTGTACTGTATGATACACATGAACATCACTTTTTATGTTATGGCCTTCAAAACTAAATGTACCATTAGAAATTGGAGATCTAACTGAGCCATTGGTCATTGAAGCAGCTCTTGCTGAAAAAAAAAGATAAAAAATGATAATGCACGAAAGCGTAGTCTCATGTATAACGAATTTTACATTTGGTTTGCATACAGCCCCAATTAGGACATGTGTTTTCTCTCAATGTAGAAGGTTGATCATTATTTGGGTATGTTCATTCAAACACCCGCACAGAAATCCCCCTCCCATTGTTTTTAAATAGTAAATCTGCGTGTCCCTACAGACATTGCACAAGTTTTTCCACACGGGTTTCAAATCTGTCAATAAGTAAACTTTTGCAACTAATATTCTTTATTTTTCCATTTGTTGCAATTTTCAAGATCTGCATTTCTTGACCGTAAATATAAGCAAAAATCTTTCAATTCAGAGGCCGTCCTGACCAATTCCTGCTACACGCAGCGGAATGTGTTACAATGCAACAGTCTAAGCAATCCTCTGTGACCTTTAACACCGCACCAAAAACTTCTACACTGTCCTGCGTTGATTGCTCTTGCATACACTCTTGCACTGTAACAACCTGCTACTGTGTAAACAGAATTAGGTTAGGATGGGTTTATAGCCTCGGAATGTAAACACGAAATGTCATTCACTGAAAGCCAGAACAAATCTTGAAATATTATAAAAGGTAAACACAAGTTAGATTGAATAACTTCATTATACACTTAAAGGGGTTGTCCACTACTACAACTGATGACCTATCCACCGGATAGGTCATCAGTACATCATCTGTATCATGATCACGATACCCGGACCCCGCACTGTTAAGCCACACCGGCTGGGCTGCCTCAGAGCACCGGACGTAAATGTCGGAAGCAGATTGCTCCGGCCACTGAATAGCGTCGAGCTGCCGTACTGCAGCTCTGCTCCCATTCAAGTGAACAGGAGCAGAGCTGCAGTTCTGCAGTACGGCCGGTATACTATGTACGGAGCCAACTGCTTCCGGTTCAGTACATAGCATAATGGGTCATAACATCCGGTTCCCGGAGAGGCTTAGCGGTGCAAGGTAAAGGTGTCTGACCTGCACCGATGATATACTGATGACCTATCCGGTGGATAGGTGATCAGCTGTGCAGTAGTGGACAACCCCTTTAATGTTATTTTACGTACAAATGATTATATTAGAGAGGGCGACAACAAAAGAAACTACTTCCAAGAAGATGCACTTGCTGGTGCCAGTACTAAAATCAATGGAAAGAACGAAGGGGAATATAGTAAACGTGGAAAGGCATATTAGCTGATAAAATGTAATGATATACCAGGTGAACTTCTACACTTACAAAGCTACAAAAAACATGGACACACACACAAGGAGACTATACAAACTGGACAGAGATATTGGTGAGGGGTAGGCAGGAATGTATAAGTTAAGCAGTACATTGTATTCTGCAACTCCCATAATGGTTCCATCATGGAGGTATGAGCTGTCAAAATAAAGTAGCTCATCCCGTGCACAGCCTTTTCCACCTGGCTAGCCACCCAGACTCTTAATAATGACACAAGAGGGGCAACTAATCACAGCTCTTCTAGAACAGTAAACTGCATTTACGGATAAGGGCCTGTTCACATCAGCATTGGCTTTCCGTTCCGGGGTTCCGTCGCAGGTTTCCGTCGGGTGAACCCCGCAACGGAAAGTCAGACTGAAACCACAGCTTCCGTTTCCGTCACCATTGATATCAATGGTGACGGAAACTTTGCTAATGGTTTCCGTTCGTCACCATTCCGGCAGGTTTCCGTTTTAACAACGGAATCAATAGCGGAGTCGACTGCGCTATTGATTCAGTCGTTAAAACGGAAACCTGCCAGAATGGTGATGAACGGAAACCAATAGCAATGTTTTCGTCACCATTGATATCAATGGTGACGGAAACGGAAGCTGTGGTTTCAGTCTGACTTTCCGTTGCGGGGTTCACCGGACGGAAACCTGCGACGGACCCCCGGAACGGAAAGCAATCGCTGATGTGAACAGGCCCTAACCATTGATTTCAATGGTAATGATTCAGTTTGTTGGTTTCAGTTTGTTTCCGTTCCGCAAAGTGTCTGCTTTTTTTTCACAAAAACTATTGTGCTGTCGACTGCGCTATTGATACCGTCGGAAAAACGGAAACCTGCCGGAACGGTGACAAACTGAAACCATTAGCAGTGTTTCCGTCACCATTAATATCAATGGTGATGCAAACGGAAGCTGTGGTTTCCGTTTGACTTTCTGTTACGGGGTTCCACGACAAACTTCAGACGGAACCCCGGGACGGAAAGCGAACGCTGATGTGAACAGGCCCTAAAAGTGACTGTCGCCTACACAAAGTAGGGGAACCTAGGCATATAGCGTAAACAATCTTAGGGTATGTTCACACACAAACATCTGAAAATATGGAGCGGTTTTCAAGGGAAAATATCTCCTAATTTTCAGACTTTTTTTTAAGCCACTCGCGATTTTCCCTGCGTTTTTTTACGGGCTTGGAGCTTTTTTCAATAGAGTCAATGAAAAACGGCTCCAAAATTGTCCCAAGAAGTGACCTGCACTTCTTTTTCACCGGCCGTTTTTTTATGCGACCGTTTTCCAAAACGGCCGTGTAAAAAAACGGCCCATCGGAACAGAACGTCGTTTTTCCCATTGAAATCAACGGGCAGATATTTGGAGGTGTTCTGCTAAAGATTTTCGGCCCGAAAACCGTCAGAAAATAGGCTGTGTGAACATACCCTTATTGTGCATATCCTTTTTGGTTTTCTTTGGGAACGCTTTGGTTGTGGCCTAGCGCCCTTAAGAAGGCTACTAACGGACCTCCCTCTCTATATGTACAGTTTGCTGTATAGTCAATTAACATTTTATAAAGCTTTGACTGGTTTTCATTTTATAGGAACACTAAACCTAGAAATGAACGATAATGTAAGCTGAATATATAGATTTGCCTTCACTGTCAGCCTGCAGCATTTTCTACACATTCCTAACTACATGGCCATACACTTTAGATAACAAAATGATCGTTCTGATGACGGCTAATAGCTATCCCGCCCAACTCACCCACACGCACGCTCGGTCACGTTTTCAATAGGCAGAAGGGAAAAAGCCAATGCCAGAATCCTTTGGCAGCAGCCTATCTAATAATGAACAAAAGGATTGAGCATGTTGAAGTTTAAAGAGGCTCTGTCACCAGATTTTGCAACCCCTATCTGCTATTGCAGCAGATCGGCGCTGCAATGTAGATTACAGTAACTTTTTTATTTTTAAAAAACGAGCATTTTTGGCCAAGTTATGACCATTTTTGTAGTTATGCAAATGAGGCTTGCAAAAGTCCAAGTGGGTGTGTATTATGTGCGTACATCGGGGCGTTTTTACTTCTTTTACTAGCTGGGCGTTCTGACGAGAAGTATCATCCACTTCTCTTCAGAACGCCCAGCTTCTGGCAGATCACGCTGTGACGTCACTTCCCCAGGTCCTGCATCGTGTCAGACGAGCGAGGACACATCGGCACCAGAGGCTACAGTTGATTCTGCAGCAGCATCAGCGTTAGCAGGTAAGTCGATGTAGCTACTTACCTGCTGATGCTGCTGCAGAATCATTTGTAGCCTCTGGTGCCGATGTGTCCTCGCTCGTCCGACATGATGCAGGACCTGTGAGTGACGTCACAGCGTGATCTCTCGAGAACACGCTGTGTGTCTGTGCACTGCCAGAAGCTGGGCGTTCTGAAGAGAAGTGGATGATACTTCTATACACAACGCCCAGCTAGTAAAAGAAGTAAAAACGCCCCGATGTACGCACATAATACACGCCCAGTTGGACTTTTACTTTAAACACGCCCAGTTGTACTTTAGCAAGCCTCATTTGCATAAATACAAAAATGGTCATAACTTGGCCAAAAATGCTCGTTTTTTAAAAATAAAAACGTTACTGTAATCTACATTGCAGCGCCTATCTGCTGCAATAGCAGATAGGGGTTGCAAAATCTGGTGACAGAGCCTCTTTAACATGCCTGACCAGTCTCTCCTCCCACATTTTCCATCATGGAACAGTAGGGACGCCACTATACACATATGGTCAGCCGGTCCCGCCAAAATAGATGGTTTCGGCTTAAAATGGCATGATCTTAGTTGCAGTGCAAAAATGCTAAACACCGCTACCACACTGCAATTTTTCTGTTTTTAGAAAGATAGTAATGATCGATAAGCAGAAATAAAATAGTATTAAGACATACTATATGGTACCCTTGTGGTTCCATTTGCTACTGACTCCGATCCAATAGCCGCTTCAGTGGAAGCACTAGTAAGAGGCACCACACTTTCATCATTCCCCTTTGCACCAGGCAACTCTTTGAAGACAGCAGGCTCTTCGTCTTGAATTTTATCAAGGCTTTCCTCCGAGATTCGCAACATTGCTTCTTTCTTTAATCGACCTACATAAACAAAGTATGACATCATTAATCTCGCAGCAACTTCCACGTATTACTAGAATTATAAAACATGGTCTTTAAAGGTTTAGACTTCACCAACTTGTAATAAAGCATGCTACACATGTATCACATCTAAAATTAATCCAAATCTCTTGAATACAAAAATAGACACACAACACCGGTACAGTAACGGACTGTAAAACGACCAAACTTTGATAAGACATTCAAAATTTCCTCAAGAATGGTATATCAAAATTGAAATTGTCCAATGATAATAGTTAAGAATTTTTCCAGCAAAAGGCAACCTCTAAAAATTACCTGTCCACATCAAGTAGTGCTCATTATTAAAAACCACATTCGTTAAGTTCACAAGTAGCAGATTTGTTGCAGAAAGTTCTGCAGCTGTTTCATTCATCGGAATCCATGCAGCAGAAACAATCCCATACAGATGTATGGAAATTTCTGCAGTGACTGCCGCGTGTGACTATAGCCTAAAAAGCAGGAATGGTGCCAGTAATTGTCACCAATATAGATGCGCTATGTAGCTAGGTCAATCATACATGCACCAGCCATGCTGGGAGATGGACTAGCCATGAGCCTGCATTTCTCTGGTGGCAAATAGCAGCTGCATAGCTGGGAGCTCATACTGTACGTATATACATAATTTAAATTCACCATAGATTGTGCCAAGCATCACGAGATGCACAAACTCACTCCCAGGACTGGTCTCTTGGTTAAGATATTGCTAATTCTTCTAGAAAGTGCAAATATAATTGCATCTTCTAGGCTTTCTTTCTAAATAAATACAGACAGGTCAGCAACTCATAAAACAAAAATCATACTCCATACTCATTGAGAGCTTAGGCTCCCGTCACACTCCCATTTGGTGCTCCATTTTGAGCCTCCGTCGGCAGATCTGTCATACATTTTCATACAGAAACAATATTATGAATCGTTTTTGTAAAAACAAAAAACATACTTGCTATTTTCTTTCTCATCCATGGGCAAACAAAAAACCACACTAACAGAGCAAATAAAATGGCAACGCCTAATGATAATAACGCAGTGGCCCACACAGGAAAGGTCTGAAGTCCTAGCACTGAAGATAAAAAAAAGAAATCAAAATATCAAATGATACAGATCAGACTGATATAATAACACAGCTTGCTTTATTCATACATTACACGAGGTCAGAACAATAAACATTGGTTACACATTCATAAAAGTGGATACACTATCTGTACTTCTATATAGCTTTATGAAAAGGTGAGTAAAATGTTTATCATATAATGAACACCGATTGTTTTAATCAGGCATGCTTTACTGAACATATCTTCTTTGGTAAGGCAAGACAGAACCCAGTCGCCGTGACAAAGAAAAAAGTAAACACAGGCAGTCGAGTGCTTCTACGCTCTGCTGAATGTGTGGAGCTAGACCCTGGAACGGACAAAGATTATTGACCTGAAGCAGTTACCAACATATGAGAGAAAGAATAAGGTCTATTAACAGCAGACGAAATTATTTACTCAAGAGATTTTAAAGTCAAAAACCTATATATAAAATTTAAGGAAAGTATGTAGAAAATTATATAAAATTGTTTAATCCCATACGGACACAGCGGGTTTTTGTTAAAGAGGCTCTGTCACCAGATTTTGCAGCCCCTATCTGCTATTGCAGCAGATAGGCGCTGCAATGTAGATTACAGTAACGTTTTTATTTTTAAAAAACGAGCATTTTTGGCCAAGTTATGACCATTTTTGTAGTTATGCAAATGAGGCTTGCAAAAGTCCAAGTGGGTGTGTTTAAAAGTAAAAGTCCAAGTGGGCGTGTATTATGTGTGTACATCGGGGCGTTTTTAATACTTTTACTAGCTGGGCGTTCTGATGAGAAGTATCATCCACTTCTCTTCAGAACGCCCAGCTTCTGACAGTGCAGATCTGTGACGTCACTCACAGGTCCTGCATCGTGTCGGACACATCGGCACCAGAGGCTACAGTTGATTCTGCCGCAGCATCAGCGTTTGCAGGTAAGATCGACTTACCTGCAAACGCTGTTGCTGCTGCAGAATCAACTGTAGCCTCTGGTGCCGATGTGGCCGTCACGATGCAGGACCTGTGAGTGACGTCACAGATCTGCACTGTCACAAGCTGGGCGTTCTGAAGAGAAGAGGATGTTACTTCTCTTCACAGCGCCCAGCTAGTAAAAGTATTAAAAACGCCCCGATGTACGCACATAATACACGCCCACTTGGACTTTTACTTTTAAACACACCCACTTGGACTTTTGCAAGCCTCATTTGCATAACTACAAAAATGGTCATAACTTGGCCAAAAATGCTCGTTTTTTTTAAATAAAAACGTTACTGTAATCTACATTGCAGCGCCGATCTGCTGCAATAGCAGATAGGGGTTGCAAAATCTGGTGACAGAGCCTCTTTAATTTTAATTTCCGCATTCTGAAAGCCATAACTTTTTTCCATCAAAGTAGTCATATGAGGGCTTGTTAGTTGCAGGATGAGCGGTTTTAGTCAATTGCACTATTTTAGGGTACATCATGTATTTAACATCTTTTATCAATCCTTTTTTTTTGGGGGGGGGGGGGGTGTAAAAAACAAACACAAAAAGCTAAGTTCTACCTTTGTTTTTTTAACAGCGTTCAACATGCGCTGTAAATTACTTTATCCTGCAGGTCGTTATGATAACAGAATATTGAATATGTATAGTCTGATTTTTACTACTTTTGCAAAGTAATAACACTTATTTTAAATAATGTAATTTTGAGTCACTACATTCTAAGAGCCATAACTTTATAAAAAACAAAAAATAAAACAAAAAACACCACAACCATCAACTGAGCTGTACGGGGGCTTGGTTTTTGAAAGACGAGTTGTAGCTATTACTAGAACAAAAGTACTCTGTTTTAGTAAATACTTACACATAATGACTCATCATTTTGCAGATCCTCGTATAATCCCCCTGGAAATGTAGGAATAAAAGGACAACTGGTTGCTAGCATTCCCTTTATAATAGGGAGAGGTCGTCCCTGCAGAATCTGGAACTGTCGAATCTGCATTGAACCCGTCTAACCTGGTAGGGTGTCGCCCTATTGGCAATGGCAATGCCCAGTTGTCAATTTATTCCTACATCTCCAAGAGGAATAACCGGGGAACGGCACAATGCAGAGTTGTAAGAAGCGAAGCTAGTATTTACTAATACTGGTCAGCTGACAAGTCCTGATTAAATATTTGTAAAGTCAGATACGTCCTACAAGTAGGAGTATCTCATGGCAGTTTACAGTTTCTAAATACAAAAGTCGTCATTTACTGACCCAAGCAGAATTTTTTATGATCATTTATGGCAAAGTATGGATTAAATGTGTAATTATTACTTACGTGGGGCACCTGTGTATAATATGGAAAATACATTAATTCCTACTGTAGCAGCATAAAATATTGGGAGTGCCCGCAGTCCATTGGGAACTGGATCCTCCTGCAAGATAAAAATATAATTCTCTTAGTGACTAAATGAAGCAAGGACAGGCAAAGTAAATATTATTCGAGCTAATGGAACAGGAGGGGATCCATATCGCATATCCAATCATCTAGCAATTACGTTTAATCAGGCCACATGAATTGGCGCACTAGAACACAGAATAGATTTTGAACGCCTGGTAATTCCTCCTAGAATTGTATGCATACATTGACAACGGGTTGTTATCAGTTGGGGGTGTGTCGCCCCCCCCCCCCCCGCCCACACAGCCTGACAATGTCCTGAGTGACCCTGTGTAAGGTACACACCCCTTTGGCAAGGGGAATGGTAACACCCAGTTGTATATGGAGGGCGAGCTCACTAGTGAAAGATTTTGGTGCAAAAGTATCTGCGACTGAAAATCGGCTGGAATTATCTGAATGGAACTTGCAGAAATCCATTCACCTGCTGCAGAAACAACCACATTCAGATGAACATGAACTTATGCTACAAAATCTGCCATGAGTGAATCCACCCTTATTTATAAATCTTCCAAGTCCTAAGAAAAGATGTTCCAGAATGGTTATTCTTTTTGAAGATAAGCACTTACTAAAATAGACATGTCAGGAGAAGTGATAGGTGCTCTTTAACCCCTTCAGGACTGAGCCTGTTTTGGCCTGGAGGCACAGCCGATTTTATTTTTAAATCTGACGTGTCACTTTATGTGGTAATAACTTCGGAATGCTTTCACCTAGCCAAGCGATACTGATAAATGTTTTCTCGTGACACATTGTACTTTACGTTAGTGGAAAAATTTGGCCGATAAATTCAATATTTATTAGTGAAACACCAAAATTTAGAGAATGTGCAAAAATGAGCATTTTTTTAAATAAATGTAGATGGATCTGCTTGTACAACAGATCGTAATACCACACAAAATAGTCACTAGTTACCATTTCCCATAGGTCTACTTCATCTCTGCATCGTTTTTTTGAACGTTCTTTTATTATTCTAAGGCGTTACAAGGTTTAGAACTTTAGAAGCAATTTATAACATTTAAGAAAATGTCAAAAAGGCTATTTTTACAGAGGCCAGTTCAGTTCTGAAGTGGTTTTGAGGGCCTTCTATATTAGAATCCCCAATAAATCATCCCATTTTAAAAACTGCACCCCTCAAAGTATTCCAAACAGCATTTAGAAAGTTTCTTAACCCTTTAGGCATTTCACAAGTATTAAAGCAAAGTAGAGGGGAAACTTACAAATAATTTTTTTTTTTGCC
Organism: Rhinoderma darwinii; assembly: GCF_050947455.1. Lineage (NCBI taxonomy): Eukaryota > Metazoa > Chordata > Amphibia > Anura > Rhinodermatidae > Rhinoderma > Rhinoderma darwinii. Next base: position 214,653,432 of record NC_134687.1, on the reverse strand, counting down.
GACATTAATTTGTAATATTTTTTTTTTCTCTAACAGAAGGTTTTACCAGAGAAACGCAACTTAATATTTATTGCCCAGATTCTGCAGTTTTAAAAAATATCCCACATGTGGCCCTAGTGCGCTAATGGACTAAAACACCGGGCTCAGAAGCACCTAGAGGATTTTGGGGCCTTTTTTTTTTTATTATATTTTAGGCATCATGTCAGGTTTGAAGGGCTCTTGTGGTGCCAAAACCGTGGAAGCCCCCCACAAGTGACCCCATTTTGGAAACTACACCCTCAAGGAATTTATCTAGAGGTATAGTTATCATTTTGACCCAACAGGTATATTGCTATATTTATTTTATGTACTTTTTTTTCCTGAAAAAAAACATACAAATTTGTAATACTTACACGGAACAAAGAAGAAAATGCACCACAACATTTGTAAAGCATCTTCTGCCGATTATGGAAATACCCCATATGTGGTAAGAACCTGCTGTTTGGACCCACAGCAGGGAAGGAGCGCCATTTGGATTTTGGAGACCATATTTTTTGCTGGATTGGTTTTCAGTGCCGTGTCACGTTTGCAATGCACTGGAGGAACCAAAACGGTGGAAACCCCCCAAAAGTGACCCCATTTCGGAAACTACACCCCTCAAGGAACTTTCCTAGGGGTATAGTTAGCATTTTGACCTAACAGTTTTTTGCGGAATTTAGTGGAATTAGGCTGTGAAAATGAATATCAGCATTTTTGTCTACTAAAATGTTGAATTTTTTCATTTTCAAAAAGGGATAAAGGAGAAAAAGCGCCCCAATATTTGTAACGCAATCTCTCCCAAGCACGACAATACCCCACATGTGGTAATAATTGTTAGAGATAGTAGACATGAATTAACCTTTGCAGGACTGATCCTTTTTTGCTTTTCCATTTTAGTTTTTCACACCCTGTCTTCCAAACGCAATAACTTTTTTATTTTTCCATCAATAGAGTGGTGTGAGGGCTTATTTTTTGCAGGAAGAGTTGTAGTTTCTATTGTACCATATAATGTACTGAGAAACCGGGGAAAAAATTTTTTGCGGGGTGAAATTAGAAAAAAACAAACCTGTGATTCCTCCATTGTTTTTTGGGTTTCATTTTTACCGCTTTCACCATGCAGTAAAAAAAAAAAAAGACAACTTTATTTTGTGTCTCAATACGATTACGGTGATACCAAATTGATGTTTTTTTTTTTATATTTTACTACGTTAAAAAAAAAATGTTTTTTGTATCAACACATTCTGAGAGCCATAACTTTATTTTTTGGTCGATTGAGCGGTGAGGGGGCTTATTTTTGGCGGGCTGAGCTGTAGTTTTTATTGGTACCATTTTTTGGTACATACAACAACTTGATCACTTTTTATTACATTTCATTTAGAGCGAAGGTGACCAAAAAAGTGATTAGGCGGTTTCAATTCTTTATTTCTTACGGCGTTCATCATGCGCTATAAATAACAATTTTACTTTATTCTGCGGGTCGCTACGATTACGGCGATACCACATTTATATCGTTATCTTATGTTTTGCAGCGTTTGCACAATAACATCACTTGACACAAAAAAAAAAAAAAATATTTTATAAACACTTTATTCTGAGTGCCATAACTTTTTCAGTCAAAAAAAGCGGTGTAAGGGCTTGTTCTTTGCGGGACGGGTTATAGTTTTTATTGGTACTATTTTGGGGTACATGCAACTTTTTATAGTATATTTTGGGAGGGGTGGTGACCAAATAAACAGTGGTTCTGGCATAGTTTGTCTATTTTTTTTTCAGTGTTTATCGTGCGGGAAAAATATTATAGTTTTAGAGTTTGGGTCATTACGAAGACGGCGATACAAAAATATATGTACTGTTTGACGGTTTTATTTTTTTCCTATAATAAAAGACATAGGAAAAAAACAGCTTCTATTTTTACACTTTTGCAAGACATCTTTTTTTTTTTTTTTTTTTTTTTACACTTTTTTTTACCTGCAGCTCTGATCGCTGCTAGAATACATTACACTACCTAGGTAATGTAATCCAATTGTCAGTGTGACGTTACAGTCATTCTGACAATAAGGCCCCATGCACACGAACGTATTTTTGCGGACTCAATTCACCCGCAAATCTGCGGTTGAATTACAGCCACCTTTATTTCAAAGGGCCCATGCACACAATCGTGGTTTCCACGGTCCGTGCATGGCCCAGGAGCCTGGAGCGCAAAAAGAACGAACAGGTCTGATTACAGCTGTGTTTTGCGGTCCAGGCTCAGAAATTAACTCACACGGCCATGTGCACAGCCCACGATTTGCAGGCGGCCCGCGGGTGACTCCGCGGCCGTCCGACTGGAAAATCACGGCCGTGCACACGGCTACGGTCGTGTGCATGAGGCCTAAGTATAGGAGGACCAGCCACAGGATGGTCCTCATAGGCTTCCATACATGGCAGAACCAGAGGCCGTTGTCTGGCAGAACCAGAGGCCGTTGTCTGGCCTCCAGATACCATCGGCAACACCCACAACTGCATAGGGGCTGCCGACGTGCTACAAAACCCCTAAATGCGGCGATCGCAATATTTAAGGGGTTAATTGCCTAAATCAGCGGTGATGAGCCGCTGATCGGCAACAGTGGAATGTCAGCTGTCGTGGATAGACTTCTGTACATGGCAGACACGGAGGCCATTGTTTTGCCTCCGGTCTACATGCTATCGGCAAACCTCATGATTTGGGAGGTCTGCCGATGTGCTAGAAACCACTAAAATGCGGCAATTGCAATCGATTCGCTGCACTTAAGGCGTTAATTGCCAATATCAGCGGCAATGAGCCGCTGATCGGCAACAGTGGAGTGTCAGCTGTCGGGAACTGCGCAGTAACTGTACGTCCTCGTGCGCTGAGACACTGGCCACCAGGACGTACAGCTGCGTCGTGGTGTGCCTAGGGGTTAAATAGTGCACGGTTTGACTCAAGCACATTATGCATTTGAAAATAGTTGAGAGCAAAACTTCCTCATGTTCAGTGCTATTGTGACAACATTTGCCGCAATGTGGAGAAGCTAAAAAATATTGCATCTGTAGGTCCAACACACTTTAAATACTCCTGTAAGCCCCTGTTTTGGTAAATATGGCTTTGCTTTAAAATGTATTCTGACAGACTTCTTTAAAAAGGTATTTTAGAGTTCACATATAAATCGGAGAACTAATCTACATCAAAAGTCTAGCAACTTTGGAAATTCATTACTTCTATTGCGTGGATAAATAGTTACAGTCTGTTACAACACAGAGCCACATTCAAATTTCTGCTGGTTAACATAGCAAATAGAGAAGTTTGAGGTCAGACACAAGCCTAAGGCTGGGTTCACACAGAGTTTTTTGGCTCCGCAAACTTGCCATAAACCGCCCGAAAATGCCTCCCATTGATTTCAATGGGAGGCGGGGGCGATTTGCTTCCGCGAGCCGGTTTTACATGCCCCATCTTCGCGTGATTACGCCTCTGACATCAATGGGAGGCAGAGAAAGCATATTTCACAGCGTTTTATGCCCGTGGCGTTCAATGGCCGCGGGCGAAAAACGCAGCGAAAATCGGCATGCATGCAGAGGAAAATGTGCCCCAGGGTTTAGTGGAGTTCCTAGAAATGTATTGGGAGTTTTTTCATCAGTTTACTGTACTGTGCCTGAAGTAAAGACTACAGTTCCTAAAATTCAAAGCACCAGAAAAAAGTCCTGTGCAGCCATTAAGTCAGAAGGAATGCTGGGAGATTTCAGCTCTTAAGCCTGCAGAACTGTGACTGCAGTTCTGTGCTCCAATTACTCAGGATCAGTCCAAGAAAAGAATACAAATGCATTTACATATTTACTCAACTTTATAACAATTCTATATACCGTATAAACTGTAAAATGGCATGGTCAAAAAAGCAGATCAAAATTTATCAAGTAATAAATGTTTTGTACTTCGTTGTGTGGGCTGAAATTAACACAAAGGCTTTTCTGTAGTTGTATAAGGGTATGTGCACACACACTAATTACGTCCGTAATTGACGGACGTATTTCGGCCGCAAGTACCGGACCGAACCCAGTGCAGGGAGCCGGGCTCCTAGCATCATAGTTATATACGATGCTAGGAGTCCCTGCCTCGCTGCAGGACAACTGTCCCGTACTGTAATCATGTTTTCAGTACGGTCAGTAGTTCCACGGAGAGGCAGGGACTCCTAGCGTCGTACATAACTATGATACTAGGAGCCCGGCTCCCTGCACTGAGTTCGGTCCGGTACTTGCGGCCGAAATACGTCCGTCAATTACGGACGTAATTAGTGTGTGTGCACATACCCTTAGAGTTACATGTGACATCTTCAGGCTGCAGCTGGGAAAACCACACAATCTAACAAATTCACCACGAAGGTTTGGCATGTGTTGCTGCACTGCCCAATTTTCTTTTTTTATTGAATTAAAAATAAGTCAAATCGTCCCTACTTGTTCACAGAACGGGGTATATAAAGACAGAACACCTTCTATACATATGGGCAAGTAATCTTTTAAACAGACAAGCTGAGAGAACAATAACAGCAGTTGATATGGGTTTGATAGCGGATGTTCTCATTTAACCTTGAAAAGTGCCAGGCAATACCTGAAGAGGATTTCACTATGCTCCACTGTTTCCGTAACTAGCAATTCTCATAGAAGTGCATAGGAAACAAGCTTGGCTGTTACCATACCCACGTTACACAGTCACCAGTCCAGCAACCCGAGAAGGTAGGCACGGGGGTTGGAGGCCCCGTTCTAGAGACAGGTGAGGGTCCAAGGCGTAGGGTCCACACTTATAGGTCATTTACGGCATAGCCTGTGCATATGCCATAAATGTCCGAGATAGGAATACCCCTTTAAATTATTTGGGGGGTGGCAGTGCGATTATTCCCTATTGTCTGCTATTAAGGAAAACAAGGATCAGGCATAATAGCTTTTAAAAAACAGGCCTGATCCTACAGTATGTTCATGGAACATTAGTTGCATCATAAGTGTCGGTCAGATATACCCCACTCCCTATGGCAATTAACTTGCATTTATGGCCAGAGTTAATGAAGAAATCTTGAGTAACAGCAGTTGAAGGGCTTATTAACACGAACATTGAATATGTCCGTGTGACCGCCGTTCAAACAATCATGCGGACGCACGTATTTCAATGGGGCCATCGAAATATGTGCGACTGTGTGACAGCTGTGGCTTTAACAGCCCTCACACGGACATATTCAACGTTCGTTTCAACGGACCGTGTGAAGCGTCCGTTGAAAAATGGAACATGTCCTATCTTCTTCCGTTTTCATGGCTCCCTCCATAGACTCAAGTCTATGGGGATCCGTGAAAACGGGTCCCACACGGGTGAAAGTCGGATGTGAAGAATGGCAGTTTTTCATGTCAGAGTTTCGCCACGTTCGCACATGAAGTTTTTGATGCAGTGTTTTAAGCGAGAGTGTATAGCCAGGGGTATGGTTAACACCGATTTTCTATAGAGTTTTCGGTGTCGATAGTGGACATGTGAAAACATTCAGATGTAGCACACAGGAAATGTAATTCTTACGGTGAATAATCTACGCTTAGCGAACAGAGTGAATATGTAAAGAATTCTACACAGGTGACTCACCAAAAGTACATCTGAAGCAGAGAATAGGCCAGTCCAGTGCTTTTATTAAAAGATGCAATAACCTTCTCTAAAAGTAAAGTCCTCATTTTGGTAGCAGAACTCTTTTCCACATTGGATCAGTATTATCTGTGTCAGTTCAGCTGCCCAAATGATAACGCTACAATATCAAACGCCATCTAAAAAGGCCCTTTAACACGGACCAACGTCATACAAATGCTCATTCCTGATCATTGCCCTGTGTAAAAAGGGCAACGATTAGCCAATGAACGGGCAAACTCATTCTTATGCAGAAACGCTGCCAATTATCGCCAGGAATTTCACCATTTGCAATGCATAACATGAAAGCCGCAGATTATTTTTTTTTCCTGCCACATCTGGCCTTACCCTTCTAAATCCTTTTACTACCTATTTCCCAATGTAGGAGGTTTGTTCAATTTGGAGTAATGTTTTTCGTTAAATGGACAAAGTGGAGGAGAGTTACACCTCAATGCTCATGCATTTAACACCTTGGGGCAGAGTACTCTACTCCATCATTTAATAAAAACATCCACGATGCACTGGCATATTCCATGCCACACGTGCACTTCGTGGAGAGTCACCATAATTGAATAATTTGGAATTCTTCTCTGCTAGAAGATACATTACTGGTTATGCAAATAACACATTGGAGTTTTATTGGGAATGACAATTTTTTTTTAATATATATTCTAGGCATGATTTCAAGTATCTGTAAAGAAAGATTATATTAATGATTTACCTTGTTCAAGATGAAAAACTTAATCAACATAAAGAGAGCACCAGACATCAGACCGGAGAGCAGCGGAGAAATGAACCAAGAGGCAACTGTAATGGAGAATGAAGAGCAGAGGTTTTAGAAGAGTAATGTCGCCAAATTACATGAGCTACATAATATAAAAACAGACCTTGTAAAAAGATATAATCCAGACAAATCACAATGTATTATTCATGGGTAAAAAGTACTAGGCATTCATACAGAAGATATTCTGAACAAGTGGTTAGTTCCACGCACACAAGAATTATAAAATATATTCATACGCTGATCACACCACAATTCATGCTTTCCCGCACAATGTGTTGAGACTTTGTGGTCATATACGTACTGATGAGATTTACAGGGATACAACTGGAAAATAAGATGGTTTATCGGGCATAGAAGATACAGGCTCCACTTAAATATTATCCTGTGATCATTTCAAGACAAATATTATACAAGAAATAGTTCATCCTTGCACATAAACACTATTTAAAACTATTGCAACTTAACCACTCCAATTGTTGATGCGGACTTGCAATATATGGCCCATTAAAAACCATTGTCCTGATCGAAAGAAATAACTCTGGTCGGATTAAGGACAAGTTATACCAGTTTTACTTATTAGTGGCCAGGTGTAAAAAACAATCGTCTAACAGTGGCTAATTCACCTTTCCCCATTGACAGAGGTCAAACATGAAGAGTGGGGGGTGATCTCTGCTACAACTATTTAATTCATTTGGCCATCTTAAAGGGGTTTTCACATGAGGGACATTTAGGACATATCCACAGGATATGTCAAATAGATGCGGGTCCCACCTCTAGGACCCACACCTGTTTCTAAAATGGGGTCCCCTAAACCCAGTTCTAGCTTTTTCTGCTCACGCTGCCTCCCGGCCACTTACGGATTACATGGTTGAGAGTTAGGTAAACCGCGTAACTCGCTGAGCAGTGTAGTTTCCGTAACTCCCGACCATGTTATCAGTAAGTGGCCGGGAGGCAGAGTGAGCAGAAAAAGTTAGAACAGGGTTCTGGGGCCCCCGTTCAAGAGATAGGTGCGGGTCCCAGAGGTGGGACCCCCATCTGACATAGCCTGTGGATAGGTCATGAATGACTCGGATGGAAAAACCTTTTGAAGTTTAGTAACTGGCTGTCTGCAGGCAATCCAACCCAAATACCAAGTCACTTGGGTAGCAATCCAAAAAAAAACAAGCCCTGCACGGATCATGAAGCTTTTTGTTCTTATGCTAAAGACTTTCTTTGAAGGATAACCACACGCAAAGATGTTACTTCTAAGTTCTAAAAGTCACATGCAAGTAATGTTTCCAACAAGGAATAGAAGTCAATGATGGCGTTCCAGACCAAAAAAGTGTTGCCGAGAGCAGCCACAGAAGGGATATAAAAAAAAAATAGATGGGGGAACAGACTCCTTTATTTCAACCCACATCTGACAAACATCACTGTCCAAGGCCCCATGCACACAACCGTGCTCATAATCACAGTCCGTCATTACGGGTGCCGCCTGTCACGGACAGCAGTCCGCATTTGCGGGTCGTGCTCCCATTATAAATTATGGAAGCATGGTCCGTAAAATAAAATAAAAAATAGGACTGGTCCTATATTTATATACGGGAAGGTGTCAGCCAGCCATAGAAATGAATGGGCCCATAATTATGGACCGTAATTAAGGACGAAATCTACGGTCGTGTACATGGGGCCTTCTGTGGTAATCCACTAGGAGAAATTAAAATTGTTCCTTTTAAATCTGTTTACTTCCAAAGGACTTCATTCAAGGTGGTTTGAAACCTTATTAAAATACATCAGACCGTAAACCTCACATTTGTGCCTCACAAACAAATCGCTTACAAAAAAGGCATTTCATAGTACCATCTCATAATGCACTGAAAAACAACAACACATACATCCTGACAGAACATGACTAAAATAAATGTTAAAAAAATGTCCCCTTGGTGAACATCTGTTTTTTTTTTTTGAGACCCACTAATAAAACTGCATTTCATTTACAATGTGGCATTAAAAAATAAAGCTAAAGTAAACCCTAACAAGCAGTCCCGCGATTACATTAGACATACATCATAAAATACAGGAGTTAGTGAGGTACAAGTTCACTATTAAATAAGGAAACACTGAGTACATAAATGCCTTTTTCTGCCACCGTTCTGCAAAATAACGACAACACAAGTTACTTTACGACAATCTCATTTATACAAATTACTTCACTAGCTAATGGTTCACATACAAAGCGAATAATAGCAGATAATGTAAAGTAAAATGAATATAACAGTACATTCCTTAAGGGGGGGGGGGATATTTAACGCTTTGAAGGTGAAATTTAAGCCATACCTATTGGCTAAGTAAGCAGCATATGTTTGGATAGCAAAAATTAGGCAACGCATGATGTGACATGCCAAAAGTATGTTTTGAACAGGTTGATATCTAAATACGTTATTCTTTTCGCTGTACAGAGAAACATAGGCTCCTAAGCAACGCATGCTTTATGCATACAATGAAGTAAATACGTTATCTATAAAAAGCCACTAGCAAAAAAAGCTCTTTAGTGTACGTGTAAAAAGAAAAAAAAGAAAAAAGAAAAATTATAAAAAAAAGTGACCTCTTTCTGCATTATTAAATTAGTGATTTAAGGGACAAGCCTGTAGCTTCTCTACTCCAGCGTTAGGCTGGGTTCACACACAGGTTTTTATGGTGTTTAAAACTGCATTAGGAGACGCATGTAAAGACGTGTATGCTTTTTTTCTGAGACTTCAGAAAACGCCACTAAAAACTGACTTTTTCAGGTTTTTTTTCATGATTGTTAAGGCAGAATAAAAAAAAGTTTATAGAGCAAAATACTATAATAAATGCCACAATCAGAGAATGCCACATTTTGGGGAAAAATGCCCCCTGCAACAAAAACAGCACTCGGCAATAGATGTAGAGATATCCATACAGTATTTTCCTACAGATAAATAGCAATCTTTTGGCCACAATAAAAACAGGTTTAAAAAAGCGTCACGAAAAACACATCTAAATGCGGTGTGTGTGAATCCAGCCTTATGTTGATAACATTAACCTTTGCTAGTGCTCCAATGGGTTACGGTGGTCATAGGAACTTTTCTGGATCCAAATCTCCATCCATAAACAAAACTATTCAGGGCAATTAGGATGTAAACACTGTGAAGGGTGATTCGGACCCACACTGTCCCTTACAACATGGCGGAGGATTTAAAATAAATAAATAAAATATAATAAAAAGTGTCATTGGGACACAAGAAGCTGCAGGCATTGGACCAGTCACTTCAAAATCATTTAATGAACACTAAGAAGTTTCTTTAAATTAGTTTTAAATACATTATTTCAGGTTATTACGGTCACGTAGATACCCAATATGTGTATTTTTTTGTTTTTATGTAATGTAAGTGCAATAATAATGACACTTTTTTTTTTGTGTGCCCTAACAGAAGGCAAACTGAACAGACAGCCCTGGGGTCCTTTCTAGGTCCCCAGGGCTGACTGCAGAGAGATTCCCTGCTCTTTGATCACGTCAGCAGGTTTTCGATGAGGAGATCAAAGAGGGGATTTCCCTTTGATCATGCCGCGGTCACAGACAGCAGCGATCAAAGAGTTAAACAGCTGGGGTTGGAATGTTTTCCGACCCCAGCTGTATTCAGCAGACTGCTCTAAGAGCAGGAGCTGTAAGTCACAGCGCCTGCTTAGAGGAGGAGTGCTCACAGGAGCGCTCTTTAGCCTCTTTTACAGAGACGCCAAAAGACGCCACTGTAGACGAAGCACCTGCACCGCCTGCCGTCAAAAGACGGTGGAGTTAAGGAGTTAATGCTCAACATTGTATTTCTTACCTGCAATTTGACAAAAAATTATCTACTGTAGACCTGTATGTTTAAAGGAATCAATTTGAGAATCGGCCCCTTCTAGTATAGGTTTTTTGATAAAAAATAAGTCTACTATAAACGTTTTCCACATACCCTCACTCATAAAAGGAAATGTCAATTACCAATCTTGACAAGCTGCATCCACTGCACACCATGTGTACCAATAGCAACAAGAGAGAAGCCAATTGTTGCTCCAACTATGCAATGCGTCCCGGAGATTGGTAGTTTCAGGAAAGACGCAATCAACTGCCAAACAGCCGAACCTGCAACAAAAAGGAGAAAGGTAAATGTCCACATACCTGGGAGGTTCAAGATCGTTAATATGAGAAATATCACAGGACCTCATTCCATTCCTCACAAGCAAATGCTAATAGATTGCCTGGGGAGTGCCTGGGGAAGCCCTTGGCATTACTTTCCATATATAGACAGTGACATCAGGGGTTCCCTCTAGTAGAAGAATCCTGGCCTATCCTCTGGCTGTGGATTCCGCTCCTAGAGGGAGTCCCAATGGCGCCACATACAGAGGGCACTGTGGCAATATCCAAGAAGGGGCTGCCCAATTTTGACATTCTTATGTCTGCCATACGCTGCCAACTGAGCCACCAGACTGCATTTGGCGTCAAACTGGATTGTTAAAAGAAGCACGTGGAGTAAACGTGCAAATTCCAGTTTAAACCTAGCGGTATTAATTATTATAGTAGTTCAAATAATTAATAATCATTTTGTCTAGTATCAAATTTGAAAGTAATGTGGCCCGTCAACTTCACATTTTTTTCTATGTGTGGCCCATTTACACGGCAGAGTTTGAGACCCCTGTTTTAAACAATGGAATTCACCCCCACCCAAAAAATAATAATAATCTCTGAATAGCCACCATTTACAGCAGTCACCATTTTCAGCGACCACCACCTGTACATCATGTCACATGCAAACACAGGTAACAACTCTGCCGAGTATGAGCCCTGTAAGGGTATGTTCAGTTTGTTGGCGCTGTTTTTGACGTGGAAACCGCGCCAAAAAAAAGCCTCCCATTGATTTCAATGGGAGGTGGAGTTTTTTTTTTTTTCTCGTGGGTGGAAAAAAAAAAAAAAAAGCTTGCGGGGAAAATAAAACGTCATGCCCTTTCCGCCTCTGACCTCCCCTTGACATCAGGAACACTGTTGGCAGAGCATTGCAAAAAATTGAAGACATTTTGAGGCAGATATTTTTTGCCTGCAAAAAAAAACAAACTGTGTGAACAGGGCCTTAAACTCCCCATACCTCAGCTTCTGGAATCCCAGAGTATGACAAATGAGTAATGGGATATTGTGTTTAACTGTAGTCATCGCTACATTTTCTCAGTTTTGAGTGGAGTCATTATTCTTTCCTGGCTTCGTAAATCCTTTAAGAGGACGTCATTTAATTTGTACCAGTTAAATGGCACATCCAAACAGTCAACCATTGGACCTAAACACAGCAGCAGTCACTGTTGTCCCTCCACTCTTGAAGTCCTCTTAGTTCATCTTTATACCAGCCTTTGCTAAACGTGACAGTGTTATGCATGTATCAGAATACAACCTACGGGAATACATAACATATATTGTTGATGAGACATAACCGCACATATTAGCGCAAATCTATATCAAATAGATGAAGAAAATAACGGGGACTGCACAGTCCTGGCCAAAAGTTGAGACGAACACAAATTTTGGTTTTCACAAAGCTTGCTCCTTCAGTGTTTTTAGATCTTTTAGTTAGATGTTTCTATGGTAGATTGAAGAACAATTTTAAGCATTTCATGAGTTTTTACTCAATATTTAGTGTGTTTTTCAAGACTTCTGCAATTCACCCTGGCATGAAGGATATCAGCTTCTGGGCCAAATCCTGACTAATGGCAACCTATTCTTGCCGAATCAGTGCTTGGAGTTTCAGAATTTCTGTGTTTTGGATTGTCCACCTGCTTTTTGAGGATTGATCACAGGTTCTCAATGGGATTGAGAACTGGGGAGTTGGCCATGAACCAACAAATTCAATGTTTCGTTCACCGAGCTACTTAGTCATCACTTTTGCCTTGTGACATGGTGCTCCACCATGATGGAAAAAGCATTGCTCATCACAAAATTACTCCTGGATTGTTGGGAGAAGTTGCTCTTGGAGGATGATTAGATAACATTCTTTATTCATTAAAGTTTTCTTAGGCAAAATTTGTGAGTGAGCCCACTCCCTTGGATGAAAAGCAACCCCACACATGAATGGTCTCCAGATGCTTTACTGTTGGTATGACAAAGGACTCATGGTAGCGTCACCTTTTCTTCTCCGGACAATAATTCTTCCAGATGTCTAAAACAGTCTGAAGGGGGCTTCGTCAGAGAAAATAACTGATATTCTGCAGGAAGTACAGAGAAAAGGGGTAGTCTGTCCTACATGTTTTTCTTGGAGAGAAGTGGCTTCTTTGTTGCCCTTCTTGACACCAGGCCAGCCCCCAAAAGCCTTCGCCTCACTGTACGTGCAAATGCACGGACACCTGCCTGCTGCCATTCCTGACCAAGCTCTGCACGGTGTTGAACCGATCCACTTGCTTGACCATCTTTGGTGCCCTGAAACCTCCTTCACAGCAATTGAACTTTCCTCCTTGAAGACCTGATAAATGGTGGATTTAGGGGCAATCTTACAAGCAGCAATGTCCTTGCCTGTAAAGCCCTTTTGATGCAAAGCGACGACGACTGCATGTGTTTCCTTGGAGGTAACCATGGTTAACAGAAGACAATGATTTGAAGCACCGCCCCCCTTTTATAGCCACCAGTCTGCTCTTATAATTCAATCAGCATGACAGTGATATCAGCTGCCTTATCCTCATTAACACTTTCTCCTGAGATAACGAGAAGATCGCTGAAATAATGTCAACAGGTCATTTTGTGGCAGGGCTGAAATGCAGTGGAAATTGGGTTATGACTTTGCAATTAATCTAATCACTTCATAATCTAGAGTTCATATAAATAGCCACTATAAAACCGGAAGCAGAGAACTTTGTGAAAACCCAAGTTTGCGTCAGTCGAAACTTTTGGCCAGGTCTGTAGAAGCTAGATAGTTCACTACAGGACAAGACTTTTCATTGAAATGAATAGAAAATAACCCAAAAAGTTAGAGCAACTGGTCCTTGGGATTAGTCTAGCACATTTATCATGCATAAATAATTGCAGTTGCCAGAAAACATTGGAAGCCTAAAAGGAATGTCAGCAGTTTTGACACCTTCAAGAGCAGTCACTCAGGGCAGGGCTGGCAGAATGCAGTGAGAAGCCAGGAGCACTTCCACATACAGTGCCAATCTCAGTGGCACTTGCGACTGCGGCATAAGAGATATTCAACATGGATTTGACCAAGGCATTAGGCATGTCTACAATGACCTCCCCTATATCGCTCTGTCAGCAGAGTCCTCAAAACAGCTGACAGACTCCATTATTGAAACTAGATAGAACCCATCTGTCATTTTACCAGGCAGAGCTGCGCTATTTTGTCTGACATTTCTAGTCAGATCTGCAACAGAGCCTCCTATGCAGATGTGAACAGAGTCTAAGAGCTTCTCCTAGACAGACAGGAGGAGATGCTGCTGTAGGTAGAAATACTTTATATTTCTTAATAAAAATACTTTTAAATCTTCTAAATATCTGGACAGTGTTACCTGAATGTTAGTGGTCACATTATGTGTGGGATGTGCATCACGAATCACGCCATGGTTTAGTCCATTAAATGACCCTATAGATTAATTACTATGGACTAATATGTGGGCCAGGCCTTTAACATCACTTTCCCACGCAACCAACCAACATGTTATTTAAATGGTCATAAAAATATTTTTTTTAATTTTCTTTTTTTATGTGACTATACACAAATAAATATATCTTTAAATATTGCAGCTTTCACACTAGCCACTAGAACAGACAAGAGTCGGAAACTTCCAGTTTCTGTCGACTCATTTGCCAGCTATGCTGTGTAGAGTGGGACAAGGATCAGCAGAAGACAGGGGATTTCTTGAACGGTCAATTGTACTTCGAGGCTTAAAGAGGCTCTGTCTCCATTATAAGTGCCTTATATCCTATATAATCTGATCGGCGCTGTAATGTAGAGTAGTGCTTTTTATTTTGAAAAACAATAATTTTTGAGCAAGTTATGAACAATTTCAGATTTATGCTAATTCGTTTCTTAATAGACAACAGGGCGTTTAACTTTTTACCAACTGGGCGTTGCAAAGAGAAGTCTATGAGGCTGACCAATCAGCCTCATACACTTCTCATCTTTCCAGCCCACCTTGTTTCACTGCACACACAGAGTTACAGTGGGAGTATGTGACAGCACAGTGTAATCTCACGAGATCACGCTGTGCTGGGAGTACAGCTAAACCTGAATGGAGGGAAGTGTATGACGCTGACGCTTTACAACGCCCAGTTGTCTATTAAGAAACTAATTAGCATAAATCTAAAATTGTTCATAACTTGGTCAAAAATTATCGTTTTTCAAAATTAAAAAAACACTTATCTACATTGCAGCGCCGATCAGAATATGTAGGAGATAGGGCACTTATAATCTGGTGACAGAGCCTCTAAGCGTATACTTTCAAATCCAATTAAAGGGGTTCAATACAAATATTGCAGCAACTGTTTAGGAATAACAGCCATATTTATTTTTATTTTTTTTTTAAATTGTCCTGCCATTTTTACAAGCTCAAAAGTAATTGGACAAACTAACAGAATTATAAATACAAGGATCATTTTTAATACTTTAACCCTTTCAAGACCGAGCTCATTTTGACCTTCATGACCCAGCCCCATTATCTCAAATCTGACATGTGTCAATTTATGTGTTAATAACTCTGGAATGCTTTTGCCTAGCCAAGCGATTCTGAGATTGTTTTCTCGTGACATATTGTACTTTATGTTAGTGGAAAAATTTGATCAATAAATTCATTGCTTATTTGTGAAAAACACCAAAATTGAGAAAATTTGCAAAAATTATGATTTTTCTCATTTTAAATGCATCTGCTTGTAAAAGAGATAGTAATACCACACAAAATAGTAACTATTTTACATATTCCATATGTCTACTTTATATTTGCATTGTTCTTTGAACATTATTTTATTTTCTAGGACGTTACAAGGCTTAGAACTTTAGCAGCAACTTCTCACATTTTCAAGAAAATTTCAAAAGGCTATTTTTACAGGGGCCAGTTCAGTTCTGAAGTGGCTTTGAGGGCCTTATGTATTAGATAGACCCCATAAATCACCCCATATTAAAAACTGTATTCAAAACCGCATTCAGAAAGTTTCTTAACCCTTTAGGCGCTTCACAGGTGAAATTTACAAATTTTATTTTTTTTGCTGAAATTCATTTGTAATACTTTTTTTCTGCAACACAGAAGGTTTTACCCGAGAAATGCAACTCAATATTTATTGCCCAGATTCTGCAGTTTTTAGAAATATCCCACATGTGGCCCTAGTGCGCTAATTTACTGAAACACCGGCCTCAGAAGCAAAGGAGCACCTAATGGATTTTTTTTAGAATATATTTTAGGCACCATGTCGGGTTTGAAGAGGTCTTGTGGTGCCAAAACAGTGGAAATTCCACAAAAGTGAGACGGTTTTGGAAACTACACACCTCAAGGAATTTATCTAGGGGTATAGTTAGCATCTTGACCCCACAGGTATTTTGCTATCTTTATTGGAGTATGTCTGTGAAAGTGAAAATCTACTTTTTTTCTGAAAAAATATAAAAAAAAATATTTGCAATGAATAAAGATTAAAAAGCACCCCAAAACTTGTAAAGCTACTTCTCCCGATTACGTCAATACCCCATATGCGGTACTAAACTGCTGTTTGGACCCACGGCAGAGCTCAGAAGGGAAGGAGCGCCATTTGGATTTTGAAGCACAGATTTTGCTGGATTGTTTTTCAGTGCCATGTCGCGTTTGAAACGCCCTGGAGGGAGCAAAACAGTGGAATCCCCCCAAAACTGACCCCATTTTGAAGACTACACCCCTCAAGGAATTTTTCTAGGGGTATAGTTAGCATTTTGACCCCAGTTTTTTGCTGAATTTAGTGGAATTAGGCCGTGAAAATGAAAATCTACTTTTTTCTGAAAAAACATAGAAATTTTTAATTTTTACAATGAATAAAGCAGAAAAATCACCCCAAAATTTGTAAAGCAATTTGTCCTGATTTCAGCAATTTGCCATATGTGGTAATAAACTGCTGTTTGGACCCACGGCAGGACTCAGGAGGGAAGGAACAATATCTGGCTTTTGGAGCTCAAATTTAGCTGGAATGGTTTTCAGGTGTCATGTCGCATTTGCAAAGCCCCTGAGGTACCAAAACAGTGGAAACCTCCCAAAAGTCCCTTTAGGGCATTGAAATGAGCGGTACAATACACTGCAATACTAATGTATTGCAGTATAATGTCATTTTACAGGCTCCTGTAACAGCGCGATCGCTGTTCCTGTCCGTTAGTCCCGGGTGTCAGCTGTAATAACACAGCTGACACCTGCAGAATATGGAGTGGGCGCAGCGCGTGAGCCCGCTCCATATATAACCCCTCGCACCACGACATGCTATTAAGTCGTGGTGCGCGAAGGCGTTAATGCGCAGCGGATGGTGCAAATTGAAAATTTAAATTTTCCACTGATATGCCATTTTAATGCACAATACGTTGTGCCCAGTTTGTGCCACTGAAGACATACCTCATACAATGTTGAGCGGGTTCTCCCGGATATAAAATATCATATATGTGACGTAAGCTGGTGCTTGGGCACGCTGTGGGGCTCAGAAGGGAGGGAACGCCATTTGGCTTTTGGAGCGCAGATTTTGCTTGGTAACTGTTCTGTTTGGGGTTGTTGGTATTTCAATTTATAATGTGGGGGTATATGTAACCTGTGCGGAGAGCATCAGGACACAAATAACAATCCGCAGATATGTGGCCGGTGGCGCACTGATAAATGGTCGCCCGATCTCATCTGCTTTTGGAACACTCTGCACATTTTGCATCGCCGTATTCTGAGAGCCAGAATGGTTTTATTTTTTTCTCCAACGGAGCTGTGTGAGGGCTTATTTGTTGCGTGACAATCTGTACTTTTCATTAGTACCATTTTAGGGTACATGTGATTTTTTTTAATCACTTTTTATTAGATTTTTTTGGCAAGCAAAGTGACAAAGAAACAAATTCTGACAATGTTTTTTGTATATTTTTTTTACAGTGTTCACCCTGGGCTATAAATGACATTATACTTTATTCTGCGGGTCGGTACGATTACGGCGATACCATATGTATATAGGTTTTCTATGTTTTGTGGCGATTGCGCAATAAAAATCACTTTTCTATAAAATTATTTATTTTTTGTGTCACCATATTCTGAGAGCCATAATTTTTTCTTTTTCCGTCAAAAAAGTGGTGTAAGGGCTTGTTTTTTGCGGGACGGGTTGTAGTTTTTATTGGTATTATTTTGGGGTACATGCGACTTTTTCATCACTTTTTATTCTGTATTTTTGGAGGGTTGATGACCAAAAAATTGTGATTCTAACATTGTTTTTTTCATTATTTTTTTTGCGGTGTTCACCGTGCGGGAAAAATAACGTTTTATAGTTTGGGTCGTTATGAACGCGGTGATACCAAATATTTGTACTTTTTTTTTTAACATTTTCATTTTTTCCTATAATAAAAGACTTATTATAGGAAAAAAAGCATTTTTGGTTTTTGTAACTTTTATAACTTGTTTTTACACTTTTATAAAAAATTTTTATTACTTTATTTTTTACTTGAAGACTGGCAGCACTGATCGCTGTTATAATACATTACACTACCTACTAGGTAGTGTAACGTATTATAAACGGTCAGTGTGACGCTGAGTCACACTGACAGGAAGCTTATGAGGACCTGCCACCGGCTGGTTCTCATAGGCTGTCGTGCATGGCAGACCCGGGGGCTGTTGTATGGCCCCCGGTTCTGCCTTATAACCGACTGCAGCAGCCGCAATCGGTCCCCGGGAAAGTTTGTTGTAGCAACAAACTTTCCAGTTCGTTGCTACAACACACTTTCCCTGCGATCACATGACCGGGACCTGAACTAATCAGGTCCCGATCATATCTCCAGGACCAGAGGCAGGTGATAACAGCGCGATCCGGGTGTCGGCGCTACTCAGACACCCGGATCGTGCTTTTATCACCCACCGTGAATTCACGTCGGCACTGCACAGAGCCCAGCAAGTACCGACGTGAATATACAGTGGGCGGTCGGGAAGCGGTTAACATAAATCCCTTGCAGTCAATGACTGCCTGAAGTCTGGAACCCATGGACATCACCACATACTAAGTTTCCTTCGGTGAGATGCATTTTCCAGGCCTATACTGCAGCGGCCTTCCTTTGCCTTAAAGAGACTCCGTCACCACATTATAAGTGCCCTATCTCCTACATAAGGAGATCGGCATTATAACGTAGGCGACAGCAGCGCTTTTTATTTAGAAAAACAATCTATTTTTACCACGTTAGGAGCGATTTTAGCTTTATGCTAATTACTTTCTTAATGCCTAACTGGGCGTGTTTTTACTTTAGACCAAGTGGGCGTTGTACAGAGGAGTATGACGCTGACCAAAGTAAAAACGCCCAGTAATTCGCATAAAGCTAAAATCGCTCCTAACGTGGTAAAAATAGATAGTTTTTCTAAATAAAAAGCGCTGCTGTCACCTACATTACAGCGCCGATCGCCTTATGTAGGAGATAGGGCACTTATAATGTGGTGACAGAGTCTCTTTAAGAAGCTCCTGGTTTGCATTTGTGGTTTGTTTTGGGTCATTCTCCATCTGTACTGTGAATCGCCATCCTAACACTTTAGCAGAATTTGACAGATTCTAAAGAATCTAAGCAGAAAGTCTCGCTCTATACACTTCAGAATTCATCCTGCTACATCTGTCCGCAGTCACATCAATTAACCAGTGACCCAGTTCCACTGGCAGCCATACATGCCTATGCCACCACTGGCTCTACCATGTTTGACAGATGTATGCTTCAGATCATGAGCCCTTCCTTTCTTTTACCATAATGTTCTCTTCCCATCATTTTAGTACCAAGTTTACCTTGGTTTTTATCGGTCCACAGAATCTTGTTCCAGAACAGAACTAGTCAAGCTTAATCTGGCCTGTTCAAGTGTTAGGTTATGTTCACATGCTAGACTAAAAACACAGAGCGGTTTCCAAGGGAAAACAGCTCCAGATTTTCAGACGTTTTTGAAGCCACTCACGATTTTCGCGGCTTTTTTGGAGCGGTTTTCAATAGTCTATGAAAAACGGCTCCAAAAACATCCTAAGAAGTGACCTGCACTTCTTTTTCGCGGCAGTTTGTCAAAACGGCCGTGTAAAAAAGCGGCAGTCGGAACAGAACGACGTTTTTCCCATTGCAATCAATGGGCAGATGTTTGGAGGCGTTTTGCTTCTGATTTTTCGTCCGTTTACGGCCCGAAAAACGGCCGAAAATAGCCTGTGTGAACATACCCTTACCAGTGGTTTGAATCTTGATAAAAACCTTTCGTATTTCCATTCATTAATGCATCTCTTTATTGTAGACTGAGTATTTTGTTGTTTTTTTTTTGTTTTTGTTTTTTTAAGACTGGGGTTTTGTATAACAGTCTTGATAAAGAGTTTGCTGGCGAAAAAAAATCAACACATTTATTAAAACTGCCATCTTTCAGCTGGCCGTGCACCGGAATTGTGGAAACCGCGGCCACATCCCTCTCAGTCCAAGATAGGACATAAAATAAAAGATATACATGCTCCCCTCACCGGGTCCCCTCAGGCTCGCACCGCAGGCTGCGTATCATACAAGGCACTGATGCAGGATAACATCAGGTTCTTATAGGCGAGTCAATCCTCAGTCACATACACCGTTCTGACACTGCCCAGCATTAGCACCTCGCATGAGCCGCGGCCTGCTGTGACATCCTGAGGGGACACGGGCGAAAAGCAGAGCGGTGAGTTAAATATATATTTTTGTAATTTTTTTCTTATTGTCTGACAGGGAGGGATTTGATGGATTAGGTGCGGAGTTACACTGTTTTTCTGTAACTCCCGAAGTGAATGGGAGTTACGGAAACCGTGTAGCTCAGCTGTTTTTAGAACTCCCGACCACCTAATCAGGAAGTGGACTGGAGGTAGTGGGAGCCAGGCAAGGTAGAACAGGGTTAGGGCGGCCCCGTTCTAGAGATCGGTGCAGGTCCCACCTCCGGGACATTTATGCCATACCCCGTGGATATGCCATAAATGTCCAAGATGGGAAAACCCCTTTAAATACTTCCTGACTGTATACATTGGCACAGGATAAGGAGAATAATCTCATCATTAGATGGTGGACGAGTTAATGACCGCTCTATTCTAATGCTGGAGGCTAAAGGTCCTTTTTAGACGAGCAGATATTATACCGATTAAATGACAGACAATACAGCATGACTACAAGTATGGGGACAAACGACCGTTAATATGATCGTTTGTCCACATATTTTTCATCTAGTCGGTAGCACATCCCGTTAACAAAAAGGGAGATGTGTTGCCAACAAGCGACCATTTTTCTGGCTGCATAAAACGTTTGTCCGTTCATCGGCTGATCGCTACCCTGTTTAAACAGGGCAATGATCAGGAACCAGCGCTCGTTTTCCCAATCACTGGCTTGTGTAAAAAGGCCATTAGAGAAGGTAAGATAGCAACACTATACACAAAATATAAGGTCTTCTTTATATCTTCCCGGTTACTCTCTGGGGGAGGGGGCTGTACTCTGTCACTTAAGGTTTTTAAAATAAAAGATAAATAGCTACAATGTTTACAAAAAGAACAACCCCGTTATTTATAGGGTATGTGCACACACGAGAACTGGCTTTTACGTCTGAAATGACAGACCGTTTTCAGGAGAAAACAGCTCCGTAGTTTCAGATGTAAAAGCTCCTCCTCGCATTTTGCGAGGCGTCTCTGACGGCCAAACATTTGAGCTGTTCATTGAAATCAATGAAAAACGGCTCAAATTACGTTTCAAAGAAGTGTCCTGCACTTCTTTGACGAGGCAGCTGTCAAACAACGACGCGTAAATTACTGGTCGTCGGCACAGTACGTCGGCAAACCCATTCAATTCTTCAATTACATGAGACATTGCCTTTAACAGTAGTATTCACAGCAGGTACTCGTTCCAACTATCCCCCCCCAACCTGGTGGTCATAACAGACATAGTCCCCTGCTCCCTTAGTCTACCAGCAGCCACAAATGTGCCACCCCAGTATTCCTCAGTCACATCATTGCTTCTTCCCTCCCTATTACAGAATGGCCCATTTCCCTTAGTAGCCACAACAAGGCCAACCAGCTTGCATCTGCATTTAGTGAAGTGACCCCCCCCCCCCCCCCCCTTCCACCAGTGGTGACAGCAATGCCTCCCCCACTTTTCCCAATGGCCACAGCAGGGACACCCAAACCTTCTACCAGTGGTCACAGCAGGACACATTTTCTCCACTAGTCACAGCAGACCTCGCTTCTCCTTGTAGTTACAGCAGTGCACCCTCCCTCTTTCCAGGAATCAACAGACCGTCTCCCTTTCCTTTTGTGGTTATAAAACTATAGTATGCTGCGCTAATCGGAAGACAAAAAAGGAGGGAAAGCCACTAGACTTAAGGGCCTGTTTACATCCCGTTTTAGCCCTTCATTTAGGGTGTACGCCAGGAAAGCTTCCTACATACACGCTAAATGGGTTTATACGGCTCCATTAGCCCGATAGAGGTCAAAAGAGGGTCTTTTCTTTGGATACTCCTTTTGCTATTCATGTATTAATGAGCCAACATGTATTTTTGCTTATGGATCTAAGGCACTTTACAGTCTTGCATTTCATGCTTATTTTACAAGTTATATGTATTCAAGATGACATTATATACACTTAAGGGAAAGGAGTGCTCACCATATGCATTTTATTTATGTATTTTCCTGACCCTTATGGGCGTCTGCTGCAGCAGATCCATTTGTATTTTGTATGGACCTGCTTTTCTAGTCTGTTTTAAAATGTTTTTAACATACAGCACCCCATAAAATTAGTATTATCACTATGATGGATGGGTGTGCGCTTTTCTATTAGGTTTCTCTTTACAAGCAATATCCAAAGGGTTAAGTGGGACTTGCTCAAGGTTCATCACCAAACTCCAAATCAATAATACCCAAACCAACCAAGTAAGCACAGACAATAGAAGGATGCAGGCTTGGATCTCCCACAAGCAAGCTTATTTTGATGATACACTGGCGCTAGCCATCCGAAAAAATTTGAGGATTGTTCCCTACTAAGTGTTTGACATCTTTATTGGAATATTGCACTAGATGAAGAGGCATTAATAAAATAAAAAAAGCACAATTCATTAATAAATTAACTACTCACCAACCATAGCGCTAACCTCTCCCGCCATCAGTAAAGGCACCGAGTTGTTGTAAAGGTTTACATCGATTATGCCCTTCCGGATGGTTTCCCCTACTTTAGCTCCTAGTAATACTGAGCCAGTTGTTTCAAAAATTGAAGCCAATATGCAGGCCTGCCGCAGAGTCACCACTCCAGAACCCACCGCTGTGCCAAATGAATTGGCCACATCATTTGCACCAACTGAAAATGCCAAGATGAAAGCTATGATAAAACCCAATATAACCAGCCACAAATAATCGTCAAGAACCATTTTGAAGGTTTCTTTTTCTCTCTTACTCCAGGCCAAAAAAAAAAGGGAGAAACAAGTAAAATGAGGAAAACCCCCAAAAAACTAGACTAAATGAACCAGGCTCCAGAGTATGAAACCCTGCGGAGCAGAGCTATGTAAACAGTGAAAAGCTCTATGTGGAAATTGCTAGTTAGTGTTCAAGAGAATGAACAAACTGCTAACTGAGGATTGTAAAAGTACTGTCAATAAAGTTATTTTGGATCTGCTCAGTCAATGAAACGAATTCCATATTTTCTCCCAAATGAGGTTCATGGATTTTCTTAGATCCTGTATATAAAAAAGAAAAAAGGGGAAATTATTTCAAAGCAGATGTAACAATATGATCTTTGGCAGAAACAAAGAGGGGGGGGGGGGGGGGAATAATCTGCTAGCTGGATCTTAGGTTTAGCATGTGACATTTCAACCATAAAACGCAAAGAGATAAGATTATTATAAGACCCAATGAGCCGTTACGTAACCAGGTCTGAAATGCAACACTAACTGGCTGAAACACAAAGATGTACAATAAGGACAGTTCAAAGGGATTACAACAGTAACAGAAATAAGTGTCTTGGAACAACAAACCTATATATACATATTAACTGATTCCGAGTAACGTGGAGATCACTCAGCTTCTGTTTGGCTCTCGGATACAGTACACATTGCAGCATACATGAAAGGGCATTGTTCATTGACAGGTGAACCTACTGTGCGCAACGGTAGCTTCATCGTTGATAAAAGTGCATATGTGGGTTTTTTGCATTTCGGAATAGTCTCAATACCATCACGGCCATGTGACAAAGATATTTTAAACAATGTCATCTATAAGACATCAAGAAAGGGTTAAAATACATGGGTGCTAAAAGCTCCCAGTACGCGGTTCCCTGAACCAGAGCTCGAGAGGGGGAGGGGGATTGTAAACTGTGCGGACCTACAGCTGGAAAGGAGATTTTGAAGTAGCAATATGGGGAGAGCTCTGGTGGTTGATCTGTCAATTAACATGATTGACAAGGAGATTATGAAAATTGTGAGGAATACAGAAGTTTTCCATCATTTGTAAATACATACACTCTGCACCGAAGGGGAGCTCATGGGTTGCACATACGACAAGCTCATAGGACTCAACAAGCGCCAGTACCACCAATGACAGCAGCTACAAAGCCAACAACGTCACGTCACTGCCAGATAGAGACCTTGACATGCTGCAAGCTGTAGACGAACTGGAT
Organism: Rhinoderma darwinii; assembly: GCF_050947455.1. NCBI lineage: Eukaryota > Metazoa > Chordata > Amphibia > Anura > Rhinodermatidae > Rhinoderma > Rhinoderma darwinii. Next base: position 214,629,188 of record NC_134687.1, on the reverse strand, counting down.
GGAAAGGTCACCCGACAATACTTGTTTTACAACTCAAAATTATTAAAAAAAATTGTGGCACTGTTAATCCTTTTATACTATGAACCACGTGTGCCACTGGTTAGCATTGGAGGTGCCCTCTTAACGTGAAAAACTAATAAGAACCTCTGTCCCTATGAAATGATGAGATAATGACAAAAACAATGTCTTGTAAGCTTTGACTGTGATGACACCATCAGAGATGCCCGGCAGCACAAATTTCATAGCCCAACATATCAGTAACAATTATTCAATGTCTTCTGCTTCATAAAATGGTGCAAGGACACCAGGAACGTGCCACATTGTCAATGAATTATGCCATTGTCTGGTACATTCATCAGGAAACAGAACGTCAAGTATAGTTTATACACAATTTGTTATAAAATAAATTTATGTATCTAAATAAAAACGGCAGCTTATGAAAAATCATTAGCGGTTCTATCCTTGTCCCCTTGAAAGAACGCAACAACTAGCCACATTATGGCTACCTCAGGAGGGCTCTCAACTTCATTACCACACATTACATTTCAAGTCCCATGCTTGAACCAGAGTATGTATATATATATATATATATGCCAGTACATTAAAAAACTGTGAACCCAGCCTTATTGTGAGGCACATTAAAAAGCCATCACACAACGCGCCTTTTTTAAAAATTATTGTTGGCAAAGTATCGTTTTGAGATTGAAAACGCCAATACTATAAAGTATAGGTATCGAATTCCAAATTCTGGAATCGTGACAACACTAATAGACACATTCCCCATATAAATACAGTTCATGGCCTGCCCCCTACATACAGCGCAGGATACTGTGCCAGGCCAGCGCCTTCCTTACCCCATGTGGAACACACTCAGATTGGCAGGAAACAGCATTAGTGAACGCTGCTACCACCTGGTGGCCATATCAATTATGTCACCTCTAAAACAGGAACAATTACTGAAGCTTGATATTTGGCAGGAAGAAAAAGGGAAGCTGGGGGTTGCATGTCAATTGCCCACCACTGCTCTACATTCGGATTCATCTTAATATCTGGACCCCTCCCACAGTGAAAAACCATGACTGGTCCTCTAGAACCAATCTGTACAAGTGGAACATGCCCCCGTATTGATAAACAGCAGCATACATACGTGAATGTATACTTCTAGAGATATACGGATGTTCTATATATATATATATACACACACACACGTATTATATTACTCCATTGTTAAGAAAACATAAGATACAGTAGAAACGAGAGGAACCCACAAGGCTGTAACACCGCAGAACCAACAGGACCTTCGGCCTCAGATCTTTATGCAGCAGTCGGAGCCGTCCACATAACTGCCCACCTCTTCTATGTGCGAAGAAAGCAGAAGGCAGGCCAGTGAGCGCCAAGGAGGCCGGTACTAAACGTGTCCGGCGAGTAGCGAGCGTTACCCGGCACACACACAGTTACAGGAGAGCGCTCTTACCAGTCCCGGCATTGTGGGGCTCGTCGTCAGATATGAGGGGCGGCAGTACACAGTCCCTCATAGTCCGCGGTCCTATACACAACGTCCCTCTTCATTTCCTGTTCTATTTCTCCTCATGAGGAGAAGTTCGCACATGTCTTTACCTATGCCCGATAACACGTATCTCCACAATAGAATGGACGAGAGCGGCGCTATACACTGCCGTGTCGCCGTCACCACCCGGACCTATCCTGCCTGCCCTTCACTCATGGCGGGGACCTGTCACCGTGACAGTACAGAAAGCTCGGTCACTCACCTGGTCTGAATACTGGCACAGAGCACAACACGTTCTCCTATGTATCCGCTGCTGATTGCAGAGCACTCAGCGATGGAAAAGGGGCTGAGCTCTGCTATTGGTCCGCCCGGCGTGGACGTCAGCGCGCACTAACACGCTATGAATGGCGTCATGCGCAAAAAAAAAAAATGCACTGCGCTGCCTGCGACGCGACACCTGCACTTGGTTTTGAGGAAATCTGGAAAAGGACGCGATACAGGCGACCTCTGGCCGAAGTCACACAGCATTGCCATATATAGAGACAGGAGATGGGCGCGCTGTCTGCGTACATGGCGTGGTGTCGGAGGTGCACTGTATGTAGGCGGGAATTCTATAGCACTAGTGGTGAGACTGCTGTACACCCGAGCTGAGGAATACAGGGTCTGATGTTTCTATATCAACAAGTGTAGAAATGAACGAGGATCCTTTTCCGAATAGCTGGTGTCATGTCCGCAAGCCATACAGCCAAATGTTTGTTTCTGATAATATTGCCTGGCAGGAGTGTAACATGTAACCAATGGCCCCATATACAAACTCACAATGGGGCCGCTCCCAGATGTTAGCAGCAAGTTCAGAACTTAAAAAACGTTGGATTGTTTTGGTATTCACTGTGTATCGCTCTCAAATCCACCGAGATAATGTGCAAAGTGATGTCACAGCATAGATATAATACAGTAATGTCACAGTAATCATGTGCACAGTGATGTCACAGCATAGATATAATACAGTAATGTCACAGTAATCATGTGCACAGTGATGTCGCAGCATAGATATAATACAGTAATGTCACAGTAATCCTGTGCACAGTGATGTCACAGCATAGATATAATACAGTAATGTCGCAGTAATCATGTGCACAGTGATGTCACAGCATAGATATAATACAGTAATGTCGCAGTAATCATGTGCACAGTGATGTCACAGCATAGATATAATACAGTAATGTCGCAGTAATCATGTGCACAGTGATGTCACAGCATAGATATAATACAGTAATGTCGCAGTAATCATGTGCACAGTGATGTCACAGCATAGATATAATACAGTAATGTCACAGTAATCATGTGCACAGTGATGTCACAGCATAGATATAATACAGTAATGTCGCAGTAATCATGTGCACAGTGATGTCACAGCATAGATATAATGCAGTAATGTCGCAGTAATCATGTGCACAGTGATGTCACAGCATAGATATAATACAGTAATGTCGCAGTAATCATGTGCACAGTGATGTCACAGCATAGATATAATACAGTAATGTCGCAGTAATCATGTGCACAGTGATGTCACAGCATAGATATAATACAGTAATGTCGCAGTAATCCTGTGCACAGTGATGTCACAGCATAGATATAATACAGTAATGTCGCAGTAATCCTGTGCACAGTGATGTCACAGCATAGATATAATGCAGTAATGTCGCAGTAATCCTGTGCACAGTGATGTCACAGCATAGATATAATACAGTAATGTCACAGTAATCATGTGCACAGTGATGTCACAGCATAGATATAATACAGTAATGTCACAGTAATCATGTGCACAGTGATGTCACAGCATAGATATAATACAGTAATGTCGCAGTAATCATGTGCACAGTGATGTCACAGCATAGATATAATACAGTAATGTCGCAGTAATCATGTGCACAGTGATGTCACAGCATAGATATAATACAGTAATGTCGCAGTAATCATGTGCACAGTGATGTCACAGCATAGATATAATACAGTAATGTCGCAGTAATCATGTGCACAGTGATGTCACAGCATAGATATAATACAGTAATGTCGCAGTAATCATGTGCACAGTGATGTCACAGCATAGATATAATACAGTAATGTCGCAGTAATCCTGTGCACAGTGATGTCACAGCATAGATATAATACAGTAATGTCGCAGTAATCATGTGCAAAGTGATGTCACAGCATAGATATAATACAGTAATGTCACAGTAATCATGTGCAAAGTGATGTCACAGCATAGATATAATACAGTAATGTCACAGTAATCATGTGCACAGTGATGTCACAGCATAGATATAATACAGTAATGTCACAGTAATCATGTGCACAGTGATGTCACAGCATAGATATAATACAGTAATGTCACAGTAATCCTGTGCACAGTGATGTCACAGCATAGATATAATACAGTAATGTCGCAGTAATCCTGTGCACAGTGATGTCACAGCATGGATATAATACAGTAATGTCGCAGTAATCATGTGCACAGTGATGTCACAGCATAGATATAATACAGTAATGTCGCAGTAATCATGTGCACAGTGATGTCACAGCATAGATATAATACAGTAATGTCGCAGTAATCCTGTGCACAGTGATGTCACAGCATAGATATAATACAGTAATGTCACAGTAATCATGTGCAAAGTGATGTCACAGCATAGATATAATACAGTAATGTCGCAGTAATCATGTGCACAGTGATGTCACAGCATAGATATAATACAGTAATGTCGAGTAATCATGTGCACAGTGATGTCACAGCATAGATATAATACAGTAATGTCGCAGTAATCATGTGCACAGTGATGTCACAGCATAGAAATAATACAGTAATGTCGCAGTAATCATGTGCACAGTGATGTCACAGCATAGATATAATACAGTAATGTCGCAGTAATCATGTGCACAGTGATGTCACAGCATAGATATAATACAGTAATGTCGCAGTAATCATGTGCACATTGATGTCACAGCATAGACTTAATACAGTAATGTCGCAGTAATCATGTGCACAGTGATGTCGCAGCATAGATATAATACAGTAATGTCGCAGTAATCATGTGCACAGTGATGTCGCAGCATAGATATAATACAGTAATGTCGCAGTAATCATGTGCACAGTGATGTCGCAGCATAGATATAATACAGTAATGTCGCAGTAATCCTGTGCACAGTGATGTCGCAGCATAGATATAATACAGTAATGTCGCAGTAATCCTGTGCACAGTGATGTCGCAGCATGGATATAATGCAGTAATGTCTCAGTAATCATGTGCACAGTGATGTCACAGCATAGATATAATACAGTAATGTCACAGTAATCCTGTGCACAGTGATGTCACAGCATAGATATAATACAGTAATGTCGCAGTAATCATGTGCACAGTGATGTCGCAGCATAGATATAATACAGTAATGTCGCAGTAATCATGTGCACAGTGATGTCGCAGCATAGATATAATACAGTAATGTCGCAGTAATCATGTGCACAGTGATGTCACAGCATAGATATAATACAGTAATGTCGCAGTAATCATGTGCACAGTGATGTCACAGCATAGATATAATACAGTAATGTCGCAGTAATCATGTGCACAGTGATGTCACAGCATAGATATAATACAGTAATGTCGCAGTAATCATGTGCACAGTGATGTCACAGCATAGATATAATACAGTAATGTCGCAGTAATCATGTGCACAGTGATGTCACAGCATAGATATAATACAGTAATGTCGCAGTAATCATGTGCACAGTGATGTCACAGCATAGATATAATACAGTAATGTCGCAGTAATCATGTGCACAGTGATGTCACAGCATAGATATAATACAGTAATGTCGCAGTAATCATGTGCACATTGATGTCACAGCATAGACATAATACAGTAATGTCGCAGTAATCATGTGCACAGTGATGTCGCAGCATAGATATAATACAGTAATGTCGCAGTAATCATGTGCACAGTGATGTCGCAGCATAGATATAATACAGTAATGTCGCAGTAATCATGTGCACAGTGATGTCGCAGCATAGATATAATACAGTAATGTCGCAGTAATCCTGTGCACAGTGATGTCGCAGCATAGATATAATACAGTAATGTCACAGTAATCCTGTGCACAGTGATGTCGCAGCATAGATATAATGCAGTAATGTCGCAGTAATCATGTGCACAGTGATGTCACAGCATAGATATAATACAGTAACGTCGCAGTAATCATGTGCACAGTGATGTCACAGCATAGATATAATACAGTAACGTCGCAGTAATCATGTGCACAGTGATGTCACAGCATAGATATAATACAGTAATCATGTGCACAGTGATGTCACAGCATAGATATAATACAGTAATGTCGCAGTAATCATGTGCACAGTGATGTCACAGCATAGATATAATACAGTAATGTCGCAGTAATCATGTGCACAGTGATGTCACAGCATAGATATAATACAGTAATGTCACAGTAATCATGTGCACAGTGATGTCACAGCATAGATATAATACAGTAATGTCGCAGTAATCATGTGCACAGTGATGTCACAGCATAGATATAATACAGTAATGTCGCAGTAATCATGTGCACAGTGATGTCACAGCATAGATATAATACAGTAATGTCGCAGTAATCATGTGCACAGTGATGTCACAGCATAGATATAATACAGTAATGTTGCAGTAATCATGTGCACAGTGATGTCACAGCATAGATATAATACAGTAATGTCGCAGTAATCATGTGCACAGTGATTTCACAGCATAGATATAATACAGTAATGTCGCAGTAATCATGTGCACAGTGATGTCACAGCATAGATATAATACAGTAATGTCGCAGTAATCCTGTGCACAGTGATGTCACAGCATAGATATAATACAGTAATCATGTGCACAGTGATGTCACAGCATAGATATAATACAGTAATGTCACAGTAATCATGTGCACAGTGATGTCACAGCATAGATATAATACAGTAATGTCACAGTAATCATGTGCACAGTGATGTCACAGCATAGATATAATACAGTAATGTCGCAGTAATCATGTGCACAGTGATGTCACAGCATAGATATAATACAGTAATGTCACAGTAATCATGTGCACAGTGATGTCACAGCATAGATAGAATACAGTAATGTCACTAATCCTGTGCACAGTGATGTCACAGCATAGATATAATACAGGAATCATGTGCGCAGTGATGTCACAGCATAGATATAATACAGTAATTTCACAGTAAAAGGATATCTAACAAAAGAGCGCAGGAATCCTGTGCACAGTGATGTCACAGCATAGATATAATACATTAATGTCGCAGTAAAAGGATAACTAACAAAAGAGCGCAGGAATCATGTGCGCAGTGTTGTCACAGCATAGATATAATACAGGAATCATGTGCGCAGTGATGTCACAGCATAGATATAATACAGTAATGTTGCAGTAAAAGGATAACTAATGAGCGCAGGAATCGTGCACAGTGATGTCACAGCATAGATATAATACAGTAAGGTCGCAGTAAAAGGATAACTAACCAAAGAGTGCAGGAATTTTGTGCACAGTGATGTCACAGCATAGATATAATAGTCGCAGTAAAAGGATAACTAACAAAATGAAGAGCACAGGAATCATGTGCACAGTGATGTCACAGCATAGATATAATACAGTAATGTCACAGTAAAAGGGTAACTAATAAAATGAAGTAAGAGTGCAGGGATCGTGCACAGTGATTTCACAATCGTAGGATAATTTGCTCAGTGATGTCTCTACAGGTATAATGCACACCGTAATGTCACAGTATAGAGATAATTCACACAATTCTGGCACAGTACAGGGATACTACCACAGTGAAGTCCAAGGATAGAGTTAATACACATACGTAGTAGAGGATAATAATCTAAAGTTATGGCCCTTTTACACTGGCCAATTATCGGGTAAACGAGCGTTCCTCAGCTGATCGTATCGTTTTAAATGTGCAAAATATTATCGTTGTCGGCAGCACATCTCCCTGTGTAAACAAGGAGATGTGCTGTCGATATGATAGAAATGTACGGGGAAGAGCGATCGGCGTAACGATTGCTCGTCCCCATATCCGCTCCTTGTGAAAGGAGCAAATGAGCGCCGATGAACGAGCTGTCTCAATCGGTTCACGTTGCACCAGCCAAACCTGGCCGATGTAAAAGTACCCTTTCACCACAAAAATCATGTGAACAATGAAGTCATAGTACAAGGATAATGCACACAGTGATGTCACATTGCAAGGATTAGCAACTCTGAAGTTACAACAAAGAAATGATAAAACTGATGTCACTGTACAGAGATAACACACTATCATAGCACAGGAAAAACGCACTCCGAAATGTCAGAAATTCCACAGTACAGAGATAATGGAGTGATGTCATAGCAGAACACAGGAATAAGTGATGTTACTGAGGGATAATACCAGTAGCAGGAATGCGAGAATTAATTCTGGGACTCCCTAGTAAAATTAGGAATGAGGTTCCATTCAGTTGTACACCTCCCTTTCATCATCCAATGTCATCACTAGCTACACTTTACCTTTGTGTGGAGATGGGCCCCGTAGCAGCTGCTACCCTAGTAATTCCGCCTGTGTTGTCTTGCTTTCCCATTCTGTTAATGCCTCATTTAGGGTATGTTCACACGCAGTGTTTTCAGACGTAATTAGGGTGTTTTACTCCTTGTCCACCTGTGGTAAACTCATTTGGATGGACATGATTTGGAAAGACACATTCCTGTCTATATAAGGTTATGTTCACATGCTGTGTTTTCAGGCGTATTACGTAGCATAAACGCCTCAAAATACGTCTCAAAAATGTCTCCCAAAAACGGATGAAAATCAGAGGCTGGTTTCCTTTGAAAACAACTCCGTAATTTTCAGCCATTTTTGATTTTGAGTGTGAACCTGAGGTCTCACAACTGACAATGCATATCAGAGCAAAAACCAAGCCATGAGGAGGAAAGAACTGCCCGTAGAGCTCAAAGACAGGGTTGTGTGGAGGCACAGATTTGGAGAACGGTACAAATAAATTGCTGTACTGAAAGTTCCCAAGAGCAGTGTGGCCTCCATAATTCTTAAATGGAAGAAGTTTGGAACCACCAGAATGTTTCCTAGAGCTGGCCGCCCCACCAAACTAAGTAATCGGGAGAAGGGCCTTCGTAAGAGAGGTCCAAGAGCCCAATGGTCACTCTGAGCTCCAAAGATCCTTTGTGCAGATGGGAGAAACTTCCAGAAGGTCAATCATCACTGCAGCACTCCACCAATCTGGGCTTTATGGCAGAGTGGCCAGACAGAAGCCTCTCCTCAGTAAAAGGCCCATAAAAGCCCACCTGGAATTTGCAAAAAAAAAAAAAGGGCCTAAAGGACCCTTGACTGCAACAAACAAGATTCTGTAGACTGATGAAACCAAGATTGAACTTTTTGGCCTCAATTCTAAGTGTCATGTCTGGGGGAAACCAGGCACTGCTCATCGCCTGCCCAATATCATCCCTACAGTGAATGGTGGTGGCAGCATCAGGCTGTGGGGGTGTTTTTTAGCAGCTGTGACAGGGAGACTTGTCAGAGTTGAGGGAAAGATGAATGGAGCAAAGTAAAAAGATATTCTTAATGAAAACCTGATCCAGAGTGCTCTGGACCCCGGACTGGGCGTAAGGTTCACCTTCCAACAAGACAATGACCCTAAGCACACAGCCAAGACAACACAGGAGTGGCTTAAGGACAACACTGTGAATGTCCTTGAGTGGCCCAGCCAGAGCCCTGACTTGAACCCAATCGAACATCTGAGTAACCTAATAATGGCTGTCCACCGATGGTCCCCATCCAACCTGACAGAGCTTGAGAAGATCTGCAGAGAAGAATGGCAGAAAATCCCCAAATCCAGGTGTCCAAACCTTGTGGCATCATACCCAAGAAGTCTGGAGACTGGTATCGCTGCCAAAGGTGCTTCAACTAAGTCCTGGGTAAAGGGTCTGAATACTTATGTCAATGCAATATTTTAGTTTTTCCTTTTCAATAAATTAGCAAAGATTACTAATATTCTGTTTTCACTTTGTCATTATGGGGTATTGAGTGCAGAATGATGGGGAGAAACTTGATTTTTCGTTTATTTTAGCACAAGGACTCAACATAACAAAATGTGAAAAAACTGAAAGGGTCTGAAGACTTTCCAAATGCATTGTATGTGAACCCAGCCTAAAAGGTACCCATACACACAATAATAAAAGTTACCAATCACCCACCGGAACAGGCATTAACGGTTATCATGTGTCTTCTTATAGGATCATTAATATATATTGTTAAGGAAAAATTCCTATTCCTTTATTTCTCAGATGCCTCTCTCCCTCTATACCTGACTATAGTCTATAACTGCTCAGAATCTCTGCACTCATTTACAGTTTGTTTCCTAATATAATGAGAGAAGTAATCAACCAGGCGGCAGAATTCACCTAAATCACCCCCCTCTCCCATGAGCTCAATTACGGAGGAGGTGCTCAGCTGGCCCTAGGACTTAGGTGCCTCTAACTTTCCAGGGGGTTGATTGCCTGGATAACGTCAGCGGAAAGAGAACCAAACTAGAAAGATTGGAGATACGGATGCTACGGGTAACAGCAGTAAAGTCTATGACATGTACCAAGATAATGACATAGCAGTGCCAAGCAGTTCAGGGTTGAGTTACAGGATTGTAGCAGAGCCGAATTTGTGGTACGGAAGTGGTGGTCAGGATGGTAGACAGGCATTCCAGGCTTTGGTAACGGTGATGTAGCAAAGCTGGGTTTGCGTGCAGAGGATTATCCTGCGTCAGAAACCGCTAACACCCTTTAACCCCTTAGGCCACAATCACACGACAGTATTTTTCATCAGTAATTATGGACAGTAATTACGGACACATTCATTTCTATTGGCCACAGACACCTCAGTATTTTCCGTGCTGAAAAAATTATAGAACCTGTCCTATTCTTGTCTCTAATTACTGCATGGACTCTCCCATAGAATGTGCATCCGTGTACCGTCCGTATTTACTGAAACATTGCTATGCAACATGCTGATATCATTTGCATCCTCCCTCTTTTTTTACGGATCCGTATATATATGGATGCAATACGGACTGTATTTAAGGACACCCTTCCGTATTTACGGATTCGTATTTACGGACAGTATTTTGCTTTAGGCTAGGCCGTCGCCGTTTCACAGCGGCCCAGTCCAAGTACTGCAAGGGTGTCCCGTGCAGGCTGGAGCAGGTGCTCGGCTGTCTAATGACAGCCGGGCTCCTGCTCCAACAGCCACAATCGAAGTTTACTTAGATCGCGGCCGTTTAACTAGTTAAATGCGGTCAATACCGACCGCAGCATTTAAATAATTTACAGAGGGAGGGAGCTCCCTCTGTCACCTATCGGCGGCGCGCAAATGCAATCACGGGCTTCCAATGGGGGGGGGGTGCCATGGCAGCCGGGGGCCTGATAAAGGCCCCCAGGTCTGCCCAGGACATATGCCTATTAGGACTCGCTCGAGGCACGTCCTAATAGATTGCCTGTCAGATTTACACTGACAGGCAATAATGCTTTGGTATACTAAGTATACCAAAGCATTATAGCAGCGATCTAAAGATCGCATAGTAAAGTCCCCTAGTGGGTCTAATAAAATAAGTAATAAATTAAATTATTAATAAAAATGACAGTAAAAAAATAAAAAACATTTTTTTCCATAAAAAGCAGTTTTATTTATTGTAAAAGTGTAAAAAAGAAATAAAACTACACATATATGGTATAGCCGCAACCGTAATGACCCAAACAATAAAGTTAATATGTAATTTAAACCGCAAAGTGAACCGTAAAAACAACAAAAAAAACTATGGCGAAATTGCTATTTTTTTCCATTGCCCCTCAAAAAAGTCATAATAAAAGTTAATAAGTCCCATATACCCCAAAACAGTAACAATCAAAACTACATCTCGTCCTGCAAAAAAACTAGCCCTCATATCACTACATTGCCGAAAAAATAAAAAAATTACGGCTCTTGGAAAGCGACGATGCAAAAATAAATAATTTTAGTTCAAAAGTGATTTTATTGTGCAAAAGCGGTAAAACGACATCTCTACATATGTTGTATCGTCATGATCGTACCAACCCATAGAATAATGGTAACTTGTTATTTGCGCCGCACAGTGAACGGCGTCAATTTAAAACACATAGAATGGCAGAATTTAAGTTTTTTTTTTCTATTCCCCCCCCCCCCCCAAAAAAAAGTTTATAAAAGTTAATCAAAAAATCATATCTACCCCAAAATGGTGCCATTAAAAAGTACAACTAATCCCGCAAAAAAACAAGTCCTCATACAGCTACGTCGATGGGACATTAAAAAGTTATAGCTTTCAATGCGACTAGAAAAACGAAAAAAATAGCTTGGTCATTGGGGCCTAAAATAGGCAGGTCACTAAGGGGTTAAGGATATCATACTATAATGATGGTGTGCCAACGTATTTCCGCACTCTCTCACGGAGTGGGGTAGTGTGATTATTTTTCGTAGACAGGCTTTCCTTATATCACAGGCTGGTGGTGCAAGGTAAATTCAGTATTTCCTCAGTATATCTAATAAGGGTTAAGCAAAGAGAGCCCGCGACATTGTGTAATATATAGGTGTTATAGGTGCAGTATAGAAATGCTGTACTCACATAAGGTAAAATGTGATCATCAGTTGTTGGACAAGGGGTCTGTAGTCTGCTAAGGCCGGGTTCCCACGGGTAGGATACGCTGCATAAAGCTACGCAGTGTATCCAACATTGAACCCGCACTACGTTCCGTCCGAAAAACCACTACATTGCGGTAAGCAGCGTTAGGAAAAAAAACAATTCATACTTATTCCGGCCATTGTCATGGTGACGCGTCCCTCCTTTGCCGTCTGGTCCCAGCCCGTGATTGGCTGCAGCGGTCACATGGGATGAAACCTCATCCCAGGAGGCCGGACTGGAGGAAGAAGCAGGGAGTTCTGGGTAAGTAGAAATATTTTTTTTTCTGAGTTCAGATTTTTGCGGTGGAATAACTGCGATTCCGCTGCAAAAGTCGCAACACTTGGCTTTCTGTTGCAGGTTTTGAAACCCCATTTAATTCAATGGGGAAAACCCGCAATACAAGCAACGAAAATGCAGCATAAATTGACATGCTGCAGATTTAAATTCCGCACCGTAGGTCGATTTAACGATTTCACAGCAGGGTGTTTTTCTGCAGTGGGCATGAGATTTTCTAAATCTCATCCACTTTGCAGTTACTGTAAATGCTGCGAAATTTCTGCACAGAATTCCGTTGCGGAAATTCCGCAGCGTTAACGCTACTTGGGAACCCGGCCTAATAGTCCTCCGGTAGTCCTGTTGTATCACAGGTCGTGCTTGCGAAGTTATCATATAGATCAGTCGGGCTTTATATGTCCGTGAAAAAGTAACATACTTGACCGAGGAATTGGGTCAAAAAATTACTTTTTATTTTAAATTAGCAGGATAAACTTTATAAAAATTATTTGGCAAAAAACTGGTAAAATAAATAAAACCAGGAGTTCAACGTTTCGCAGATGATCCCTGCTTCATCACGTATACCATTCTATTCTTTATAATGTTTATCCTGCCAATTTAACCCCTTCCCGACATTTGCCGTATGGGTACTCCATGGAAAGCTAGTGCTTCCCGCAATTTGACGTATTCATACGCTAAATGCTTGGCGCCGGCTCAGAAGCTGAGCTGCTGCCATCATCGCCGGATCTCAGCAGTATCTTACAGCTGACATCCGGCTGTAGTGGCGGAGACCGAAATTAGTTAGATCCCCGCCATTAACCCCTTCAATGCAGCGTTCAAACGCGATCGCTACATTTAAGGTGTTTGCAGCTCATCGGAGCTCCAGCAAAGAAATTTTCTAAATGCTGTTTTGCATACTTTGAGGGGTGAAGTTTTTAAAATGGGGTGACTTTTTGGGTGTTTATAAGATATAAGGCCCTCAAAGCCACTTCACACCTGAACTGGCCCTTGTAAAAATAGCCTTTTTAAATTTTCTTGAAAATGTAAGAAATTGCTGATAAAGTTCTAAGCCTTGTAACGTCCTAGAAAAATAAAAGGATGTTCAAAAAACGATTTCAATCTAAAGTAGACATATGGGGGATGTTAATTAGCGACTATTTTGTGTGGTATTACTATCTGCCTTAGGCCTTGTTCACACGAACGTGTATTACGTCCGTGATATGCTCGAGAAAATCACGCGCGTCGCATGGACCTATGTTAGTGAATGGAGCCGTTCAGACAGTCCGTGATATTCACGCAGCTTATGTCCAGCGTATGTTCACTGCGTAAAAGTCACGACATGTCCTATACTTGGCCATTTTTCACACATCGCACCCATTGAAGTCAATGGGTGCGTGAAAATCGCGCACGGCACACGGAAGCACTTCCGTGTGACGCGCGTGATTCGCGCAACAGTAGATAAAGAAGTGAAGGAAAAAATAAAAGCACTTCCTTCATTTCTTTTTCTAAACTTCAAAACCGCGTGTCATAAGCATTGCATATGCGTGAAAATCACGCAGCCACGCAGCACATTTTGATGACACACGCAACTGCAACACGCAAAAAACGCAGCATTTTTTGCCCACGCAAAACGCACACGTTCGTGTGAATAAGGCCTTACAAGCAGATACATTTAAATTGAGAAAAATGCTAATTTTTGCAATTTTTCGCTAAATTTTGGTGTTTTTCACAATTAAATACTGAACATATCGAGCAAATTTTGCCAGTAACTTAAAGTCCAATGTGTCACGAGAAAACAATCTCAGAATCGCTTGGATAGGTAAAAGCATTCCCGAAATTATTACCACATAAAGTGAAACATGTCAGATTTGAAAAATGAGGCTCTGTCAGGAAGGTCAAAAGTGGCCAAAGAGGGAAGGGGTTAAAATAAAAAGTGTATGTCTGTGAAAAAAGTAACCGACCTGGCCTTCGTATTGGGTCAAAAAGTTACTTTTTATTTTAAATTAGCAGGATAAACATTATAAAAAGTATTTGTGAAAAGACTATTAAAATTTAAAAAAAAAGCAATAAATAGAACGTGGTATGCGTGATGAAGCAGGGATCATCTGCGAAACGTTAACGTTAAGATTTTTCAAATCTGACGTATCACTTTATGTGGTAATAACTTTGGAATGCTTTTACCTATCCAAGCGATTCTGAGATTGTTTTCTCGTGACATATTGTACTTTATGTTAGTGAGAAAATTTGGCCGATAAATTCAATATTTATTTGTAAAAAACACAAGATTTAAATGTATCTGCTTGTAAAACAGATGGTAATACCACACAAAATAGTTACTAGTTCACATTTGCCATATGTCTACTTTATGTTTGCATCTTGTTTGAACATTCTTTTATTTTTCTAGGACGTTACAAGGCTTAGAACTTTAGCACTGATTTCTCATATCTTCAAGAAAATTACAAAAGGCTATGTTTTTAGGGACCAGTTCAATTCTGAAGTGGCTTTGAGGGACTTATATATTAGAAAGTCCCCATAAATCACACCATTTTGAAAACTGCACCCCTCAAGACAGCATTCAGAAAGTGTTTTAACCCTTTAGGCGTTTCACAGGAATTAAAGCAAAGTAGAGGTGAAATTTACAAATCTCATTTTTTTTTTTGCCAAAATTCATTTGTAATACATTTTTTTCTGTACCACAGAAGGTTTTACCCAAGAAGTGCAACTTAATATTTATTGCCCAGAGTCTGCAGTTTTTAGAAATATCCCACATGTGGCCTTAGTGTGATAATGGACTGAAACACAGGCCTCAGAAGCAAAGGAGCACCTAGACGATTTTCAGGCCTCCTGTTTTTTTAGAATATATTTTAGGCACTATGTCAGGTTTGAAGAGGCCTTGTGGGGCCAAAACAGTAAAGACACCCAACAGTGACCCCATTTTGGAAACTACACCCCTCAAGGAATCTAGGGGTACAGTTAGCATTTTGAACCCACAGTGTTTTTGCTAAATTTATTTGAATTAGTATGTGAAGATGAAAATCTACTTTTTTTCTGAAAAAACGTAGAAATGTTAAAATTTACAAGGAATAAAGGAGAAAAAACACCCCAACATATGTAAAGCAATTTCTCCCGATTATAGCAATACCCCATATGTGGTAATAAACTGCTGTTTGGACCCACAACAGGGCTCAGAAGGGAAGGAGCACCATTTTGATTTTGCTGGAATAGTTTTCAGTGCAATGCGTTGGAGGGACCAAAATAATGGAAACCCCCCAAAAGTCACCCCATTTTGGAAACTACACTCCTCAAGGAATTTGTCTAGGGGTAAAGTTAGCATTTTGACCCCACAGTTGTTGGAATTAGTCTGTAAATCTAAAAATCTACTTTTTTTTCTGAAAAAAATTCAGAAAAAGCACACCAACATTTGTAAAACATTACGGAAATACGCCATATGTGGTAATAAACTGCTGTTTGGACCCACAGCGGGGCTTAGAAGGGATGGAGCGCTGTTTGGCATTTGGAGCTCAAATTAAGCTGAAATGGTTTTCGGGTGCCATGTCGCATTTGCAAAGCCACTGAGAGACCAAAACAGTGGAAACCCCCCCAAAAGTGACCCCATTTGGGAAACTACACTACTTAAGGAATCTATCTAGGGGTATAGTGAGCATTTAGACCCCACAGGTCTTTTGCAGAATTTATTAGAATGAGGCCATGAAAATGAATATCAACATTATTTCCACTAAAATTTTGAATTTTTTTCATATTCACAAAGGATAAAGGAGGAAAAAGCACCCCAACATTTGTAAAGCATTTCTCCCGAGTATGGCAATACCCCACATGTGGTCATAAATGTTTTTTCCATTAGAAAGTAATTAACCCTTTCCGGACTGATCCATTTGTCTTTTTCGTTTTTCCCTCCCTGCATTCCAAGAGCCATACATTTTTTATTTTTCCGTCAATGGAGTGGTGTGAGGGCTTATTTTTTGCGGGACGAGCTGTAATTTTAATTGGTACCATTTTTTGGTACATACAACTTTTTGAGCACTTTTTATAACATTTTTTGGAAGAGCCAAGGTGACCAAAAAACAGCGATTTTGCAGTTTTAAATTCTTTATTTTTCACGGTTTTCACTGTGCGAGTTAAATAATGGTATATTGTAATTGTAGCGATACCAATTTTGTGTATTTTTTTATTTTTTTTTTTGCATTACTTTAGAGAAAAATGTGAAAAGGTTTTTTTTTTGGTAATTTTTTCACTAATAATTTACTTTTGTTTTTATACATTTTATTAGTCCCCCTAGGGGGCTTGAACCAGCAATCAGTAGATCACTGGTACAATATACTGCAATTCTAATGTATTGCAGTATATTTTCATTTTTACAGGCTCCTGTAAAAGCGCGTTCCTGTCCGTTAGTCCTGGGTGTCAGCTCTAATACACAGCTGACACCCGCATCGTATGGTGCGGGCTCATGCTATGTCTTGCGTGAAGGGGTTAATGCGCAGCGGATGGTGCAGAGTGAAAATTAAAATTTTCCACTGATAGGCCATTTTAGTGCACAATATGTTGTGCCCAGTTTGTGCCACTGAAGAAAAATACCTCATAAAATATTAACCGGGTTCTCCCGGGTATGGCGATGCCAGATCTGTGGGCGTAAACTGCTGTTTGGGCACGCTGTAGCGCTCAGAAGGGAGGGAGTGGCATTTGGCTTTTGGAACGCAGATTTTGCCGTTTGGCGTTTTGCTGGTATTTCAGTTTATAATGTGGGGGCATATGTAAGCTGTGCGGAGAACATCAGGGGCATAGTCAGGTGGTATAATAATGGGGTAAATAAATAATAATCCGCAGAGATGTGGCCGGTGTGGCACTGATAAATGTGCCCAATCATATCCGCTTTTACAAACACTGCACATTTTGCATCGCCATATTTTCCGAGAGCCAGAACTTCTTTATTTTTTCTTCGCCGTAGCTGTGTGAGGGCTTATTTGTTGCGGGACAATCTGTAGTTTTCATTGGTACCATTTTGGGGTACATGCGATTTTTTTTTTAATTTTTTTTTAAATCACTTTTTATTCCATTTTTCCGCAAGCAAGGTGACCAAAAACCAGCAATTCTGACAATGGTTTTTATTTTTATTTTTTTGTAGCGCTCACCCTGGGCTATAAATGACCATTTTACTTTATTTTGCGGGTCGATTATGATTACGGCGATACCATATGTATATAGTTTTTTTATCTTTTGCAGCATTTGCGCAATACAATCACTTATTTATAAAATAATTTATTTTCTGTGTTACCATATTCTGAGAGCCATAACTGTTTTATTTTTCAGTCAAAAAAGCTGTGTAAGTGCTTGTTTTTTGTGGGACGGTTTTTATTGGTGCTATTTTGGCGTACATGCGACTTTTTTATCACTTTTTATTCTATATTTTGGGAGGGGTGGTGACCAAAAAATAGTGATTCTAGCATTGTTTGAGGACTATTAACAGACTGCAGGCAGGGACAAGGACCCCAGGTCCAACAACTGAGTTCACATTAACACCTATATATTACACAATGGTGCGGGCTCTCTTTGCAGAACAACATTTAAGTCAAAATTATAGGAAACCAGGTTAGGGAACAAAGACATAACTGGCACTGAGGTCAGCGTGCAGGGGTGTTAAATAGAGTGCCCACCGTTCTGCAATTGAAATAGGAGCTTTATAGCAGAGGTTCAATATGAAGAAATTAGACATGAAGTTTATTATGAAAATTTTCTACAAGGTAAGCCTTGTGTTATATCAGTCAGGTTTTCTGACCATTATCAAGCCCTTTGAACCAGCACATATTCCCCATATTAAAAAATGGGCAATTTTCTACTATACTTACCTTCGACTTGATCCCCTGCCACCAACTTTTTGTTCACTGCCTATCCGGTGTTTTGCTTCCAAAAAGTAAATGCAATCGATTTAAATCAGGTAATGTATTTAAGTTTTGTTATTTACAATGTTTTAAGACCTTCATCAAGTATTATAGAGACCAGTCCAGTCCTCGGTTACCTGTGTCTCTAAGCCAGAAGTAACAAAAGAGCAAGATGTATATTGCAATGTACAAAATAAATGAGTGCTAAAATTGTTCTTTTTTTGTCCTTCGCGGTTTCTGTCTGATTCCAGATACTTCAAATTCCATTATACAAGTCCACTCTCACACTTATGCTTCCTCGCTGCAGGCAGCTTTCTTATGATATCACAGGCCATGATAGTAATGGATTTTGTATGACATTTGTTATTTATTGCCACCGTGACTGTACGTGCTACTTTGATATTAGTGCTTTCGCGCATTCTCTCAGTACACAGCAAGAACATATCTGTTGTTATATATACACCGGTAAATTATTGAATATTTATTTCTGTTGTCAGTAATGTACAGTATCTTTTTATGCAGATATTTTTTGATGAAATATAAAAGTTTACCTTAGAAAATGTGCACTTTAGGTGGAGCAACAGAAATGTGTCCACTTTGCACCTCAAAATGCAGCAGCATTGTTTTTCTCAATGACTTTCACAGGAATCAATCTAGGAAACTGTTCCATGGACTGTTTATTTAAAAAAAAAACTGTGACCGTAGCAAAAACTCCATCTACAGTAGTGTTCAAAAAAATAGCAGTGAGTTTAAAAAAAGCTAATAAAGTGCAAAATCATGATAATAACTTTTATTTGCCTAAATGCACTGGAAATGCTACACGTTCTCAATTCCAAATCAACACAATAACAACATTTATCCAGTTTGTGTTTATTCCTTTACAGAAAGTAAAGAAAAAGGAATATGAGGCTGTTCAAACAAATATTAGTGGTAGCATTTTTATTTAAAAACTTAAAAATGGAATGTATAAAACTGAAAAAATGTTTCAGATTTCACTTTACTGAACTAATATTTAGTGGCATTACCAATGTTTCTGAGAACTGCTTGACATCTGTGTTGCATGGAGTCGACCAATTTCTGGCACCTCTGAACACGTATTCCAGTCCAGGAAGATTGGACTATAGTTCACAGTTCTCCTGCATTTTTGGGTTTTGCCTCATAAGCCTTATATTTGATATCACCTCACAAGTTTTCTATGGGATTGAGGTCAGGGGATTGGCCTAGCCACGCCATTACCCCAATCCTGTTTGTCTGTAACCAAGATGTTGTTCGCTTACTCGTGTGTTTTGGGTCATTGTCGTGTTGAAACCCATTTCAAGGGCATTTCTTCTTTGGCATAGGGCAACATCATCTCCTCAAGTATTTTGATATATTCAAACTGATCCTTGATCCCTTATATGTGATAAATAGGCCCAACACCATGGTATGAGAAACGTCCCCATATCATGATTTTTGCAACATCATGCTTTACTGTCTTCACAGTGTACTGTGGCTTGAATTCAGTGCTCGGGGGGTCGTCTGACATACTGTCTGCAGCCACTAGACCCAAAAAGAACGATTTTGCTTTCATCAGTCCACAAAATGTTGCGCTATTTCTCTTTGGGCCAGTTAATGTGTTCCTTGTTAATCTTAACCTATTCTGGACATGTCTTTTTTTCAACAACGGGACTTTGCAGGGAGTTTTTGCTGATAACTTGGCTTCACTTTGGCCCCATGCACACGATCGTAAAATCGTCCGTAATTGCAGACCCATTCATTTCTATGGCCGACGAACACCTTCCCGTATATTTACGGGAAGGTGTCCGTGCCGTAGAAACTTTCCGAAAAAAATAGGACATGTCCTATTTTTTTATTTTACGGACCGTGCACCCATACTTTATAATGGGAGCACGGCCCATAAATGCGGATGGCGGTCGGCCGTGCCCGTGACTACTGCTGATTGTAGCAGTGTTCACTGGTAACTTCAGATCTCTTTTGATCTTTCTGGAGGTGATCATTGGCTGAGCCTTTGCCATTTTGGCTATTCTTCGAACAGTAGTTCCCCGCTTCCTTTCCCCGATTCCTTTCGCGTCTTTCAGGTTTTGGTTGCCACTTCAAGGCATTTGAGAACATTTTAGCTCAGCAGCCTATAATTTGCTGCACTTCTCTATATGTTTTTCCCTCTCCAATCAACTTTTTAGTCAAAGTACAATTTTCATCAGAACAATGTCTGGAACTACCCATTTTTCCTAGTATTTCAGAAGGAAATGCGCTATAACCAACATGTGCACCCTCCTGCCTTAAATAAGGGCCAACATTTACTCCTGTTATTCCACAGAATGAATTGAACTCTTCACCTCTATTATTTTGAACAAGCCCCCTTCAATGAATGATTCAATTTCTCAGAATGAGCGGCATGCATGTCCTAATTGTTGGCTCTGTTTTTTTTTTTCTACTACTCTTATAAATAAATTATTAGCTATGTAGAAATATCACTTCTACCAAAAACATTCATCAGGTTAATGATGTTGGATTGCTATTTTTTTGAACATTACTCTATTGTGATTTGTGCGGTAGTGCTACGGCTTTCTGCGACACCATTTCTGCTACGTGTCAACATATGCGGCAGATTTCTTTTCGAATGTCCTGTTCATGAATGGGGCTTGCAGAAATCTGTGTGTGCTGCAGAAACAACCACTTTCAGGTATATAGAAATACGTTTTTCATTCCGAGAAATATCTGCAGCAAATCTGCCACGTGTGATAGTTTCTGTCTGGTAGCACTTATTATTCAGAATAATCCAATGTGTGATAGAATTCTAAATGTAATTCTAAATGAACGCTATTTTTCTTATCTCCATGAGAGCCTGCTGAAGTAAAAATGCTTGTTTATTTCATAAAAGGGTATAGATGTATTAGCCAACCTGAAAAAACTAAACTGTAAGTAAGAATAGTGTCAGCTTCTATGTAGTTAAGTACCATATTCGAAACCTTCTTTGATAAAAGTTTTTCTATCAATCGTCTATTTTTATGTTTACATCATTCATTCATTCTTTAAGCTTCTATTTCTGTGCTGGAGCTGTAACACATTTCAATAAATGAGGAATAAAATTAGAATTCGACTGATTAAAATAAATGGAGCCAGCCAAACTTTTTTTGGCAGACTTTTTCACGTGTTGGATGGCAGCTATCTCAGTCAGGCACTTGGATACAGTAATTATAGTTTGTCGATATTCATAGTGACCATTTAACAATAAATTGTATTCAGCTTTCCAGTAAACAGAAGGCATTATTTTTCTCATCCACATATTTTTTTTATGAAGCTCTCGCTGTCTTTAATTTCTATTATTAGCGATCGAACAAATGCAAAGAATCATTAAATATACTGGAACACATGTGGGATTTTATTATTGTACTGCCCCATTAAGACTTGCTGCTTCCTAGTGTTTTCATACACATTTATTGCACCTAAAAGAAGTTTTGTCCACTGCACATCAGTCTTTTCATTGATAAGGAAAACTTGTGCCACTCTGTGCCCCTATTGCTATTGAAATTCTTTGCTATGAAGCTAACTGGAAAAGAGCCAAGACTTTATTTCAGTAGAGGGCTCCCTTTTTTGCCAATTACGGCTCACAAGTAAAGCAGTTCTTTGTGCATTTTAGATGTTGAACTTCAGATAACCCAGCAGAAATCTTGAACTACAAGCAGGTTGTAGTATTCTGTAAAACTATTTATACTGTCTGTTCAGAGGAGTGCTGATTGCTGTCGCCACTCATATTCATTTAGGCAAAAGGTCATAGTTCAGCTGAGCATTTGAAGGTCTGCCAATGTCTTTTTTAATAGCTCACGAAGTTCTATTTTAACTACAGAATGTGACAAGCAAGAGCCAACAAATACACGAAGATCTAAGGGTATAAAAGATTAGTCTAGGAGTTAAAGCTTTGTCTGTCAAATCAAAATAAAAGGCCTTTGCCATCAGGCCCATCAATGTTTATTGATGCCGTGACAGTTGATGGCGGGTGTTTTAATTGTGATTCTCGAAGTGATTCCATTAATTGCTTTATTTGAACTGCATTCTCAGTCTTTTCTGTTACAATTGAGCACATGCAAAGCACACGCTTTAAACTGATCCCATAGTAGTTTTCCCATAAACTTTCTGTTCGGTCACAGAGCAGATACTATTAATAGTATTGCTAATATCATAGTCGCCAACAGGCACTCAGAATTATATAACAAAAAACCACCAGGAACTCTATAGGTTAAATTTATTAAGACTAGCGTTTCATATACCAGATTTAATCTAAAGAGATTTACTGGTTGAAGAGGAGAAACAAGGACCATCCATCCACAATATTAAAGGGGTTATCCGGGGACCAAAAATTGCTTTGCATTCATATTTTCATGTAAAAAGAAGTCACTAATGTACTTTAATTCAAAATTCGGTACTAAATCGTGCAGTTCAAACCCGGTGAATTGTTCCCAGAAGTCCTGGAGCTTTTCTAGTACTGATGATGCGCCGACACGGCCCCACGTGACTGTGGGCTTGCTTCCTGTGCGGTTTGTGTCAGCGTTTTATCAATCGCATGACTGCAAGGGGCTCTCACGTTGCTTATTGCTGGAGTCCCTGAGCAGAGCATCAGCTAGCGCTTTGCTCGGTACTCCAGCACTGATCCTGACATTTAGTCAGTGGCTTCAAGGGTTTCCTATCGCTGGAGTTCCTGAGCAGAGCATCAGCTGATAAAATCTAAAGAGAGTTTTTTCAAAAGGCACACGGCTCTTAATTAATTAGAAGCATTTCTGTCCGTCCATGCGCCAGAAAATCAAATCTACGCCAGCTCCTAGCTTTGCGCTATAAGTTACGCCAGTTAACTTATAGTACATTTATCGAGCTTCGGTGGCACAGCCCCCTTTGGCTAAGCTCCACCCACTTTTTTCATCTGGCAGAAATATCGCAAGGGTTTTGTGCGAATTGCAACGTTTCTACACCATAAAACTGGGATTCGCCAATTTCTACCGGCAGTTTATTCCAAACTTCTCATCTCTGACGGCTCCCATCTCTACCCTTACCAAGAAGGGTGTGAACGCCAAGGTGTGGACTCCAGAGGCAGAGTCCGCATTTATTAGCCGCTAGAAAGCCTTCACTTCAGCCTCGATCCTCCATCATCCTGACGTATCTCGGCAGTTCTCAATGGAGGTGGGCGCTTCCTCTGTTGGTGCAGGTGCACGTCTATTCCAGATGAGCTCCAAAGGAAAGGCAGTAGCAGGGGCGTAGCTAAAGGCTCATGGGCCCCGATGCAAAAGTTCTTATTGGGCCCCCCCACGCAAACTTCTCATGGCCGACGGTCCGCAGCTTTCAGCTGCATCGCTGGGTCTCCTAAGTGACCCAACAATGCAGCACTAGCAGCCAGGGGCGTCACTAAGGATTTAAAATGGCAGGGGAAATAGCCCCAATACATATGTGTCCCCCCCCAAAAAAATGTGTGTGTGTGTGTGTGTGTGTGTATAGGAGACAGCATAGCATATCTATAGCACTACAACCCTATAAACTATGGATAGGATTAGATACATTGGCTCAGCAGACAGTATCACACATGATAGGATTAGATACAGTGGCCCAGCAGACAGTATCACCTATGATAGGATTAGATATAAGGCCCAGCAGACCGTTTCACACATGATGGGATTAGATACACAGCTGAGCAGACAGTATCACACATTATAGGATTAGATACAGTGGCTCAGCAGTCAGTATTACACATGATATGATTAGAGATAGGGCCCAGTAGACAGTATCACACATGATGGGATTGGATACAGTAGCTCAGCAGACAGTATCACACATGATAGGATTAGATATAGGGCCCAGCTTGCTGACATTGCGGCTCCAGCGCTGGACCCAGGAAAGGTAAGAATAGTAATTGTTTTGCTTCTTTATGTGTTACTAATTATTTTTGTGTGTTTGTGTTGTTGCACTACTTCGGATTCGAGGACTACTTCAAAGACAGCGTTTTTTTATTATCAATAAAATGGTTAATGGGGGTTGTTTTTTTATTTCAATAAAATATTTTTTCTATGTGTTTGTATTTTTGTAAACTTTATTATTACCGCCTTAGTAATGGCCGCTGGCTGATTGACAACCTCCATTACTAAGGCGGGGCTTAATGTTAGCAGGTTCAGAGGCTATCACTAACCCCCATTATTCCCCCGGTACCCACCGCCACCAGGGGTACTGGGATGAGCCGGGTATGAACCAGTCCCCGACCATCTGTAGCGACGGTCAGGCAACAGGGCGGCCGCAGGCTGGTAGAATTAGGCTGGGGACGGCCAAAAACACCTGGTAATGCTGCCTGCTGCTGCTGTGTTGTATCTGGCTGGTTATGAAAATTGGGGGGGACCCCACATCGTTCTTTCGAATTATTTTTTTTTAAATGACGTGGGGTCCCCCCCCATTTTTAATAACCAGCCAGATACAATAAATCAACAGCAGCCTAGCATTACCAGGAAGGGCCGCTATTTCTGGCCTTTCCCAGCCTGATAATACCAGCCTGCGGCCGCCCCATTACCCGACCATCACTACAGATGGTCAAGTACTGGATCGTACCCTGCTCTTTCTGGCACCCCTGGTGGCGGTGGGTACCGGGGTAATGAAGGAGGTTAGTGTTCGCCTCTGCACCGGCTAACACTAAGCCCCGCCTTAGCAATGGACGCTGTCAATCAGCCGGCCGCCATTACTAAGGCGGTTGTAATATAGTTAAAAAAAACAAACATAGAAGACATAGAAAATTTTTTTTATTGAAATAGAAAAAACCCACACAATCCTCATTAACCATTTTATTGATAATAAAAAAAGCTGTCATCGAAGTAGTCCTGGAATCCGACATAGTCCAACGACCGAACCTGTATGAAAACACACAAAAAACGATTAGTAACACATGTGTTAGGCTTAGATACAGGGTCCATGTGAGATCCTGTCTGATGGGCCCTGTATTTAAGCCTACCACACGGTAGGTTTAGATATAGGGTCCAGCAGACAGTAATCTTATACAATATAAGATTACTGTGTGCATACAGGGCCCCCTGTATCTAAAGACAGGATCACATATTGGCCATGTATCTAAGCCTACCATGTGATTGGCTTAGATACAGGGCCCAGCAGACAGCATCACACAATCTGTGATCCTGTCTCATGGGCCCTCTAAGCCTGCTACATGGTAGGCTTAAAGGGGTTTTCCAGTCCCTAAACATTGATGGCCTATCCTCTGGATAGGCCATCAATAGCTGATGTGTTGGGGTCCGACTCCTGGGAGAACGACAATCGGCTGTTTTGAAGGGGCCGCAGCACTTGTACAAGAGCTGCTTCCCCTTAATTTCCGTTACTCGCTCACACTGAATCGCCGACACGGATTGACAGTGTGAGCAAGTGACCGGAATGAGTACGAGTGCTGCGGTCCCTTCAAAACAGCTGATTGGCCGGCTCCCGGGAGTCGGACCCCGCCAATCAGCTTCAGCAGACAGGGATATTAATCTTACCCTCCTCTTCAGCCACGGCGGAAGTTCTGTCCTGACTCTATCCAGGATCATGATGTTGAGCGCGGCGCATAGCGTTGTGACATCAGGACCTCTGCTGCGCTCCGCAACCAGGAAGGTAAGTGTACTGTCAGTTACTATAGTAACAGGGGCCCGCGGCCCGAGTTACTATAGTAACTTTTTATTGATGTGGTGCGGGGGGCCCCCTGGCTTCGGGGCCTGGTCGCAATTGCGACCGCTGCGACACCTATAGCTACACTTCAGGGAGCTACAGTGGCACTAGTAGAGAGCAGAGAGATACCTCCCTGCTATAGTGGCGTGGCAGCGGCTGCTAGCGGCGCCGCCGGCCTTCATTGGGCCCCCAGGCTGCCATGACAACCATCGGCACACCGGGATTGCGTCACGCGGGGGGTGGTGGGGGCACAACGGAGGGGGCCGTCCCCGGTATTCTAACGTTTTAATCGCAACCGCAGTATCTAAAGGGTTGAACGGGCAGGATCAAAGTGATTAAGAATGTGTAATAAAGCCATATAAAGTGTTGGCCCTCCATTTAGACTTTCTTTTCCTTTATACTTTACAAGACTTTAAAAAAAAAAAATCTTTCCTATTGTACCATACTGTATACAGGAAATTGTTTAAGTAGTGACATTATTTTAGTTCATTTACTAATTGTAATCATGCTAACATTCATAGCTGCCGAATCTCAGCTTCTGCTGCAGCTGTATGTAGACAATATGTCTGCAGGTGTAGCTAGAGCATATGGATTGGCTTATGGCCGGTTCACATCAGCGTTCGCTTTCTGTTCAGGGATTCCATCTGAGGTTTCCGTCGGGTGAACCCCACAACGGAAAGTCATCACCATTGATATCAATGGTGACCGAAACATTGCTAATGGTTTCCGTTTGTCACCATTCCGGCAAGGTTCAGTTTTTTTGCCGGAATCAATAGCGCAGTCGACTACAGTATTGATTCCGTCAAAACAACGGAACCCTTCCGCAATGGAGACAAACAAACCATTTGCACCTGATCCGTCATCATTGAAATGAAACGGTCTAATAGGGGTCTCCGTTTATACAAACGGTCAAAACTGGGGTCGTCTTGGAGTAGGCAATGCTCATTAGGAGAAGCGAAGTATTGCCTCGTTTTTGTTTTTTTTTAGGTTCCAGTTCAGTTCTGAAGTTGCTTTGAGGGGCCTACATATTAGAAACCCCTATGAAACACCCCATTTTAGAAACTAGACCCCTCAAAGTATTCACAACAGCATTTAGAAAGTTTATGAACTCTTTAGGTGTTTCACAGGAATTTAGAGCAAAGTAGAGGTGAAATGTACATATTTATTTTTGTCAGAAAATCCATTTTATACCATTTTTTTCTATAACACAAAAGGTTTTACCAGTGAAACGCAACTTAATACTTATTGCCCAGATTCTGCAGTTTTGAGAAATATCCCACATGTGGCCCTAGTGCGGTAATGGACTGAAGCACCGGCCTCCGAAGCAAAGGAGCATCTAGAGGATTTTGAGCCCTCCTTTTTATTAGGCACCATGTCCGGTTTGAAGAGGTCTTGTGCCAAAACAGTGGAAACCCCCCAAAAGTGACCCCATTTTGGAAACTAGACCCCTTGAGGAATTCATTATAGTTTTCTTGGGGTGCATGTGGCTTTTTGATCAGTTTTTATTCTATCTTTAGGTGGCGTTATGTCTAAAAAACAGCAATTCTACTATTGTTTTTTTATTCTATTTTTTTACAGCGTTCACCGTGCGCTATAAATGACATATTCACTTTATTCTGCGGGGCGATACGATTACGGCGATACCATATGTTTATAGTTTTTTTATGTCTTATGGCGTTTGCACAATAAGATACGTTTTGTAAAAAATCATTAACTTTTTGTGTCACCATATTCTAAGAGCCAGAACTTTTTTATTTTTCCATCAATAAAGCCGTGCGAGGACTTATTTTTTGCGTAACGAACTGTAGATTCAATCATTACCATTTTTAGGTACATGCGACTTTTCAATCTCTTTTTATTCCATTTTTTGGGAGGTGAAGTGACCAAGCAATTCTGATTGTGGTACGGTTTATTTTTATTTTCTTTTACGGCGTTCACCGTGCGGGATAAATAACAAAATAATTTTGTAGTTCAGGCCGTTACGGATGCGGCGATACCAATTATGTATAGTTTATTTATCTATTTTTATTAATAATAAAGGACTGATAAGGGAAAAAGGGGATTTTTACTTTTATTACTTTTAAAACTTTTATTTTCTTATTTTTACACATCTTTTTTTAACTTTTTCTTTACTTTATTACTTTGTCCCACTAGGGGACTTGAGGGCAGGAGGCCATGATCGCTATTTTAATGCACTGCACTACATGCGTAGTGCAGTGTATTAGAGCGGTCAGCTACTCACTGACAGCAAGCATAGTGGGCCCTGACTTTGTCAGGACCCACTAGGCTTCTGTCAATGGCATAGCCGGATGCCATTGTTTGGTGTCCGGTTGCCATAGTCACCATCGCCGGCCGCTATCGTGTAGCAGGCCGGCGATGGTAGCTTAACCCCTAAAAAGCCGCGATCTCTATTGATCGCGGCTTTTAAGGGGTTAATCAGCGGGGACACAGCGATCGGTCCCCGCTGTAGGAGCTGCGGCAGCTGCTGTACGAGACAGCAGCTGTCACAGCTCCTGTATGTATCGGGAGGACGGCCGAAATGGCAGTTACTCCCGTGACGTACTATTCTGTCATGGAGCGAAACAGGGCGGATTCCATGACGGAATAGTACGCCACTGAGCGTTAAGGGCTTAATGTGCTAAATGACTATTCTAGCTGCAAACGTCTGGTTTTTAATGCAATATCTACATAGGTGTATAGAGGCCCATTTCCAGCAACCATCACTCCAGTGTTCTAATGGTACATTGTGTTTGCTAACTGTGTTAGAAGGCTAATGGATGATTAGAAAACCCTTGAAAACCCTTGTGCAATTATGTTAGCACCGCTGTAAACAGTTTTGCTGTTTAGAGGAGCAATAAAACTGACCTTCCTTTAAGCTAGTTGAGAATCTGGAGCATTACATTTGTGGGTTCGATTAAACTCTCAAAATGGCTAGAAAAAGAGAGTTTTCATGTGAAACTCGACAGTCTATTCTTGTTCTTAGAAATTAAGGCTATTCCATGCAAGAAATTGCCAAGAAACTGAAGATTTCCTACAACGGTGTGTACTACTCCCTTCAGAGGACAGCACAAACAGGCTCTAACAAGAGTAGAAAGAGAAGTGGGAGGCCCCGCTGCACAACTGAGCAACAAGACAAGTACATTAGAGTCTCTAGTTTGAGAAATAGACGCCTCACAGGTCCTCAACTGGCAGCTTCATTAAATAGTACCCGCAAAACATCTACAGTGAAGAGGCGACTCCGGGATGCTGGTCTTCAGGGCAGAGTGGCAAAGAAAAAGCTATATCTGAGACTGGCTAATAAAAGGAAAAGATTAATATGGGCAAAATCACACAGACATTGGACAGAGGAAGATTGGAAAAAAGTGTTATGGACAGACGAATCGAAGTTTGAGGTGTTTGGATCACACAGAAGAACATTTGTGAGAAGCAGAACAACTGAAAAGATGCTGGAAGAGTGCCTGACGCCATCTGTCAAGCATGGTGGAGGTAGTGTGATGGTCTGGGGTTGCTTTGGTGCTGGTAAAGTGGGAGATTAGTACAAGGTAAAAGGGATTTTGAATAAGGAAGGCTATCACTCCATTTTGCAACGCCATGCCATACCCTGTGGACAGCACTTGATTGGAGCCAATTTCATCCTACAACAGGACAATGACCCAAAGCACACCTCCAAATTATGCAAGAACTATTTAGGGAAGAAGCAGGCAGCTGGTATTCTATCTGTAATGGAGTGGCCAGCGGAGTCACCAGATCTCAACCCCATAGAGCTGTTGTGGGAGCAGCTTGACCGTATGGTACACAAGAAGTGTCCATCAACCCAATCCAACTTGTGGGAGGGGCTTCTGGAAGCATGGGGTGAAATTTCTCCCGATTACCTCAGCAAATTAACAGCTAGAATGCCAAAGGTCTGCAATGCTGTAATTGCTGCAAATGGAGCATTCTTTGACGAAAGCAAAGTTTGAAGGAGAAAATTATTATTTAAAATAAAAATCATTATTTCTAACCTTGTCAATGTCTTGACTATATTTTCTAGTCATTTTGCAACTCATTTGATAAATATAAGTGTGAGTTTTCATGGAAAACACAAAATTGTCTGGGCGACCCCAAATTTTTGAACGGTAGTGTACATAGTGACCAGCTCCTGCGGTAGACTATTCCATAGATTCACAGTTCTCACAGTAAAAAAGGCTTGTTGTCTCTGCAGATTAAACCTTTTTTTCTCCAGACAGAGGGAGTGCCCCCTTGTCTTTTGA
Organism: Rhinoderma darwinii; assembly: GCF_050947455.1. Taxonomy (NCBI): domain Eukaryota; kingdom Metazoa; phylum Chordata; class Amphibia; order Anura; family Rhinodermatidae; genus Rhinoderma; species Rhinoderma darwinii. The sequence continues at coordinate 214,598,808 of NC_134687.1, read as the reverse complement.
GGGGCTTTTAAATGGAACAGGATTTCACCATATTTTTTGTATGGGCCATTCATATATTTATATAAGTTAATCATGTCCCCCATTAGTCGTCTCTTTTCAAGTCTAAATAGGTTTAATTCCTTTAATCTTTCCTCATAACTTAGATTCTCCATGCCCCTTATTAGTTTAGTTGCTCTTCTTTGTATTTTTTCAAACTCCAGGGCATCCTTTCTATGAACTGGAGTCCAGAACTGAACTGCATATTCTAGATGAGGCCTCACTAATGCTTTATAAAATGCCACTTTTAATACACGACAATATTTTGCTGGCCTTTGAAGCAGCTGATTCACATTGCATGCTTTTATTAAGTCTATGATCTACACGTACACCCAGATCCTTCTCAACAAGTGACTCCCCCAGTGTAGCTCCCCCTAGGACATATGATGCATGCAGGTTGTTGGTACCCAGATGCATAACTTTACATTTATCTACATTAAACCTCATTTGCAAAGTGGATGCCCAAAAACTCAGTGTGTCCAAATCGGCTTGTAATTTATGAACTTCTTCCATAGACTGAACTATACTAGATAGCTTGGTGTCATCTGCAAAAATACAAACAGTACTCTTAATCCTATCCTCTATATCCTTAATAAATAAGTTGATTAAATGTGGTCCTAGCACTGATCCCTGGGGTACACCACTTATAACTGGGGACCATTCAGAGTAGGAATCATTGACCACAACTCTCTGGATACGGTCCTTGAGACAACTTCCAATCGAATTACACACTACTTTCTAAACTTATAGACCTTAATTTACCCATTAGGCGTTTATGAGGGACAGTGTAAGTCCAAAAACACTATATCCACTGCGGCCCCTCTGTCTAGGCTTCTGCTCACCTCTTCAAAAAAACAAATCAGGTGTGTTTGACAACTTCTGTCCTTAGTAAAACCGTGCTGGCTGTCACTTATAATACTATTTTTGTCACATAATCCTGTATATAGTCCCTCAATAGCCCCTCAAATATTTTTCCCACAATGGATGTTAAGCTTATTGGTCTATAATTACCCGGGGAAGACCTGGAGCCCTTGGACCGGCTACATCAGCTGCTCTTTCTTCTGTTGTATATTCAGAGCAAAATAACCCATTTAGTAACTCTGCCTTCTCTTGATCCCGTGACTAGAGATGAGCGAACCGGGACAACCGAACCCAGTTTCGGTCCGAACTTCGGGAAAAGTTCGGTTCGCAGCGAATCCGAACTTCACAGGGTTCGGCCGAACCCGTTTTGACCGAACCCGGCTACATTTTGGCGCCTGCCACATGTTACATCTAAAATGGAGGATTTCACAAGATCACCTCACATCAGGCTACCCCATAATGCCTTGCAAACGGCTCTCCCAGCCAATCGGGAGGCAGCATAGGGGCGGGCTCAAGCCTGCAATAAAAGTCTATGCACGGAGCTCAGCGGCCATTTTACAGACAGGAGCTGTAGGGATAGCATCTCTGTGCAGTAAGGGAAAGCTTTAGGAATCTAAAAGGCAGGAATCCAGCAATCGAAGGGCTCATCCACTACTCACTACTCAGCCAGTGTGTGAATACGCTTTTATAAGGGGCTCATCCCGGTTGCATCCAACTTGCAATACAGGCAGGCTTTGTAGTACTATAACGCCCAGCATTCCCTGAGTCAGTGCACAGTGGCTGATAGAAATTCTCATTCATTGCCATTTGCCAAGCCAGTGTCAGTGTGAATACGCTTTTAGAAGGGGCTCATCCCCGGCCGTTAACATAACGAAATAACAATCCAACTTGCAATACAGGCAGCCTAGTAGTACTACAAGGCCCAGCATTCCCTGAGTGCACCACGGCGTGGCTGATAGAAATTCTCCTTCATTGCCATTTGGCAAGCCAGTGTGTGAATACACTTTTAGAAGGGGCTTATCCCTGGCCGTTAACATAACGAAATAACAATCCAACTTGCAATACAGGCAGCCTAGTAGTACTACAAGGCCCAGCATTCCCTGAGTGCACCACGGCGTGGCTGATAGAAATTCTCATTCATTGCCATTTGCCAAGCCAGTGAGTGAATACGCTTTTAGAAGGGGCTCATCCCCGGCCGTTAACATAACGAAATAACAATCCAACTTGCAATACAGGCAGCCTAGTAGTACTACAAGGCCCAGCATTCCCTGAGTGCATTGCGGCGTGGCTGATAGAAATTCTCATTCATTGCCATTTGGCAAGCCAGTGTGTGAATACGCTTTTAGAAGGGGCTCATCCCCGGCCGTTAACATAACGAAATAACAATCCAACTTGCAATACAGGCAGCCTTTGTAGTAGTAGTAGTAGTAGTACTACAAGGCCCAGCATTCCCTGAGTGCACCGCGGCGTGGCTGATAGAAATTCTCATTCATTGCCATTTGCCAAGCCAGTGTCAGTGTGAATACGCTTTTAGAAGGGGCTCATCCCCGGCCGTTAACATAACGAAATAACAATCCAACTTGCAATACAGGCAGCCTTTGTAGTAGTACTACAAGGCCCAGCATTCCCTGAGTGCACCGCGGCGTGGCTGATAGAAATTCTCATTCATTGCCATTTGCCAAGCCAGTGTGTGAATACGCTTTTAGAAGGGGCTCATCCCCCGGGTTTTGATTCAACTTGCTGCACTCCAGCAGTGAAATGTCTGGTAAAAAAAAGGTTGTGAAAGGACGGGGTAGAGGAAAAAACACCCATGTCGTCTCCTCTTCCAGTCCAAATGTTGGATCTGTTGGTGCCAAACCCAGTAGTACCAGCATTTGTGGCACAAGACATGTGCCCAGTTCCACTAGTAGCAGCAGCCATGTGCCTGCTGGTAGTAGTAGCAGTATCAGCAAGCCAGACTTGTCCATCTCCTACGGTGGGCGGGTTACTTTAGACAATACTGCCATTGTGGACTGGTTGGCTGGCTCGCGGTCATCTCAGCAGGAAGACTCTGACGATCTGGCTTCAAGCCAGGTTTCGTTGGATTCCAGATCCTCTACAGTTCCTTGGCACAGTGACAGTAGTAATATAGGTATTTCTAGCGTTTCCATTCCATCATCTATGTCTTCGCTCACCCTTCCTAGCGGGAAGCCATCTTTCCTGAGAGTCCTAAGAGACATCTCCTCGGGTGCGAAGGAAGATACTGAACAACATAGTGCTGATGATGATTTGTTTTCCGCGAGTCAGCCAACGGAGTGTGTTGCGGCGGTGGTAAAGGTGGAAGCGGTGTCCGAGACGCATAGCTGCGGTAGTGGGGGTTTGGTGGTGGTAGCCGTGGTGGCAGACGCAGTAATGAGGGGGGGCATGGAGCCCGCCATGATGTCACATCACATTCACCACACAGTGACAGAAGTGGCGGGGATGATGAGGAAGGCTATGATGATGATGTTGTTTTAGACAGGACGTGGGAACCAGGTGATGAGGTGATGACGGCGTCAGAGGAGGAGGGTAGTAGTGGCGGCACTGGCCATGATAAACAACCAAGCCGAGGTAGGGGCAGAAGTCAATCTGCAAAACGTTGCAGCGGTAGGGTCAGCTCAGGAGCCGGTGACGGCGACACTGATGCTGGTGTAGGCTACCGAAAAAAGCCTGCCAGACAAGGGGCAAGCTCGGGTGGTGGTGGTGGACGTGGTACTACCTCTTTACGGTACTCTGCCGTGTGGCAATTTTTCTGTACCTTCCCGGAGGATGAAAACATGGCACAGTGCCGTATCTGCAAGCAGAAAGTAAGGCGTGGGCAGGGCAGCAATGTAGGAACTACCGCTCTACGTAAACACATGGAGTGGCATCACAAGGCCATGTGGGACAATCGACATGCCCCACCATCATCATGTACATCTAATGAAGACCCCTCTGCCGCTGCTGCTGCCCCGAGTCCCTGTCATCTAAGTAGTAGCCAGGCCTTATCCACCATGTCGTTGTCATCATCATCATCATCACTGTCATCTAGTGCTCCTCCTACGTCCCGTCAGTTATCCATTACGGAATCGTTGTCCAATAAGCAACAATATATACCCAGTCATCCACTTGTCGTGTGGCTTAATTCACACCTGGCTAAGTTGTTGGTGGTGCAGTCGCTGCCGTACCACCTGGTCGACTCCACCGGCTTCAAGCAATTGATGGCGTGCGCTCAGCCTAGGTGAGAATACCTAGCCGACATTACTTCTCCAAAAGAGCTGTCCCTGCCTTGCACAAGCATGTGGAGGAAAAGGTGTGCCAGTCCTTGCAATTATCCGTGTGCAGCAGGGTACATGCCACCGTCGACACGTGGAGCAGGGACAGTACATGTCTTTCACGGCCCACTGGGTCAATATTTTGCAGTCCGATGCACCACCGCAGCAATGCAAGGCATTACCACCTCCACGCTTGTATCTTTCTGGTTCAACTCCGGACACCAGGCGCCTACCATCCTCCTCCTCCTCCTTGCCTTCCTCCTTGGAGGTCTTCCCGTCCCCGACAGGACAGCGTATCTTCCACTCCTCCTCCCTCCTCTTTTCATAGGTGCAAGGTGAAGCGCCACAACGCTGTCTAACACCTGCTGAGCTTGGGCGAGAAAAGCCACACAGGGCAGGAGCTGCTGCTGTGCATCAAGGAGGAAATCGCACGCTGGCTGTCTCCTCTGAAACTCACACTGGGCAATGTTGTCTCTGATAACGGCAAGAACGTTGTGGCTGCACTGCGTCTAGGTCACCTGACACACACTCCTTGCATGGCACATGTGATCAATCTGGTCATAACACGCTTCTTAAAGTCATATGTTGGTTTGAAGGGTGTGCTGGCCATGTCCAGGAGGGTTTGCGTTCGCTTTAGACGTTCGTATGCATTTAAGCACGCCCTCCTTGACTTGCAGCGTCAAAACAATCTCCCAGAACACAGCCTGATTTGCGACGTTCCAACATGCTGGAATTCCACCCTGCACATGTTGGACCGTCTGTACGAACAGCGGAAAGCCGTGAATGATTTCCTGATGCAGCAGATGGGCAGCGTTTGGAGCCAGTGTAATTTCGAGCTCAGGCACTGGCAGCTGGTTAGAGACGCATGTCGCGTTTTGAGGCCCTTTGAAGAGGCCACACGATTTGTGAGCCGTGACGCTAGCGGAATGAACGATGTTATGCCGCTGATATTCATTATGGAGCAAACGCTCACAGTGATGATTCAGCAAAGGATGGAGGAAGGATCACATCTGGCTATGGATGTTGAGGAGGAGGAGGAGGATGAGGATGAGGAAACAGGACCTGAAGAGGAGCTGGATTTGGAGATGAAATCACAGGAAGGGATAGGGGACGAGGCAGCCGCACAACATGACAGTGATGGTGGTGATGACGAGTCGGACGACGACCTTGATGATGGACAACCATGGCAGTATGGGGCGGAGATGGAACCAACCGGGCCCTCTGAAACGCTGGCCAGGATGGCGAGCTGTATGCTTCGTTACTTGCGCGCTGACTGTCGTATTGTTAGCATGAAGCAAAGAGATGAGTACTGGATAGCCACACTTTTAGACCCTCGGTATAAAGCCAGAATGGGGGAGTTTTTTGCGCCTTCCGAGAGGGAGGCAAAATTGGCTTATTATCGAGAGAAGCTATGCAGCCAGCTTGTCACGGCTTCCAAACGGCAAACACCTGCTGCAAGCATGTCTGACCGGGGGGCCACTCTCCGCTCCCCACTGTCTCATCGTTCCACCGCCTCTGGCAGAGCTACCTCTGCAATAGGCGGCAGCAGCGGCAGCAGCAGCAGCCAATTCAGTTTGGAAAATATGATGACAACATTTTTACATCGAATACCCCGACCTGACACACATCGTAGTCACCAAAGGGATGTTCACCATCAGCAGGTGCAGCACCTAAACAACCAGGTTCACTTGTACCTGGACTGTGCCCTTTCTCCGTCAGAAATGCTGATCCCAGACCCCATGGACTTCTGGGTCAGCAGATTGGATCATTGGCAAGAACTGGCCCAGTTTTCCATGGGTGTACTGTCTTGTCCACCCTCCAGTGTAGCGTCAGAGAGGGTATTCAGCGCGGCAGGGGGCTTCGTCACCCCTAAGCGAACAAGATTGTCCGCCAACAGCTTGGAAAATCTCACGTTTCTGAAAATGAATCAAGCATGGATCGGTGAGGATTTTAAAACCCCTGTGCCTGATGCCACTGATTAGATCTGACATTGCTGCTGCCGCTGCCGCCTGCTACTGCCGCCTGCTACTACGGGATTCTGTCCTGTCCACTCTTTTTTTAATGTGCCGCTGTTGGTGCTGCTACTACTTCTACCACCAATCCACCCCCAGTGCCGTCTGCTACAAGCAGGCCTGCCCCACCACAGGGCTTTGTCCTGTGACTGTCGTCCAGTCTCTTTTTTTAATGTGCTGCTACTACTACTACTACTACTACTACTACTACTACTACTACTATCGTCTACCACCCTTGCTGTCTGTGTTGGCTACCTCTACTACCACCAATACACCTCCACTGCCGTCTGCTATAAGCAGGCCTGAGGCCTGCCCCACCACAGGGCTTTGTCCTGTGACTGTCGTCCAGTCTCTTTTTTTAATGTGCTGCTACTACTACTACTACTACCACCCTTGCTGTCTGTGTTGGCTACCTCTACTACCACCAATACACCTCCACTGCCGTCTGCTACAAGCAGGCCTGAGGCCTGCCCCACCACAGGGCTTTGTCCTGTGACTGTCGTCCAGTCTCTTTTTTTAATGTGCTGCTACTGCTACTACTACCGTCTACCACCCTTGCTGTCTGTGTTGGCTACCTCTACTTTCACCAATACACCTCCACTGCGGTCTGCTACAAGCAGGCCTGGAGGGCTTGTCAAAAGCCATTGCTTGTTGCTTTTACATCCATGTATGGATGAACCCCGGCAGGCATCTGCCAATAAAAAGGGTAAATTTTTGGAGGGCTTGTGAAAAGCCATTGCTTGTTGCTTTTACATCCATGTAAGGTTGAACCCCGGCAGGCATCTGCCAATAAAAAGGGTAAATTTTTGGAGGGCTTGTCAAAAGCCATTGCTTGTTGCTTTTACATTACATCCATGCATGGATGAACCCCCGGCAGGCATCTGCCAATAAAAAGGGTACATTTTTGGAGGGCTTATCAAAAGCCATTGCTTGTTGCTTTTACATTACATCCATGTATGGATGAACCCCGGCAGGCATCTGCCAATAAAAAGGGTACATTTTTGGAGGGATTGTCAAAAGCCATTGCTTGTTGCTTTTACATTACATCCATGTATGGATGAACCCCGGCAGGCATCTGCCAATAAAAAGGGTACATTTTTGGAGGGCTTATCAAAAGCCATTGCTTGTTGCTTTTACATTACATCCATGTATGGATGAACCCCGGCAGGCATCTGCCAATAAAAAGGGTACATTTTTGGAGGGCTTGTGAAAAGCCATTGCTTGTTGCTTTTACATCCATGTATGGATGAACCCCGGCAAGCATCTGCCACCATAAAGGGTAAATTTTTTGAGGGCTTGTCAAAAGCCATTGCTTCTTCTTTTACCACCTTATATGTATGAACAATGGCAGGCATCTGCCGCCAAAAATTGTTAATTTTTGTACCTTTTTTAACAATGCATAAAGCATACAACATGCACAAGTGCAGTGGTTTCTGTTAGTTATCACCGTGTCCCGTTTTCCTATAGCCATACATGTTGGCGTAACTTTGACACTAACTTTGCCTTAAAGACAGCTCAAAAGTACTTGGATACACTCATGGGTGACCTAAGAGTGTTATACAGGGCTTCTAGGGCTTTTAAACAGTGTTATACACGATTTTTAGGGGCTTTCTTGCATTACAGGTTCGGTCAGAACTAGTTTGGTCCGAATCGAACTTTTTCATGAAATTCGGCGAACCTGCCGAACCGAACTTTTCAAAAGTTTGCTCATCTCTACCCGTGACCAACTCCCCATTACCACTATTTAGGGGCCCTACATGTTCAGACCTTGGTTTATTTGCATTTATATACTTGAAGAATTTTTGGGGATTTGTATTGCTTTCCATGGCCACCTGCCTTTCATTTTGTATTTTTGCTGATTTTATTACTTTTTTACAGATTTTATTAAGCTATTTGTAATTCACAAAGGCTAGAACACTTAAAATACTTACATGTATCTATTATTTTAGAAATTTTATATATAAAACAAGACCAGTAGTATAGATGGATTGTTTTCAATATCCCCAATGTATAGTATTGTTCCTTGTATTTACCAGCCTTACCACCGTTTTAGGTTTAATGTTTTAATTATATTATATATGCAGATAATGCATAGATAATTTGGTATCCCCTAATTTGTGTTTTATTGCATGAAGATCTGTTACTTATAGACCATACGTCTTTGAGTTTTATTTATCTCATAAATCAACACTAGAAGCATGTATTCTGCCTCATTAACTTAACAGCTCCCACAATGGCTTCTATCAAACAAGTGATGTTTGTGACAATATATTGCAGATTAGGCTTTGTTCACATCTATGCCAGGGCTCTGTTCTGATGTTCCGTCTGAGCTTTCCGTCGGAACGGAGCCCTGACAGACACAAACGGAAACCACAGGTTTCCGTTTCCATCACCATTGGTTTCAATGGTGACGGATCCGGTGCCAATGGTTTCCGTTTGTCTCTGTTGTGCAAAGGTTCTGTCGTTTTGACGGAATCAATACCGTAGTCGACTGCGCTATTGATTGATCAGTATTGGGGGACAGATAGCGGGATGAGTATTGAGCCTGTGCTACTCCAATGTCCAGGGATGTTTGAAGGGGGAGGGAGCCATATGGTGACGTATTCCACTGAATGCCTATAGTGGGATACAACGCAGCCTTCCATCAGAAGTATACGTCGGGAGTCCTACCGCCGTATACCTCCAACGAAAAGAAAATAACGTGATGTGATGGGGGCCTAACACATAAAAAATATATTAATATACGTTTTTTGGATTATTTTGATTAGCTCATCATAGGAAAATAAACCAAAGGCATCTAGCTGTACTGTTTTTAGAAAGTGACAGAATGTTAGTTATGACATTCAAAAGATACAGTAGTATAAATCTTTTCATGAAGGTTTTTCTAACAAGTATATTGAAGCCATAATTAAGGTTGGGGGGGGGGGGGGTAGGCAGTGTTTTCATTTGTGCATGTGACAAAGTGTTGTGGATACACAAATTGTGCTGTTCATAAAAGCCCTTCAGTGTCTACATTGTTGATCATGAAAGAGAAAGCAATTAGCTGGTTCATGTTATATAATGCATTGTTATTCTGCTTTGTAAGGGCTGAGAGCCGGGATACTAGGATTAATGGCACATTATGAGCTTTAGCAAAGAAATCCGTTAACTGCATTTTTTTTTCTGCTTAATAAAAAGCACAAGTTAATATCCTGACATACAAAAGAAGCACTTTTCGACACACATTGAATTCTATACATTTACTACTAATGGCTTGGAACAGGTTTCAAAAATATCAACTGTTAGCAAGAAATATTTTTAACTGTATTATTAAAAATTTAATGCACCTTTCTTATTTTTGTTTATAGGGAAAATTCTTCATTAGAAGAACAGTATATATGAAGACTTAATAATAAAAATCAGATTACTTTCAGCTATGTTGTCTGCAGCTAAGACCATGTTCACACGTAGCAGAATATTTTTTTTATGGAACAAGCTTAGCAAATCTTCTACAAAATCCACAGGCTGCTGTGGACTTTACACTTATGCAACGTCAAAGGTGAAGCCTGTACCAAAATCTGGAAAAAAATCGCAACAGAATAGAGCATACTGTGGATTTGAAAATCTGCAGCATGCCCTAAACTCCACAAATAAAATTTTTCAGAGCATGTGAATGGGGTTTCTGTAGAGCTCCACTCACTTGCATTGTACTGTACTTTGCTGCAGCAAAAACTCCAGATGTGACCATGGCCTAATTCTACCTGCTCTCCCCTGTCTAATGTCTAGATGTAATGGCAGGAAGGAGGTGAAGGGAAAGTGAGCCCTAATCTACCAACCGCCCTGTCCCTGCCTACTTGCAACGACCCGCCCTAGGCGACGAGGTACAACTGGGCGGCGGTCCCTACGCTGGCTAAGTGCACAGGAAGACAAACAGGGAACACGCAAGGGAAGGGGCAGTAGCCACGGAACGCCACGAGGAAACCGGGCGGCGAACGAACAGTCAGGACCAGGACGAAGTGAGTACACCCGAGCGGGCACGGAGACAGAAGCAAGCCAGGGCAAGCAAAGCAGGTCAAGCAGAACTGCAGCAAGGCAGAAGCACGGCAGAAGCAGGCTGGAGCAAGCAGCAGTGGGGCCAGGAATCCAAAAGAATTACAAGCACTGAGGGAGAGCACAGGGCAAGAAATAAAGGGCAGGGGGCGGAGCTAACTCCGAGAGACCAGGCCGCGATAGGCTCTCCCACTCCTGAGCCTGCCACCCTGGTTGGTGGGAGATGGTGTCAGTCGAACAGGTCTGGCCTCAGGTGTGGATTGATTAATCCCAGGAGTATAGCTAGATGAAGTACCTGGCAGATCCCTAACAGTACTCCCCCTTTTATGAGGGGCCACCGGACCCTTACTAAGGGGACCCGGTTTAGTGGGGAAGAGGAGGTGGAACCTCCTGATCAATACCCCAGCGTGAACATCACGGGCAGGTACCCAAGTCCTCTCCTCCGGCCCGTATCCTCTCCAATGGACCAGGTACTGGAGGGAGCCCTGGACCATCCTACTGTCCATAATCTTGGCCACCTCGAATTCCACCCCCTCAGGGGTGAGAACGGGAACAGGAGGTATCCTCGAGGGGGACCAGGACGGGGAGCAGCGTTTAAGGAGGGAGGCATGGAAGACGTCATGTATGCGAAAGGATGGGGGGAGCTCCAGACGGAAGGATACAGGGTTGAGGACTTCAATGATCTTATAAGGTCCAATAAATCGGGGAGCAAACTTCCTGGACGGGACCTTAAGGCGCAAGTTCCTGGACGACAACCAGACCAAATCCCCGACGACAAACCGGGGGTTAGCAGAACGTCTACTATCCGCCTGAATCTTTTGTGCGCTCTGGGACGCCTCTAGGTTCTTCCGAACCTGGGCCCAGACAGCGCACAGCTCCCGATGAACCTCCTCTACCTCAGGATTATTGGAACAACCAGGGGAGACGGAGGAGAACCTTGGGTTAAACCCGAAATTACAGAAAAACGGGGAGACCCCTGACGAGTTACTGACCCGGTTATTCAGGGAAAATTCAGCAAGGGGAAGGAATGAGACCCAATCGAATTGACAGTCAGAGATGAAACACCTTAAATATTGTTCCAGGGATTGGTTGGTCCTTTCCGTTTGGCCATTAGTTTCGGGATGGAAGGCGGAGGAGAAGGACAGATCAATCTCCAACTTTTTACAAAAAGCTCTCCAAAATAAGGAAACAAATTGTACCCCTCTGTCAGAAACGATATTGACTGGGGCCCCATGGAGACGCAGGATGTGTTTCACAAACAAAGAAGCTAACGTCTTGGCGTTAGGTAGCTTCTTAAGGGGCACAAAGTGGCACATCTTGCTGAAGCGGTCGACTACCACCCACACCACCGACTTGCCCTGAGATTGAGGCAAATCGGTGATAAAATCCATGGAGATATGGGTCCAAGGTCTCTGGGGAATGGGCAAGGAACGTAGTAGGCCCGCAGGTCGGGACCTAGGGGTTTTGGACCTAGCGCAAACCTCACAAGCGACGACGTAAGCCCTAACATCTTTAGGCAACCCAGGCCACCAATAGTTTCTGGTAATGAGGTGTTTGGTGCCCAAGATGCCAGGATGACCAGATAGAGCGGAGTCATGGTTTTCCCTGAGTACCCTCAGCCGGTATTGCAGGGGAACGAACAGTTTGTCCCCAGGGACGTTCCCGGGAGCTGCACCCTGATCAGCCGCGATATCAGAAGCTAAATCAGAATCCGTGGCAGAGACGATTATACCAGGGGGTAAAATACAAGCGGGATCCTTCTCGGAAGGAGGATTGGCCATGAAACTACGTGACAGAGCGTCAGCCTTAATATTCTTGGACCCAGCCCTATAGGTAACCAAGAAATTAAATCTGGTAAAGAATAGTGCCCACCGAGCTTGTCTAGGATTAAGCCTCCGGGCCGATTCTAGGAAAACCAGATTCTTGTGATCCGTAAGGACCGTTACCTGGTGTCTGGCCCCCTCCAGGAAGTGCCGCCACTCCTCAAAAGCCCATTTAATGGCTAGAAGTTCGCGGTTGCCAATATCATAGTTACTCTCCGTGGGCGAAAACTTCCTAGAGAAGTAAGCACAGGGGCGGAGATGGGTGAGGGAGCTGGTACCCTGGGACAAGACGGCCCCCACTCCCACCTCGGAAGCGTCAACCTCCACAATAAATGGCTCCTCTTGGTTGGGCTGAATCAGCACGGGGGCCGAGATAAAGCACTTCTTGAGAGTCTCAAAGGCCTGGACGGCCTCAGGGGGCCAATGGAGGACATCGGCACCCTTGCGGGTAAGGTCCGTAAGAGGCTTAGCGACGACCGAGAAGTTGGCAATAAATCTCCTGTAATAGTTGGCGAACCCTAAAAAACACTGTAACGCCTTAAGGGAGGCAGGTTGGACCCATTCCGCCACAGCTTGAACCTTGGCAGGGTCCATGCGGAATTCATGAGGAGTGAGGATTTGCCCTAAAAATGGTATCTCCTGTACCCCAAAGACACATTTCTCTGTCTTAGCAAACAGATTATTCTCCCGAAGGACCTGGAGCACCTTCCTGACATGCTCCACGTGGGAGGACCAGTCCTTGGAAAACACCAGTATGTCATCAAGGTACACAACAAGAAAATTACCCAGGTACTCTCTCAGGATTTCATTAATAAAATTCTGGAAGACAGCAGGGGCATTACACAACCCAAAGGGCATGACCAGGTATTCGAAATGACCCTCGGGTGTGTTGAACGCAGTTTTCCACTCATCCCCCTCTTTGATGCGGATAAGGTTATATGCCCCCCGTAGATCGAACTTAGAAAACCATTGGGCTCCCTGAACCTGATTAAAAAGATCCGGAATCAAAGGAAGTGGGTACTGGTTCCTTACGGTGACCTTATTCAGGTTACGATAATCAATGCCCGGCCTAAGACCACCATCCTTCTTCCCCACGAAGAAGAAGCCAGCACCTACAGGAGAAGTCGAGGGGCGAATGAAACCCTTGGCCAGGCATTCTTGGATATACACCCTCATCGCTTCACGTTCAGGACATGAAAGATTAAATATCCTACCCTTAGGAAGCTTGGCACCAGGCACCAAATCGATAGCGCAATCGTAATCTCTATGGGGAGGCAACACCTCGGAGGCCTCCTTAGAAAACACATCGGCGAAGTCCTGAACAAACTCAGGAAGCGTGTTTACCTCCTCCCGGGGAGAAATAGAGTTAACAGAAAGACATGACATAAGACATTCACTACCCCATTTGGTGAGATCCCCAGTATTCCAATCAAATGTGGGATTATGCAACTGCAACCAGGGAAGGCCTAAAACCAGATCAGACGATAATCCCTGCATCACCAGTACAGAGCACTGCTCCAAATGCATGGAGCCAACCAGGAGTTCAAAAACAGGAGTATGCTGAGTAAAATAACCATTAGCAAGGGGGGTTGAGTCGATTCCTACTACAGGGATAGGATAAGGCAAATCAATACAAGGCATCTTTAGAGACATAGCAAATTCCACAGACATGATATTAGCAGATGAGCCAGAATCCACGAAAGCACTGCCCGTGGCAGACCGGCCAGCAAACGAGACCTGAAAGGGAAGCAAAATTTTATTGCGTTTCACATTAACGGGAAATACCTGTGCGCCCAAGTGACCTCCCCGATGATCACTTAGGCGCGGAAGTTTTCCGGCTTCTTATTCTTGCGCCTGGGACAGGTGTTCAGTAGATGCTTGTCGTCTCCACAGTAGAAGCAGAGACCATTCATTCTGCGAAACTCCCTACGTTGTTGAGGGGACATGGAGGCCCCGAGTTGCATAGGTACCTCCGAGTCCTCCGTGGAGGGGCGAGGAGACGGGACCTCGGGGGGAATCGCAGAAAAGTCAGAGGGGAGCACACTGAAGCGTTCTAGCTGACGTTCCCTGAGACGTCGGTCAAGTCGTACTGCTAGGGCCATAACCTGGTCAAGGGAGTCAGGCGAGGGGTAGCTAACCAGCAGATCCTTCAGGGCGTCAGATAATCCTAACCTAAACTGGCACCTTAGGGCCGGATCGTTCCACTGAGAAGCTACGCACCACTTCCTAAAATCAGAACAGTATTCCTCAACCGGTCTCCTACCCTGACGTAAGGTCACCAGCTGACTCTCGGCTAAAGCAGTCCTGTCAGTCTCGTCGTAAATGAGTCCGAGGGCAGAGAAAAAACGATCAACAGAGGAAAGTTCAGGGGCGTCAGGAGCCAAGGAGAAGGCCCACTCTTGGGGCCCTTCCTGGAGTCGGGATATGATGATACCCACCCGCTGGTTCTCGGAACCTGAGGAGTGGGGCTTTAGGCGGAAATACAGTCTGCAACTCTCCCGGAAGGAGAGAAACGTCTTACGGTCCCCTGAAAACCGGTCAGGTAACTTGAGGTCGGGTTCTAGAGGTGAGGTGAGGGGTACTACTAAAGCAGCGTCACCCTGATTGACCCTTTGGGCCAGGGCCTGGACCTGTAGGGAGAGGCCCTGCATCTGCTGGGTCAGGGTCTCAAGGGGGTCCATGATAGCGTCAGCGTAGGAAAAATGGTAGACTAGGTAAGGGCTTGTAATTATGTAATGGCAGGAAGGAGGTGAAGGGAAAGTGAGCCCTAATCTACCCACCGCCCTGTCCCTGCCTACTTGCAACGACCCGCCCTAGGCGACGAGGTACAACTGGGCGGCGGTCCCTACGCTGGCTAAGTGCACAGGAAGACAAACAGGGAACACGCAAGGGAAGGGGCAGTAGCCACGGAACGCCACGAGGAAACCGGGCGGCGAACGAACAGTCAGGACCAGGACGAAGTGAGTACACCCGAGCGGGCACGGAGACAGAAGCAAGCCAGGGCAAGCAAAGCAGGTCAAGCAGAACTGCAGCAAGGCAGAAGCACGGCAGAAGCAGGCTGGAGCAAGCAGCAGTGGGGCCAGGAATCCAAAAGAATTACAAGCACTGAGGGAGAGCACAGGGCAAGAAATAAAGGGCAGGGGGCGGAGCTAACTCCGAGAGACCAGGCCGCGATAGGCTCTCCCACTCCTGAGCCTGCCACCCTGGTTGGTGGGAGATGGTGTCAGTCGAACAGGTCTGGCCTCAGGTGTGGATTGATTAATCCCAGGAGTATAGCTAGATGAAGTACCTGGCAGATCCCTAACACTAGAGTTGAACATTAGTAGCTACAAAGAGCTCTCTAAAAAATCATACTAAAGCCACGTTCATGTAAGGCCCGGAGCGGAAAAAGACTTGCAAGGTTAGTTGGGAAATGATGACAAGAGGCCCAGGCAACAAAAACAGATCCTTTTACTAGGCCGGGAATCACAGAGTGCAAACAATCTACAAAGACGCACAGTCTCTTCAACGTTTCACAAATGATGACAGTAACTTCTGGCAAACAGTAGGCAATGGTGGCTCACTATCTCGGTTTCTTTGGACAGAGTTTGGTTCCTCCCTGATACAGGGACAAGTCTACTTTAATTTCAGGCCCTTCTTTTGTCTTTGACCTACAGCAGTCTATTGTGGGGAGGCCACAGGCAACTACCGTATATCACCTTAGAAACTCAATCAGAGGGAGACCTCTGGCGACTTCCACCCACTCTCTCTTTCTCATAGCAGTTGCTTGTGGGGAGGCTCTGGCAACTCCAACCCGCCACAGAAATGGACCATCTCTGGCTTCAGGGCCTACTTTTGCCCGTTGACCCCACAGCACTCCTGCTTTATGGGCCACAGCTCGTGCACTGAACCCTTTTAGGCAGGGACATCCACCTTTTATTGGCCAAGTCCTTCTTCCAGTGTGAGTCACGCAGCGTATCCTTACTGGTTGCGTACCACTTTTTTGGCGCAGCAAAATCTATTAGAAATGGTGTCCAGGCTGATGCTCCCAGCGCCAATTTAAAGACACATTGAGCCACCACTGACACCAGCAAATAACGATACATTACAACAACAAAAGGCATTTGCAAAATATACATATATCCCAATTGAATATGTTGCATACAACATATCTTCAGGATCCAACACCTATAGAGAAAACGAGTTATCAAAAGTTAACCCTTTTATAGTTCTGGTCTACTACATGTGAACCACAGTGGATTGGCTTAGCCCTAGACCTACACATTTTACTTGAAGAAGTCCCTTTTCTTAGCCTACTGTGGAGAGGGGCCACTCCACACCTAACATTCACCTGGTCAGGATTTAGGATGTAGGCCTAAATCTTCACCAAATCCGCATTTAATGCAAGTAAAAAAGATTTTTGGAACCCCATTCACATGCAGCAGAAAAAAATTATGCAAAATAATGAACACGCTGCAGATTTAACTATGTCACAATATAAACTTTTTTTTAATGTATTGCTTTAACGTGCAACATTTTTATCCAGGTTTTGAATTGTCATCCACGCAATTTTTTAAGTAGAGGGAGCAATTAATCAAAGAGATTCTTCACCTAATATCTGTAATAAAAAACAAACCGCAGACAAAGAATGATATGGTTGAGGAACCTCTGATCTCTACTGTTTAACCCTTTGAATGCAGTGGTCAACACGGCATACAAAGGGAGAGACTGAGGGGGGACCCCACTTTAATCGCATCACAGGAAATCGAGACACATACCTAGTATGGGCAGACAGCCCAGGGTCCACAGGCATATTTCAACGGCCTTCACTCTATTAGTACCCAGGCTAATGTACTTGCAAATAAATCTATACCAGTATATTATAGTTTTAAAATACTCACATGGCATTAAAATGAGAAAAAAGAATTTAAAAAAAAGTGTTAAATCGGAAATAAAAAAAAAGGAACCAAATTAATTTTTTTTTTGTCCCAAAACACAAAATAATATGCACATATTTGGAATCGCCACAACCGTAACAACCTGTATAATATATTTATAGCATAATTTATGATGATCGGTGTATGCCGTAAAAAAATAAAAACAAGTGCAACGGAACTGCTTTTTTTCCAGCATCTTTGCCAAAATAAAAACGAATATAAATTGAATGCTAAAGTATATATATCCCAAATAATGTCATTTACATCAAGTACAACACGTCCCGCAAAAAACAAATCCTATACAGCTACGACAAACAAAAAAATAAAGCTATGACCGACGTAATGCAAAGAGCAAAAATAAAACAATTGCTCTGGTCCTCAAGGCCAAAATTGGCATGGTCCTCAATGTTTCTAAGATTTTAAATACCTGACAGGAACAGTAAGTGGGATAAGGGGACATGTTACTTTTTTTTTTATCAGATACATTCTAGTAATACTGATGTTCTTGACTTAAATTTTAAAGAAAACCCACATCAAGACAAGTGTACTACCCTCATACACAACCTGGCCGCCTTTCTACAGAAAAATTGTACATAGAGTTTGGACTTTATTTAATTAGTGTGTAAATAGCTGAAATGACTCTTACACCGCTGGAAGAAGTGGTTAATGAGTACTGAATTATTGATCGGCTAAACACTGTTCAGGTCACCCTGATCCTTTGTAGCTACCTACCACCTAATAACGTGAGCTCTTTAAAGCATTGAATTTTGTTGTTTTCTCAGGAATCAAGTATATGAACAATATGTGAAGGCGAGAGAACACAGCATCCGTAGGTTACATGTGACACTTTCCTATGATTCAGCACCAGGTCTCATGTTTCTATTCTAAACATCAGTGAGCCATCAGTTTGTGGAAGTAACAATGGGTAAAAAAGGAGTAATTTTTATTGCCTGACCTCAGCCTTTCACCAGTTTACATATCCTTTATGTGTTTATAAGTCCAGTTTTCAGAAGGCAACAAACTCTAACCTGCAGAAATGGGCACTGACAATGTGGTGAAACATTACTTTTCAATTTTACAATTTATTGCAATCTTATTTGGTGAAGATTTTAATCCAATATAATATAAATCAATAAATAAGCTGGGAAAATGAAAATTGGTCAAATTAACTCCAGCCTTTTAAGGGTGGTCATTGAGTTTGTATGGCAGCGGCCCCTATATAAATTATACTTTAGATGGATTCCCCTAAAAACATTGGGATTATACAACAGGAATTGTAAACTGTAAACAAGGGGCTAAGTATAGGCTTTTGACTAGTTTTTGATATAAAATACTACTCATATAATCAGCCATTGATGCTCAGGTATGGTTTACTCTACAACCTACTAAAACAACATGCAGATAAAAACACAGTATAGGAATATCCTAACTAGAAACAAAATTTGATTATTTTGCATCACAGTTCAAGTCTTCATTCTAAACAGCATAATATTCCCATGAAGGCTTAACAAAGCGCGTATGAACGCCATTAGATTATTGTGCAATTTATGGGAGTGGGTCGCCGGTGCACTGATATAATAGATTTTGGAACCTGGATTCGTTAATAGTATCATTTTGTGTTTGATGTGTGTATTTAAGTTGTGACTAATATGGGGTTGGTGATGTACAATGCATTGATCTCCAAGGTCTCTTCACCCTATATCAGTCACTAATATGGTCGGTGTATAGTATATTACCTGCTAGTATTCATTGTAACCAGTGCACATGGTTTTCATATATAGATGATTGGTGCACTAATATTTATGCAGGGCATTACATTGTTACATGGAATTCCTGTGTGCACTGGTTATCTTTATAGGAGTTGTTATTAAATATCAATAAAAATAATGAACAACATAAAAGGGCCAGAATATATACTAGTCCTTCTCAATGAATTAGAATATCATCAAAAAGTTAATTTATTTCAGTAATTCAATTCAAAAAGTGAAACTCGTGTATTACAGTGAAGGAAATAAGTATTTGATCCCTTGCTGATTTTGTAAGTTTGCCCACTGTCAAAGACATGAACAGTCTAGAATTTTTAGGCTAGGTTAATTTTACCAGTGAGAGATAGATTATATAAAAAAAGTCAAAATTATATATATTTATTTGCATTGTGCACAGAGAAATAAGTATTTGATCCCCTACCAACCAGTAAGAGTTCAGCCTCCTCCAGACCAGTTACACGCTCCAAATCAACTTGGTGCCTGCATTAAAGACCGCTGTCTTACATGGTCACCTGTATAAAAGACTCCTGTCCACAGACTCAATTAATCAGTCTGACTCTAACCTCTGAGACTGGCTAATAAAAGGAAAAGATTAATATGGGCAAAAGCACACAGACATTGGACAGAGGAAGATTGGAAAAAAGTGTTATGGACAGACGAATCGAAGTTTGAGGTGTTTGGATCACACAGAAGAACATTTGTGAGACGCAGAACAACTGAAAAGATGTTGGAAGAGTGCCTGACGTCATCTGTCAAGCATGGTGGAGGTAATGTGATGGTCTGGGGTTGCTTTGGTGCTGGTAAAGTGGGAGATTTGTACAAGGTAAAAAGGATTGTGAATACCTGTAACACGATCGAGGCCCATACCATCTATGGTTAGACATCTCAGGGTATAATGAGGTATTCCCTAACAACTGCCTGTGTACTATCAGTACACAGGCTAATGTACTGTCATATAGATATATGCCAGTACATTATAGTTTAAAAACAAAAAAGAAAAATCACCCTATGGGATAAAAAAAAAAAACAATTATTAAAAAATAGTCATGTTAAAAAAAAATCTGTCTAAAAATTACACACAAATGCAAATTTTTTACGATAAATAAACTTTATTAAATATAAGTCCCAAAACATAACATAATATACACATATTTGGTATCGTCACGAGCACTACAACCTGCACAACAAATATATAACATCATTTATGATAATTGGTTTCTGCATTTTTTCCAAAATAAAATAGTATATGAATAAAACAATAACGTAAATGTAAAAAAAAATCCAAATACAACTCGTCTTGAAAATAAAACAAAGTCTCATACAGCCACATTGAACAAAAAATAAAAAAGTTATGAGCGCCGGGATGCAAAGACGACAATATTAAGAAAAAATTAAGAAATTCTACTGGTCCTCAACGCCAAAACTGTCCTGGACTTCAATTGGTTAAATATATCCAAATGATAAGCTGTCTACTTGTGACTAAAATTTATTTATTTATGGAAGGCCAGCTTTATATTATTAGTCATTGAGATTACAAATAGTATGTGCCATAAATGCTTGATAGACATCCCAGCTATTGGGAGAAAGATTAATCTCTTTCCGTAACTCCCACAGACCTTAGTGGAGAGAGATCCATATACAGTCGCCTCTCCATTGAAACCGATTAATGAGCAGAGTAATGAACAGATTGAGGTAAGCTATACAGTTCTTTATAACAAGATCAATGTCTCAGGCCTTAGTGATTGATAGTTGCACAAGTAGCGTATATGGAACATTTCCTTCTAGATGAACTCTCTTATCAATTCTTACACCACTATTCCAGATGAGATAATAAATATTGTAAATGATCACCGCATAACCTACACTTATCTGCCTGTGTTTTATGAATCAGTTTGGAAACACACAAATCCAATACTACAGTTATAATATGTTAGCACAAGCTTAAAGGGAAGAATGTGAAAAGAGTACAATGTTTCTTTGTTTTAGCTGGGTGTACTCGGTTTACATGAATGAAATTATTGTAATCATTAATCTCCGACTTGTGGCTGCTGTGAAAATTTACCTGTCACAGTAAAATACATCTAGTATACTTGTGGTGTATAATAAATAGAATGTCGGAAAAGAAATTAAATGTTGCAGTAGACTATGTCAGTGTATTACATTTTAACCGTCAGCAATTCGACAATGTATACCGGCATGAACTATCATTAGCTGGCCATCAGTTGTGCTTTAGGTCGGGTTCCCATGGGGCGGATACGCTGCGTAAAAATCACGCAGCGTATCCGACATGGAACCTGCAGTACAATCTGTCTAAAAAAATCGTGGTGCAGTTTTTCGGACGGAATTTCTGCTGTGGAAAGCAGCGCTTGAAAAAAAACAAAAAAAAACGTCGATACTTACCCCCTCCCTATTCTCTGCGCTTTGTCTGGCCTTCTACGATCACATTGCAGCCATGTAACGCTGCAGCCTGTGATTGGCTGCAGCAGTCACGTGGGATGAAAAGTCATCCTAGGAGGCTGGACTGCAGGAAGAAGGAGAGCATTCTGGGTAAGTATAATTTATATTTTTCCTAGAGTTGCTATTTTTGCGATTACACCACAAAACTCGATACACTTGGCTTTCTGTTGCGGGTTTTGCATCCCCATTGAATTAAATAGGGAAAACCTGCAACAGAAAAACAACAAAAACGTAGCATATATTAACATGCTGCGGATTTAAATTCCGCACCACAGATCAATTTATTACCTTTTACGCTGCGTTTTTTTCCCGGAGTGTGGGCATGAGATTTTCTAGATCTCATCCACTTTGCTGCTACTGTAAATGCTGCGGAATTTCCGCACACAATTCAGTTTACAATATGTGGGAACCCGGCCTAATAAATTAAAATTTCACAGGCAGTATAAATAAAGAGCTGTCTGAATTTTCTTATTTTTAAGTGCCCCTTTTGTGTGTAGCCACGGGTTGTTTCTGGCACAATGTGACTAACTGGTGAAACAATGAATATGAGCACAATTTGTTGTCTCCTATGAAAATAAATAAAACAAGCCCTCCAGTGACCTCAAGAGGAAAGAGGGTCGGCAATTCCTTTTTTATTTTCCCATAATGGTCTAAAAAGGGGACTCTAAACTTGTCACAGTGAAAGCTGTTGATGTCACTGCCATCTATTTTTGTGGCAGGAGGAGCATAAACAGAACTTGTTCTGTAGCTTTTACGTTCGGATTTACGGATGTAAAATCCACAGCAGAAGAATGTTGCAGGCAAAAGGATGAGATTAAACAAATCTCATCCACATGCTGCTGAACATTTTCCGCACGGAAATCAGAGCATTCTGTGGATTTTCAAATCCTTATCATGTGCATTCTGTTCTGGATGTTCACCGTGAATTTCACCCTTTTACATGTAGAAGGGGGAAACCTGCTAGAAATACGCTACAGAAAATCCACTACGTGTGTGGGTACGAAATTGTCATCTAAGATCTGCTTTTTATGTGACACAGCTATCTGGTTTTTGCATTTTGTAAAGTATAATATCTTGTAAATTCACTTTAGTAAGCGCTTCAGTAAGCGCTCTATCTGGGGGGTTTGGGCGACATATGCCACTTTATTCCTGTACAGAGGATACGTTGCAGCTTTACGGTAGAGGTACACCTGGGGACAGGGGCGTAACTAGGAAAGACTGGGTCCCATAGCAAACTTTTGACTAAGGCCCCCCTCCCCTGGGTGTCACACAACCCCCCCCCCCCTTGTAGATAGTGCCTTTTTTACAGCCCCCCTGTAGATAACGCCATACAGCCCCCCCTGTAGATAACGCCATACAGCCCCCTCTGTAGAGAACGCCATGCAGATTCCCCCCCTGTAGGTAACGCCATGCAGAGTCCCCCCCTGTAGGTAACGCCATACAGAGTCCCCCCCCTGTGGATAGGGGATACACATGTCTTTTGTTTAATGGCAGAGCGGGGAGATACCTCCCTGCTCTGCCGTAGTGTTCAGTGGCGTCGCACTGTAGCAGCCATAGCGGCTGCTAGCGGAGCCTCCGACCATGGTGGGGGGCCTGTGCCGGCGGGCGACACGGGCCCCTCATGCCGCGGGCCCCGTAGCAGCCGCTACGGCGGTAGTTACGCCACTGCCTGGGGAATACTCTAACGTTTACCTCTGACGGAAGAAAAGAACGTGATGTGACGGGACCTAAACTGTCTAATAATATTAACTCTTATAAACCTTCAACTGCGTGAAGGTAACCAAGTAAACGACTGATCTAATTAGAAGGCCTTGTTCTTACAGTGCAGATTTGATGCAGATTTTGAATGTGTATTTTAAGCTAAAACCAGGAATGGACCCTTAACAGAAGAAATATATAAAGGCAGGTCTTAAAGTGTCTCCTCTCCTGGATCTAATTCTGGTTTTGGCTTAAAAAATGCATGCAAAATCTTCATCAAATCTGCCCTGTGTGAACAAGGCCTAAAAGTAATAGTAATATATTTTATTTTACAATCATTTTATATTCGATTTTACACAAACTTTTACATCATCCAGGGCGCTGTCTTACATTGAAGTGTAAGTTCCCTGTGTTTAAACTACCTATGGTATATATTCCCAACCTCTTTACTATGGAGGAAGCCCTACAACTGTCCCATGGCATGCCTAGTGTAAAAGTGACAGCTCTTGCTGTTTTCTGGGGAACCTCTAACAGTTTCCAAGGAACCCCAGGTTTCCACAAAACCCAGGTGAAGAAAAACTGCCCTATTTGCAAGTCAGAGCATTCTAATAATAAATTCACAGGGATTTCTGCAAATCCAGTAGCAGAAAGCAAACAGCTGTTTATGGCGGCCAATGTTCTGTCCTAAGATTAGCAGACAAACTGTCATAAAACATCCTGTAGTTTCTGATAAGGTTGAAAGGTAAGCCCTTTGATTCCCAGAAGCTTTCCTGCTCTATTAGAATGATCCCATTTCTAACGAGTTATTCTAGAGAATTAAAGGGTTTGTCCTAGCTTAGACATTTATGGCATATCCATTGGATATGCCACAAATGACTGAAGGATTTGGGTCCCAGCTCTGGGACCCGTACTTACGTTGAGAAGGGGGATAACATAACTCCCATTCTGTAACTCCCATTCAAGTAAATTGAGGGTGTTGTGCACATCCGGGACCCAGAGCTGGGGGTCTTTCTTTTTTCTTTGATTATTTATTTAAACAATAACACATCGTTTCGAAACTTTAGGCTGATAAGATTACATGACAGTAAATGTATTTACTGAAGATGATAGGAGGTATTCTTAGGGTACATTAATGGAAATATTCTCAGCATAAATTTATTCACCATTTCAGATATTTTATGCTAGATAAATTTTAGGCCTGCAAAGCCAAATGCTTTAAATGCCAGTGCATCTCCCACAGTTATTACTCTTTTATGACACAAAGGTTTCTAAAAATATATCAGACTGAGCCGAACGCTATTGCCAGACTCCCGTTAGTAACCATATACTAGTCCTTCTCAATGAATTAGGATATCATCAAAATGTTAATTTATTTCAGTAATTCAGTTCAAAAAGTGAAACTCATATATTCTATAGATTCATCACACACAGAGTGATCTATTTCCAGCATTTTTTTCTTCTAATGTTGATGATTATGGCTAACAGTTAGGGTATGTTCACACGATTAACAAAATACGTCTGAAAATACGAAGCTGTTTTCAAGGGAAAACAGATCCTGATTTTCAAATGTTTTTTGAGCAACTCGCTTTTTCGGGGCGTATTTCGCAGCGTTTTTTACGGCCATTTTTGGAGCTGTTTTCAATAGAGTTCAAGAAAAAACAGCTCCAAAAACATCCCAAGAAGTGTCCTGCACTTCTTTTGACGAGCCGTCATTTTACGCGCCGTATTTTGACAGCGACGCGTAAAATAAAGGCTCGTGGGAACAGAACATCGTAAAACCCATTGCAGGCAATGGGCAGATGTTTGCAGGCGTAATGGAGCCCCTCTTTTCAGGCGTAATTCGAAGTGTAAAACGCCTGAATTACGTCTGAAAATAGGTAGTGTGAAGATACCCTTAATGAAAAGCCAAAATTTAGTGTCTCGGAAAATTAGAATATTATATAAGCCCAATTTCAAAAATGTTTTTTAATACCGAAATGTTGTCCTATTGAAAAGTATGTACAGTATATGCCCTCAATACTTGGTCGGGTCTCCATTTGCATGAATTACTGCATCAATGCGGCGTGGCATGGAGGCGATCAGCCTGTGGCACTGCTGAGGTGTTATGGAAGCCCAGGGTGCTTTGATAGCGGCCTTCAGCTCGTCTGCATTGTTGGGTCTGGTGTCTCTCATCTTCCTCTTGATAATACCCCATAGATTCTCTATGGGGTTTAGGTCAGACGAGTTTGCTGGCCAATCAAGCACAGTGATACTGCGGTTATTAAACCAGGTATTGGTACTTCTGGCAGTGTGGGCAGGTGCCAAGTCCTGCTGGAAAATGAAATCAGCATCTCCATAAAGCTTGTCAGCAGAGGGAAGCATGAAGTGCTGGGAAATCTCCTGGAAGATGGCTGCGTTTACTCTGGACTTGATATAACACAGTGAACCAACACTGTTGCTCAGTGGTCCAAAGTCCTGTTTTCAGATGAAAGTAAATTTTGCATTTCATTTTGGGAAATCTCGGTCCCAGAGTCTGGAGGAAGAGTGGAGGGGCATAAATCCAAGTTGCTTGAGGTCCAGTGTAAAGTTTCCAGTCCATGATGGTTTGCGGAGCCATGTCATCTGCTGGTGTTGGTACACTGTATTATATCAAGTCCAGGGTCAGCGCAGCCGTCTAGCAGGAAATTTTCGAGCACTTCATGCTTCCCTCTGCTGACAAGCCTTATGGAGATGCTGATTTCATTTTCCAGCAGGACTTGGCACCTGCCCACACTGCCAAAAGTACCAATACCTGGTGTAATAACCACAGTATAAACTGCTTGATTGGCCAGCAAACTCGCCTGACCTAAACCCCATAGAGAATTTGTGGGGTATTGTCAAGAGGAAGATGAGACACCAGACCCAACAATACAGACGAGCTGAAGTCCATTATCAAAGCAACCTGGGCTTCCATAACACCTCAGCAGTGCCACAGGCTGATCGCCTCCATGCCACGCCGCATTGATGCAGTAATTCTTGCAAAAGGAGCCCCGACCAAGTATTGAGTGCATATACAGTACATACTTTTCAGTAGGCCAACATTTCGGTATTAAAAATCATTTTTGAAATTGGGCTTATATAATATTATAATTTTCTGAGACACTAAATTTTGGGTTTTCAATAACTATTAGCCATAATCATCAACATTAAAAGAAAACAGTGCTGGAAATAGATCACTCTGTGTGTAATGAATCTATATAATATAGGAGCTTCACTTTTTAAATTGAATTACTGAAATAAATTAACTTTTTGATGATATTCTAATTCATTGAGGAGGACTAGTACTTACTTAAATTCAGAGCTCATCTGCTATTTTTCTTTCAGTCGCTCAGAAAGGGCTCTGAAAAGTTAGTTAGGGTTAACATGCGTATTTGGTCTAGCTGCTAAAGCAATGAAAATATTCCCACACACATGACATTATGGCCTAAAAAGGATGTATCGTCCTGATAGCAAGCTGTATGTTGAAAGGCAGTGCTCCGTTTTTAAGAAAAAAAAATGAAATTGTGTATTGGTCCTTACATAAAACTGTGCACGCTAATAACAGTAGTTTTAGGGCAGGTTATATGCCGGTTCAAATGTTTATTTCCTGCGATAAAGATAAAGACTTCTGGATATAAATGTAGAGGAAGATAATACTAAAGCCATGACAGGCTTTCTCTTTAGGCATAAACATCTCATAACGCAAAAGGCTTTGCAATTGTCTATGGTAGCCAGAAAAGTTGTAGCATGCAAGAGGTATTGGGAATCAGTCTAACGCTGATACAGTTGATGTCTTTTTTTCTTAAAGCTTATAGATATGTCCAGAATTATTAGCACACATGTCTGTTCCTAAATTCTGCGTCAGCTCAATGTGCAAACAATAGATATGATTACCTGTATGACACTTATGCGAAGGACTGCTGCTGGGATGGCTGCAAAGTCACATACTGGTTCATACCGGTTGCACTTCTACAGCAGCTGCTATAATTCCATTCTAAGGCATCCTAGAAGAGCACCATAAATAACATAATCGTATGGGGGTGGGACCGGTAGGCAGATAATTTCGAGTAACTCTTCCTGAGCTTGTCTCCCAGAAAAAAAACTTTCTCTACACCCTCTGCTGTCAATCAGAGGCATAACAATTTCTAGAAGCTGGAGTACAAAGCTGTAATGGTATACATAGTAGGCTACAAGGGAATATGTACAGTTTGTTGTTAGCTATCCCCCATTGGGTACATATATCACTGAATACTAAAAAGAAACAGCTACTGCTGGACAATATTCTTGTACAAAACAGGCATTAACAAGTAAAAAAAATATATTACCAAGAAAAGAAAAACAAAAATAGCTGATCTGTCTAGTTTTTCTTGGTTACTTTATAAAACGGTATGTATTGCCAGGATAGTCCATTGGGATTAGGACATATTTTGGGTGAAAATTGCACACCTTAAATAACCACTACCCCCTTAATGACAATTTCATTAAGCAGGGAAAGAATCTATTGTGGCTTTTGTTTTCCCTTGTAATTTTACAGGAAATGTTTTATAAAAAAAGAATATATATTTAAATATATATATATATATATATATATATATATATATATATATATATATATAATACAAAACCTGTTTTGTAAACATATTGTCACGTAGGGTTCGTGGACCCACAGGGCAGTACCGCCTTGGCGGTATGGCAGCTGGCCAACAGGGCGCAGGTCAGAGTCTATAGTTCATATAGGGTACCTGTGGCAACTCGGACAGTAGCAAGGCATGCTTGGCTAGGACTAGGCAGCAGGTAGACGTCAGGCGTGGAGTAGCAGGACAGGTGTGGTATACAGCACAGCACGGCAACAGCTCAACACGGCACTAGATCAGGATACAGGTTACAGGAACAGGGAACACTGGGAGCAGGAAACACTAGGAGACCATTTGCAAGAGAAGCTTAGGATACGACAACAACGCTCAGGAATGGGAGGAAGGGGCTGAGACCTTCTTATAGCCCAGGGTGCTCTGGAAGCAATCAGCTAAATCTTCCACATGCGTGCCATCTGGCTTCTTGAGTCTGGACTGAGCTCGCGAGCGCACCCTGGTGGTCACTGTGGAACAGGATGACCGTATGCGCAGACATCTCTGGAGAGAAGGGTGTCGACTGGATGGAAGGATTTCGTGGTCAGCGACTGTCTGTGTACTTTTTATGTGAACTTCCATATGAAAATAAATCTTTAAATATTCCAGTTTTCATTCTTTTTATTATAACTTACTTGTCAGCTTTACTGTGTAGACTGGGACATTGTCAGCTGAGGATGGGGAATTTAAAGCAGTTCTCCCACTAAGCATATTTGTCACTGATCCACAGGCTGTGTGAATGCTGGGGGCCCCACCACTGGAACCTCATCACTAGAACGGGCGTTCTGAGCCCCTGTCCCTCTTCACTGCACGATCGCAGTGAGGAGTATTTTGTATGAGGCGACGGTTACACATGCACGCTGCAGGTCCAGTATAGCATGTGTTATAGTATAGCTGTATATACAGTATAGCAGTATATACCAGTATAGCAGTATAGCATGTGTTCCTCACTTTAACACTGGGGTCAGGACATGCCACTTCCCCATGGAAAATTCGCTTGCCTCTAGTCACAAAAGCAAAAAAACATGAAATGTTGCAAAGGTATACTCTTCCCTTGTCACAGGTAAAAAAAATAGAGTGCTGTGGACACAGGCCACTGAAATTACAATAGTTGGCAGTGTGCTTTGTCACAAATTTAAAAGAAAACTGGAAAACTTTGGGTTTAGAACATTGGAATTACACAAATTATTTATTTGGTAGTGCACTTTCCTATGACACAGATGAGTGGACAAATTATTTAAAAAGTTATAAAAGTTATACAGTAGTATTCATCTGATCCAGCTTACATAATAGATAGAAAAAAGGTAAAAAAAAATGTTTTATATCTAAGAAATCACATAAGAAAACAAAGGGCAGGAAACGTCTGAAAGTATTTGGAATACAAAATATCTTAGTCACTTTTTATGAGTCGGTGTAATATTCTGTATATCTAAAGGGTCTTTGAAAGTTGGAATTATGCCTCCTTTTGTAATTTTTAAGAAATCGCTAAATAGCAATAAACTCCTAAAGTACAAGGGCAAGGTGATGTTTTTTCATTCTTTTGAGTTACATTATTTTGTATTTATTTTTTTAAAGGATTTTAGAAAAAATAGAATATGACAAAGGAACTACAAGAAAATGTTCATATTAACACAGATGTAGCTATAAGCAAATTAAAACTTTTACAACCTGGAGTTGGAAAAAATACAAAGAAGAGCATTGAAGCTAATAAGGGACATGGAGAATCTAATTTATGAGGAAAGATTAAAATAATTAAACCTATTTAGCCTTGAAAAAAGACGACTAAGGGGGGACATGATTAATTTATATAAATATATTAATGGCACATACAAAAAATATGGTAATACCCCCTCAAAAAACAAGGGGGCACTCCCTCCGTCTGGAGAAAAAAAGGTTCAACCTGCAGAGAAGCGACAAGCCTTCTTTACTGTGAGAACTGTGAATCTATGGAATAGCCTACCGCAGGAGCTGGTCACAGCCGGGACAGTAGATGGCTTTAAAAAAGGCTTAGATTATTTCCTAGAACAAAAAAATATTAGCTCCTATGTGTAGAAATTTCTACCTTCCCTTTTCCCATCCCTTGGTTGAACTTGATGGACGTGTGTCGTTTTTTCAGCCGTACTTACTATGTAACTAGACCAAAGATACACATGTTCCTTATAGTAGTTAAGTATAGTTTTCAAATAGGGTTTCCACCCAAAATGTTTTACCTCCTCTTGATAGAATAGGTTATAAAACATTGGTGGAGTTCCAGCAGCTGGGATCCCCAATAATCCCATTGTCATCCTTAAATTGGTCCCAGTGGTCAGACCCCTGACTTAAATGTCCTGTCTATAGGTCATCAATGTTTTATTAGTGGGCATCTGACCTCTGGGACCACGACGATTAGCACAATGGGCAACAGCGCATGGAACCCACTACGGAGGCTCTGACTGCATATTTGAACAGAATCTAATTATAATCACTATTTAAAGGGAACCTGTCACATTGAACATGCTGTCCTATCTGCAAGCAGCATGTTATAGAGCAGGAAGAGTTGAGAAGAATGATATATTGTTGTGTGCAAAAGATTCAGGATAACCTGTAATTTATTCATTCAAATCCATGCTCACTGTAAACTAAAGAGTCCAATGGGTGGTCCTACTTAGTGATTGACAGCCTTCCCTGTATGAGTGTGAATAGAGAAATAGTTGTCAATCACTGAATAGGACCACCACTGAACTCAAGGCCACATTGAGCAGGGAATTAAAGCAATAAATCACAGGTTATCTCCTCCTGCCCTATGCCATACTGCCGCAGATCTTTTTTTGGCGGGACAGGTTCCCTTTAATGTTAATTCACTTGTCTCTATACATCAATTACATATTACAGTCTTTTACATTGTGAAAACATGAATATTATGCATTGGCTTTGGCTCCATTAAAGAATCTAAGGTCAATGTGGTTGCACAGTGTACAAGCTAAACTAATACATGGAAAAATACAGCTTTGCCTTCTGCATTCCAATATGAATCAGTTGTTTGTTTCTATAACATATATAAAGCAACAGAAAAAAATATTATTTCACACTGTGTAATGATCCCTGTAGGTAAAGACTGGTTTTGCTACCCCTTTGTCTGTAAAATCCACATGGGACCAATGAGGTCACCTGTGAATTTCTTCTGACTAACAAGCTAATGGCTTTTTCAGGGTTAATAAGTCAAAGGGAGAGGGCCGGGCAGATGCTGGTGGGTGAAGTCACCATTCTGAGCCTTCCCACTAGGGAAGACTGCTGACATTTATGATTGCCCATATCAAAAAGTGGTAGTCTGAATCTATAGCAACATCCGTCATCAAAAGTAGCGCTAAGGTTTGAGATGTCCGAGTCAAATGAGGTTTCAGGTGGGAGGGATACCTATCCCCTTGCGTACCTTCGACGTAATAGTACGTCGCTGGCCGCTTATTCCAGCGTACCTTCGACGTACTATTACGGCGCAGGAATAAACTGTCACTATGTGAAATCACATAGTGACAGAACAGCGGTGGCAGCTGTCATCGACAGCTAACCGTCTCTGCTACCGGCCTGGGGACCAATTAGCAGTCCCCAATGCCGGCGATTGCTGTGATTGGTCAGTCTCTGAAGACTGACCAATCACAGCCGTCTGTGACGTCGTCTGCAGGAGAAAGCTCCTGTCACTTTCTCTGATCTCCTCACTTCTGTGAGATACGTGAGGAGATCAGAGAAAGCGGTGTAAAAAAAAAAAAACACTTTTTATTAACCCCTTCCCGAAAATGGGCGTATAGTAACGCCCTGAGGATGAAGCGGGCACAGGAGCTGTGCTCGCTCCATCTTCATCGGATGTCGGCTGTAATATACAGCCGACATCCCACTGCAACTACAGCGATCACTGTCCTCTCCGATCGCTGTAGTTTAACCCCTTAAATGCCGCTGTCAATAGCGACAGCGGCATTTAAGTGATTGATACAGAGGGAGGGGGCTCCCTCTGCACCCCATTGCCCCCCCGCGAAAAATCGCGGGGTTCTGATGGTTGCAATGGCAACCAGGAAGCCTAGCAACGGCTTGCTGGTTGCCAGGTACGGGAGCCTATTAGGTCCTGCCCGAGGCAGGACGTAATAGGCTCAACTGTCAGTTGTAAAGTGACAGTTACAATACACTGCACTACATCAGTACATACAGAAGTAGTGCAGTGTATTGTGCAGGGGATCAGAAGATCAGATCTTCCAGGCCCCTAGTATGTGTAAAATAAAAAGTGAAAAAAAGTAAAAAAAAAGTTTTCGATAAATAAATACAAGTTTTACGGAATAAAAACAATAATCGCCTTGTTTCCCTGATCAAGCCCTTTATAATTAGAAAAAAAATGAAAAAAAAGACAAAAACTAGACATAATAGGTATCGCCGCGTTCGTATCGGCCTGACTTAAAAAAATATCATATTATTTATCCCGCACGGTGAACACCGTAAAAAAAATACCATAAAAAACAATGGCAGAATTTCCTATTTTGGTCACGTTGTTTCCAAAAAAATGGAATAAAAAGTGATCAAAAAGTCGCGCGTAGCCAAACATGGTACCAATAAAAACGACAGTGTGTCACGCAAAAAATTTATGTACTCCACACAGATTACATATGCCCTCACATTATAAACTGAAACACCAGTAAAACACTAAACAAAACTACTACCAAGCAAAATCTGCGCTCCAAAAGCCAAATGGCGCTCCTTCTGGGCCTGGCAGTGTGCCCAAACAGCGGTTTATGACCACATATGGGGTATTACCGTACTCTGGAGAACCGCTTAACAATTTATGGGGCGTATGTCTCCAGTGGTACAAGCTGGGCCCAACACATTGGGCACTGAAATAGCATATATGTGGACAAATTTTGTAAAATCTCCACTCCAAAAACGAAATTGCACTTTTTCCGTTTAGACCCTTGCCGTATGTCCAAATAGCCGTTTACAACCACATATGGGGTATTTCCGTAATCAGGAGAAATTGTGTAACACATTTTGGGGTGTCTTTTCTCCTGTATTCCTTGTGGAAATGAAAAATTCTGAGCTAAAGCTACAGGTTATTGGAAAAAAAAAAAATTTTTCATTTTCACGGACCAATTCTAATAAAATCTATAAAACACCTGAGGGCTCAAAATGCTCACTACACCTCTAATTTAATTCTTTCAGGGGTATAGTCTCCAAATTGGGATCACATCTGGGGAATTTCTACTGTACTGGTACTTCAGGGACTCTGCAAATGCGACATGGCCCCCAGAAACCAATTCAGCAAAATCTGAGCTGCAAAATCCAAATCGTGCTCCGTCCCTTCTGAGCCCTGCCATGGGTCCAAACAGCAGTTTATTACCACATATGGGGTATTACCGTAATCAGGAGAAATTGCTTTACAAATGTTGAGGTGCCTTTTCTCCTTTATTCCTTATAAAAATTAGAAAATTCTGTGTTTTTTCCAAAAAAAAGTCTCTTTTCATCTTCACAGACTAATTCCAATAAATTCAGCAAAAAACCTGTGGGGTCAAAATGATAACTATACCACTAGAAAAATTCCTTGAGGGGTATAGTTTCCAAAATGGGGTCACTTTTGGGGGGATTCCACTGTTTAGGTCCATCCAGGGCGTTGCAAACGTGACACGGCACTGAAAACCATTCCAGTAAAATCAGAGCTCCAAAATCCAAATGGCACTCCTTCCCTTCTGAGCCCTGCTGTGGGTCCAAACACCAGTTTATTACCACATATGGGGTATTTCCGTAATCGCGAGAAATTGCTTTACAAATGTTGGGGTGCTTTCTCTCCTTTATTTCTTGCAAAAATTAGTAAGTTTTTCCAGAAAAAAAGTAGATTTTCATTTTCACAGACTAACTCCAGAAAATATAGCAAAATACCTGTGGGGTCAAAATGCTAACTATACCCCTAGATAAATTCCCTGAGGGGTGTAGTTTAAAAAATGGGGGTCACTTTTGGGGGTTTCCACTGTTTTGGCACCACAAGACCTCTTCAAACCTGACATGGTGCCTAAAATATATTCTGAAAAAAGGAGGCCCCAAAATCCAAGAGGTGCTCCTTTGCTTCTGAGGC
Source organism: Rhinoderma darwinii (assembly GCF_050947455.1). Lineage (NCBI taxonomy): Eukaryota > Metazoa > Chordata > Amphibia > Anura > Rhinodermatidae > Rhinoderma > Rhinoderma darwinii. The sequence goes on along the minus strand of NC_134687.1, from coordinate 214,565,234 downwards.
CTGTGTTTCAGTCCATTAGCGCACTAGGGCCACATGTGGGATATTTCTAAAAACTGCAGAATCTGGGCAATAAATATAGTACTGACACCCCATGTACTATTCACAGCACTGACCCCTATTCATCACATTTATTTATTTATTTATTTTTATTACATTATTACACACTTTCATACATACATATTTATTTTTTACCATCCATTCACACCCTAGCACTACACTGACACTCATTTATCGCACACCTTTGAGCACTTAGTCCGCCACTCCCCTCAAGACTAGTGGGAGGGGCTATCACTACTTAATGCACACTCCTTCTGCAGCATTCTTTGACCCGTCTGCGTCCTGATGGGAACGGGTTTTCACCCACCCACCTACCTAGTGAGTATGGCCTTTTTTTGTGGTTTTGATGATCTTTATGTCCCATTTTTTCTGTTTGTGCAATAAATATTGAGTTGCGTTTCTCAGGTAAAACCTTCTGTGGTACAGAAGAAAATGTATTACAAATGAATTTTGTAAAAAAAAATGAAATTTGAAAATTTCAGCTCTACTTTCCTTCAATTCCTGTAAAACGCCTAAAGGGTTGAAACACTTTCTGAATGCTGTTTTGGATACTTTGAGGGGTGCAGTTTTCAAAATGGGGTGTTTTATGGGGGTTTCTAATATATAGGGCACTCAAAACCACTTCAGAACTGAACTCGTCCCTGAAAAAATCGCTTTTTTAAATTTTCTTAAAAATATGAGCAATTGCTGCTAAAGTTCTAAGCCTTGTGAGGTCATAGAAAAATAAAAGGATGTTCAAAAAACGATGCAAACATAAAGTAGACATATGGGAGATGTTAATTGGTAACTATTTTGTGTGGTATTACTATCTGTTTTACAAGCAGATGCATTAAAAATTGGAAAAATCATAATTTCTTCATATTTTCGCTAAATGTTGGTATTTTTCACAAATAAGCAATGAATTTATCGACCAAAGTACAATATGTCACGAGAAAACCATCTCAGAATCAATTGGATAGGTAAAAGCATTCCGGAGTTATTACCACATAAAGTGATACATGTCAGATTTGAAAAAATGGGTCTGGTCCTCAAGGCCAAAATGAGCTGGGTACTCAAGGGGCTATGGGGCTTTAGTTTTATTTGGTGAGGATACCTGATGTGTGCACAGAGCCTAGAGACTTTGGCTTGGCAAGCATCTTACCTTTGTTTATAGAATTGTTGTTTTCTTGAATTCTGTATACTGTAATATCACAGTCTGTAGCTACCTATGTTATGTAGCAACACTTGTCGTGTTGTGCTTATGATGAAAATGTTAATAAACAGAAGTTAAAAAAATAAAAAGTAGCAGGTCAATAACGATTTGGCTCAGACTTTATATGACCAGACAAGTGTTTTCCCACTTTAGACATTTATAGGATATCCACAGGATATGCCGTAAATATCTGGTAGGTCGGTGTCACACCTCTAGGCCCCCAAAATCAGGAAAATGGGTCCATGGACCCTATTCTGCAGGCTGAGATCCTGAAGACTAAATGGAGAGATGCCCATACACAAGGGTCATTTCTATGGCGGGTGAAGGGCCATTTCTGGAGATGGGTGAAGGGTGCAACCTCACAGGGTGCTAGCGCTGTAACTACGGGAGGAGGAGGGCACGCAAGCAAACTCCCTAGGCTCCCTGTGACTGGGCAGGCAACCCATGAAGTGTAGTTCAACCACATTCAATCTATTGTTTCAAAGTGCTGTTCAATCACATCCACACAGTCCACACATACTGATCTGTATGCAACATATTCATAAAATATTCAAGACATTTTATAACAGCTAATAGCTGCCTTAATTGCTCTTATGCTCAACAAGAATAAGCTTTGTAAAATAGGGATTTCCAGTGACAAAGGTGCAAGACATACCAACATAGACTATATGGACAAAAGTATTTGGACACCTACAAATTACACCTACAGGAGCTTTTATGACATCCCATTCTAAATCCATAGGCATTAATATGGAGTTGATCCCCCATTTGCAGCTAAAAAAAAACTTTCACTCTTCTGGGAAGGCTTTCTACAAGATTTTGGAGTGTGTCTGTGTGAATTTTTGCTGATTCATCAAGAAGAACATTTGTGAGATCAGACACTGATATTGGGACGAGAGGGCCTTACTCGCAATCTCTGTTCTAGTTCATCCCAAAGGTGTTCGATGGGAGTGAGGTAAGGACTCTGTGTGGGCCAGTCATATTCTTCCACATCACCCATCCTTGACTTTCTGGACTTTGCTTTGTGCCCTGGGGCACAGCCATGCCGGAACAGAAAAGTGCCTCCCCCAAACTCTTCCCGTGAATTTGGAACCATGCAATTGTCCAAAATGTCTGGGTATGCTGAAGCATTAAGATTATGGTTCCCTGGAACTGAGGGGCCTAATCCAACCCCTGAAATACAACCCCATAGGTAACGTTCTCCCGGCATTCGCCAAACCCAGTTTTGTACATCAGACTGCCAGATAGAAAAGCGTGATTCGTCACTCCACAGAACAAGTTTCCACTGTTCCAAAGTCCAGTGGCGGCGTGCTTTATAATACTACATCCAACGCTTGGCATTGTGATTGGTGATGTAAGGCTTTCATGCAGCCGCTCGGACATAGAAACCCATGCCTTGAATCTCCAGGGCACAGTTTTTGTGCCGACGTTAATGCCAGAGGAGGTTTGGAACTCTGCAGTTGTTGAGTCAGTTGGTGACTTTTATGCACTATGCGCCTCAGCACTCAGTGACTCCGCATGGTAAGTTTATGTGGTCTGCACTTCGTGGCTGTGGGTCCTAAATGCTTCCACTTTACAATAACACCACTCACAGTTGATCGTGAAATATCTAGAAGGGAATACATTTCACAAACTAACTTGTTGCAATGGTGGCATCCTATTCCAGTACCACGCTGGTATTCAATGAGCTCTTTAGAACAACCCATTCTATCACAAATGTTTGAATAGGCAGACTGCATGGCTAGGTGCTGGATTTTATACATTTTTGGCAATGGGACTGAATGAAATACCGGAATTTAATAATTAAGAGGTGTGTCCTAATACTTTTGTCCATTTCGTGTATGTGCAAGCTGTAAGGAAACTTAAATATATTAGTTACAGGTATACACATTTTTAGTTAAAAACTTACTTTTTGGTATAACATGTTTTATATTGTAGTAGTTTTGAGAACTAAACAATGTTATGTAGTGTGTTATTGAAAGAAGGATGAAAATATTATTTGTTACCATGGTTTTTTACAGATTATCTGAGTCACATACTACAAACTGTTCAGTAAAGACTGTACTGCCCTAAGGCATCCCCACTCCCTTTTGGAATGCACGTAAACTAAGAGTATTTTTATAAGACGTAATTCTCATGTTCTCTAGACATGTGGGTAGTACATGCAGAGAACAGAACTGAGTCACAGGTCACCAGACTCTTAACCCTTTCATGCCGACAATCTGTAGATTCTCATCCTATTTGCATATACCCTGTGCAGCCAGGACGTGAATCTGCAGTCCTCAGCTTCTGCCAGCATAGTGCTAAGGAGAGCGCTGTGACGCCGGCGGTGACAGTGTCCCCGGCTCACCAGCAACCTGTTCTCTGACAGCCAAACCGATTGGTTCAGCTACAGAGAATATGATCACCATTATTAAAGGATTTATTAGAATAAATCACCAGATTAACCATTCAGATTTTCTTAAATCTGAAGGAAAAGATTTGAAAATGAGATTTGTTAACTTTTTTCATTTTCAGCTGATCTAGTTTTATATTCACTGGTTTTATTCTCACAAATTTTATTTCTTTTTATTTTCAAAACCTATTTATTTTATTTCAAATACGTTAGGGGAATTTAGGTTTATTTTGTTCAGATGAGTTTTCTTAGCTAGGAACATTTACGTCCCCTGCACATGCTACAGATTTTGGTTCTGCGACTGAAACGGAACGGAACCTAAATAGAATAAATATATACAGGAACGCTTTAACCCCTTAATGACCGGGCATGTTTGTACCTTAATGACCAAGCCAGATTTGTCAAATCTGGTATGTCTGACTTTATCAGAGAATAACTCTGTGAAAGTTTTGAATATCCAAGTAATTCTGACTTTGTTTTTTTGTCACATGTTGTACTTTATTTTAGTGGTAAAAGTAGACTGATACGATTTGCGGAAATTAATTAAAAAATAGAGAAATTGAAGAAATTTTGTAAAAATTATCATTTTTCCCTATTTTTAACTGCAATATGTGACATATGTACATACATACTGCACAATTTTTCTAATTAAATATATATTTCCATCTCTTTACTCTATTTTGGCAGCACTTTTGAAAAAAAAATTTTTTTTTTAGCAATTTGGAAGACTTACAAATTTAGTCATCATTTTATACATTTTGAAGTACATTTGGTTTTCCTGCACCAAGCCAGGTTTTCAGAGGCTCATAGGTGTCAGAATGGTGGAAACCCCCACAAGTGATCCCATTTTGAAAACTACACCCCTTAAGGTATTTATTAAGGGGTGTTGTAAGTATTTTGACCCCACAGTTTTTTTGTAAGAATTCATGCAAAGCAGGCGTAAAAAAATATAATTTCACTTTTTTCATAAAAGTATCACTTTGAAGACCGATTTCTTTGTAAAGCGACCATGAGAATGAAGAAACACACCCCAAAATCTATCACCCTGTTTGTCCTGTTTTCAAAAATGCCCCCATTGTGACCCTAATGCATTGCTTGGACACACGACAGGGCCCGAAAGGGAGGGAGCACCCAGAGGCTTTCAGGACTCATATTTTGCTTGAAAATGTTTTAGGCCCCACTGTACATTTGGAGAGGTTTTGAGCTACCAGAGCGATAGAATCTCCCCATAAATGACCCCATTTAGAAAACTAGACCCCTTAAGGTATTTATCTAGGGGTGTAGTGCGTACTTTGACCCCACAGTTTTTTGCTAAATTTAATGCATAGCAGGTGAAAAAAAAACAAAAAACACTTTTTTCATAAAAGTATCACTTTGAAGACCGATTTCTGTGTAAAGCGACCATGAGAATGAAGAAACACACCCCAAAATCTATCACCCTGTTTGTCCTGTTTTCAAAAATGCCCCCATTGTGACCCTAATGCATTGCTTGGACACATGACAGGGCCCGAAAGGGAGGGAGCACCCGGAGGCTTTCAGGACTCATATTTTGCTTGAAAATGTTTTAGGCCCCACTGTACATTTGAAGAGGTTTTGAGCTACCAGAGCGATAGAATCTCCCCATAAATGACCCCATTTAGAAAACTAGACCCCTTAAGGTATTTATCTAGGGGTGTAGTGCGTACTTTGACCCCACAATTTTTTGCTAAATTTAATGCATAGCAGGTGAAAAAAAAACAAACACTTTTTTCATAAAAGTATCACTTTGAAGACCGATTTCTGTGTAAAGCGACCATGAGAATGAAGAAACACACCCCAAAATATATCACCCTGTTTCTCCTGTTGTCAAAAATGCCCCCATTGTGACCCTAATGCATTGCTTGGACACACGACAGGGCCCGAAAGGGAGGGAGCACCCGGAGGCTTTCAGGACTCATATTTTGCTTGAAAATGTTTTAGGCCCCACTGCACATTTGGAGAGGCTTTGAGCTGCCAGAACGATAGAAACTCCCCATAAACGACCCTATTTAGAAAACTAGACCCCTTAAGGTATTTATCTAGGGGTGTAGTGCGTACTTTGACCCCACAGTTTTTTGCTAAATTTAATGCATAGCAGGTGAAAAAAAAACAAAAAACACTTTTTTCATAAAAGTATCACTTTGAAGACCGATTTCTGTGTAAAGCGACCATGAGAATGAAGAAACACACCCCAAAATCTATCACCCTGTTTGTCCTGTTTTCAAAAATGCCCCCATTGTGACCCTAATGCATTGCTTGGACACATGACAGGGCCCGAAAGGGAGGGAGCACCCGGAGGCTTTCAGGACTCATATTTTGCTTGAAAATGTTTTAGGCCCCACTGTACATTTGAAGAGGTTTTGAGCTACCAGAGCGATAGAATCTCCCCATAAATGACCCCATTTAGAAAACTAGACCCCTTAAGGTATTTATCTAGGGGTGTAGTGCGTACTTTGACCCCACAATTTTTTGCTAAATTTAATGCATAGCAGGTGAAAAAAAAACAATAAACACTTTTTTCATAAAAGTATCACTTTGAAGACCGATTTCTGTGTAAAGCGACCATGAGAATGAAGAAACACACCCCAAAATCTATCACCCTGTTTGTCCTGTTTTCAAAAATGCCCCCATTGTGACCCTAATGCATTGCTTGGACACATGACAGGGCCCGAAAGGGAGGGAGCACCCGGAGGCTTTCAGGACTCATATTTTGCTTGAAAATGTTTTAGGCCCCACTGTACATTTGAAGAGGTTTTGAGCTACCAGAGCGATAGAATCTCCCCATAAATGACCCCATTTAGAAAACTAGACCCCTTAAGGTATTTATCTAGGGGTGTAGTGCGTACTTTGACCCCACAATTTTTTGCTAAATTTAATGCATAGCAGGTGAAAAAAAAACAATAAACATTTTGACCACACAGGTTTTTCGCTAAATATATTGGAATTAGTCTGTAAAAATTACAATTTACTTTTTTTCTGAAACAACATAGAAAATTTTATTATTTACAAGGAATAACGAAGAAAATGCACCCCAACATTTGTAAAGCAATGTCTCCCGATTACGACAATACCCCATATGTGGTAATAAACTGCTGTTTGGACCCACAGCAGGGCTCAGAAGGGAAGGAGCGCCATTTGGATTTATGATTTTGCTGGAATGGTTTTCGGTGCCATGTCGCATTTGCAATGCACTGGAGGGACCAAAACAGTGGAAACCCCCCAAAAGTGACCCCATTTTGGAAAAACCTTCAAGGAATTTTTCTAGGGGTATAGTGAGCATTTACACCCCACGGGTCTTTTGCAGAGTTTATTAGAATTAGGGCGCGAAAATTAATATCAAAATTTTTTCCACTAAAATGTTGCATTTTCTCATTTTCACAAGGGATAAAGGAGGAAAAAAGCAAAAATTTTTTATAAAGCAATTTCTCCCGAGTACGGAAATACCCCACATGTGGTCATACGTTTTTTCATTAGAAATGAATTAACCCTTTCAGGACTGATCCAGTTTTTGCTTTCTTATTTTAGATTTTCCCTCCCCGCTTTCCAAGAGCCATAACTTTTTTATTTTTCCATCAATAGAGTGGTGTGAGGGCTTATTTCTTGCGGGAGGAGCTGCAGTTCTTATTGGTACCATTTTTTGGTACATAAAAAGTGATTCAAAAGTTGTATTACATTTTTTTTTTAGAGCGAAGGTGACAAAAAAAAAAAACTGAGATTTTGCCGGTTTCAATTATAATTTTTTTTTAAGGTGTGCACTGTGCAAATTAAATAATGGTATACTGTAATAGTTCTGACTTTTACGGACGTAGCGATACCAATTTTGTTAATTTTTTTACATTACTTTAGAAGAAAAATGCGAAAAGGTGTTTTGTTTTTTTAACTTTAAAAAAAAAAAATTCTCACTACTAATAACTATAATTCTTCTACACATTTTATTAATCAATCCCTTTAGGGGACCTGATCCAGCGATCATTGGATCGCTGGTACAATATACTGCAATACTAATGTATTGCAGTATATTGTTATTCTTACAGGCTTCTGTAACAGCGCGATCGCTGTACCTGTCCGTTAGTACCGAGGTGGCCTGCTGTAATACACAGCCGACACCCACAGCGTATGGAGCGGGCTCAGAACGTGAGCCGGCTCCATACATCAACCGCCGCACCATGACGGGCAATTAAGTCATAGTGCGCAAAGGGGTTAGTGCACAGCGGAAGGTTCAAAGTGAAAATTGCAATTTTCCACTGATATGCCATTTTAGTGCATAATATGTTGTGCCCAGTATGTGCCACAGAAGACAAATACCTCATAAAACGTTAAGCGGGTTCTCTCGGGTATGGCGACGCCGTATGTGTTGGCGCAAACTGCTGCTTGGGCACGCTGCAGGGCTCAGAAGGGAGGGACGCCATTTTGCTTTTGGAGCGCAGATTTTGCTTGGTACTTTTTCTGTTTTGGGTTTCGCTGGTATTTCAGTTTATAATGTGGGGGGCATGTGTAATCTGTGCGGGGTACATCAGGGTATATGTAATCTGTGCGGAGTACATCAGGGTATAATAAGAGGGTATAAAAATGGGGTAAATAAATAATAATTCATAGATATGTGGCCAGTGTCGCACTGATAAATGGTGCCCAATCTTATCCACTTTTGGACACTCTGCACATTTTGCATCGCCATATTCTGAAAGCCAGAACTTTTTTATTTTTTCACCACCGGAGCCCTGTGAGGGCTTATTTGTTGCGGGACAATCTGTAGTTTTCATTGGTACCATTTTGGGGTACGTACGTTTTTTTTTAAAATCACTTTTTGTTCAATTTTTTTGAAATCCTGAGCAAAAAACAGGAATTCTGACACCGTTTTTTAGGTTTTCTTTTTGCGGCGCTCACCGTACGCTATAAATGACATTTTTACTTTATTCTGAGGGTTGGTACGGTTACGGCGATACCAGATGTATATAGGTTTGGTCCTTTTTTTTAGCGTTTGCGCAATAAAATGACTTATTTATAAACAAAAAAAATTTCTGTGTCCCCATATTCTGAGAGCCATAATTTTTTTATTTTTTAGTCAAAAAAGCGGTGTAAGGGCTTGTTTTTTGCGGGACGGATAGAAGTTTTTATCGGTATTATTTTCGGGTACATGCGACTTTTTGATCACTTTTTATTCTTTATTTAGGGAGTGGTGGTGACCAAAAAAATTGTGATTCTGTCGTTGTTTTTTATTGATTTTTTTTGGGGTGTTCATCGTGCGGGGAAAATAACATTACAGTTTTATAGTTGGGGTCGTTACGAACGCGGTGATACAAAATATGTGTACTTTTTTAACGTGTTCATTTTTTTTCTATAATAAAAGTCTTATTATAGGAAAAAAAGCATTTTGTGTTTATATAACTTATAACTTTTATTTTTACACTTTTTTTAAAACATTTTTATTACTGTTTTCACTTGTCCCACTAGGGGACACTCAGACTTGCAGCTTTGATCGCTGCTAGAGTACATTACACTACACACGTAGTGTAATGTACTCTAACTGTCATTGTGACGTGACTGACACACTGACAGGAAGCAGAGGAGGAACGGCCGGAGGCTGTTCCTCCGAGGCTTCCGTACATGGCAACCCGGAGGTCATTATCTGACCTCCGATTGCCGTGACAAGCATCGGTAGCCCCCACGATCACTTCGTGGGGGCTGCCGATGTGCTTCAAACCACTTAAATGCGGCGACGGCAATCCGTCGCCGCACTTAAGGGGTTAACTGCCGAAAGCAGCGGCGATGGTCCGCTGTCCGGCGAGACTGATGTCTCAGCTGTCTAGGACAGCTGTCAGCGCGGGTCTGTCACTCTGTGTTTACACAGAGTGACAGTTTGAAATGCGGACTAAAATGCACGTCCTGGTGCGGGAACTAGCAGCCGACCAGGACGTGCATTTTCGTCCCTGGTCGTGAAAGGGTTAAAGTGTCTCCGCTCTTGGATCCAATTCTGGTTTTGGCTCAAAAAATGCATGCAAAACCTGTATCAAATCTGCACTGTGTGAACAAGGGCTTAGGGTAAGTTTACTCGTAGCGTAAATACTGCAGATTTTCCGCAACGTATTTCGTTGCGTAAAATCCACATCATAATACAGTAGCAGTAGAGTGGATGAGATTTGAACAAATCACATCCACATGGTGCACAAACGATAAGCAGGGAAAAACGCTCAGAAATTGACCTGCATATTTTTAATCCGCAGCATGTCAATTGTATTTGCGTAATCGCTGCTTTTTGGTTGCGGGTTTTCCCCATTGAATTCAATGGGGAGGTAAAACCCGCAACAAATAGCAGTTGTTGCGATTTTTGTGGTGAAAAATCTTAATTAAAAAAAAAATAATGTTATTCTTGCCTAGAATTCTGTGCTTCTTTATCCAGGCCGGCCTCCTGGGATGACATTTCTTCTCATGTGACTTCAGCAGCCAATCACAGGCTGCAGTGGTCACATGGGATGAAACATCATTTCAGGAGTGCGTTCTGCAGGACGTCAGAGGGTAAGTATGGGCGTTTTTTATAATAATAAAAATAATGAAAGATAATAATTCAAACTTACCCAGAACTCCCCGCTTCTTCCTCCGATTCGGCCCCCTGGAATGACGTTTCATTCCGTGTGACCGCTGCAGCCAATTATAGGCTGCAGCGGACACATGGACTGCAGAGTCATACAGGGAGACCGGACGGCAAAGGAAGGACGCATCACCACGACAACGGCCGGGGTAAGTATGAACCTTTTTTTATTTTTCTACCGCCGCTTTTAGCAGAGGAAATTGGTGCCGTTTTTTTGCACGAAATGTAATGCGGGGTGCAGGTCGGATACGCTGCGTAGTTTTACCCAGCGTATCCGACCCTTGGGAACCCGGCCTTAGGGTGCAGTCACATGCAACAGATTTTGTTGCAATAATTTCTGAATGGAACTTGCAGAACTCCATGTACTTGTTGCAGGAACAACCCCATTCAGAAGAATAGAATTGATTTTCAGTCGCAGAAATTTCTGCAATAAAAACTACTGCGTTTGACTTCACTTCTATACTAGAGGTTCAATAGCCACATAAGCTATACCAAGAGATTTTGAGTTACATTGCATATTAACCCCTAAGTTAAAAAGCTGGCCCAGGTAAGCCCTTTAAATGAGTAAAAAAAAAATTTTTTTTAACCTTAAACAATTATACAAAATAAAGGCCTTTTTGTCACAAAAAGAAAAGGCATAAAAAAATGTGGGTAGCCTAAAAAAATACAAAGAGGGATGTACTAAAATCTTACATTTTGCCTTGTCAGTACCGAAAAAAAAAACAAAAACGCCTGTTAAATAAATAGATATAAGACATTACATAGCTGTCCACTGAACGCTCGTTCGGCCCCCAGCTATTCCTCCCGATCACCCCATACACATACATGCTCGAGCATGCATGCATGCATTCTGAATGAGTGTAAGCCACTGCGAGACAGCTCTGGTTGCTAATTTCTCATGAGAGCAAAGGAATCGGGCATGTTTAAATCCAACTGCCTGATCCTTCTCTGCGCCGATATCTGCCATTAGGGGATTCTGGAGGCCCCCATACACATTACATCGACATCCTATCCTACTCTATTTGCCAAAATCGGTTGACATTAATCTAATTTGTATGACCACCTTAATATAGGTGGGGGTGTGACCTCCACCTTCAAAGCCCTGTTTACGGCCAGGGAGCACAATGAACATGCACCATCAGAGTTGAGCGAATCACCCGAAATTTGTTTTGAATCAAAAGCACCCCAATTGCCATGAAAAGTTGTGTGTGACACTCTGAAGTCTTCTTTGATAAATACTATTGAAAAAGATTTCAAAATTATAGGCTAAAGATTGGTAAATCACAAATTAAAGGGAACCTGTCACCAGCGTTTCACCTATTGAACTTTACTTATCCCACACTGGCCGCTGCTATCAAAGTTCATTGCCGTTAACTCCTCTCCTAAACTCCTCCTCCGACTGTAAATAATGGTCTGCAAACATTTTGCGCCTTTTATCGTAATAATCCGGTGTCCCTTTGTGCAAACACCAGAAGAGGACATCAATGCACAAGCGCAGGATTTTGTGTGTGCTGGGGGAATGCGAGGAGCTGTCAACAAAAGTAAGGAGGCGGGGTAAACTCGGAAAGGCTTGAGGAATGAAGATATGACTCTTTTCAAACGAAGATGTGGCTCTTTTATGCTCATTAGCATACGGTGTGGGAACACTAAAAAACTGAATATTAAAGCTACAGAGCCGACTAAGAAGACAATTATAGGTTATATAGAAATGATTTGTCACCCACTACCACCTGGTATTGCTGGTTTAATAGGTGAAATGCTGGTGACAGGTTCCCTTTAATGTAAGAATTGTATAGCTGCAGCAGCACCCACTCACAGCAATGGCTGCCTGTCTAACTGACACTAACTCACTCCTATCTCTCTCTTTCTTCTTGTTTTCTGATCTGTAAAATGGTGGCTGCCATTTTGAGCAATTGGTGCAGGACGAATCCCTGAAGTTTCAGAAAACTTTTGGAATGTTTGATTTGTGTAGGATCAATTCGCTCATCTCTATGCACCAATCTTCTCTAAAGAGATGAATACGAGTAAAATAAGGAGTTTTATGAAGCACTAATATAACTAATACATAATGTTGAGAATTTGTCTGTATACTTCACTTGGTAGCTATTTTTTTCCATCTTTTCTCTACCACTCCTACTTACTAAACACTTTGCGGTCCTTTGACATAACTAGGATACCTGACATTCAATTCTGTCTTGATTAAATGTTTCAAATCTCAGCACTTTAATATTGGATAAGCTTGATAAAAATATCTGAATACTTAAAGAACTTGTACAAAGTAGAGAGCAACATATACACTACATGGACAAAAGTATTGGGACACACCTCCTAATTATTGAATTCAGGCGTTTCAATCAGTCCCATTGCCACAGATGTATAAAATCCATCACCTAGTCATGCAGTCTGTCTTTACAAACATTTGTGATAGAATGAGTCATTCTAAAGCGCTTACTGAATTAGAGCACGGTACTGTATTTATGATGCCACCGTTGTAATAAATCAGCTTGTGAAATTTCTTCCCTCCTAGATATTCCACGATCAACTGTAAGTAGTATTATTGCACAGTGGAAGCGTTTAGGAACCACAGCAACTCAGTAAGAAAGTGGAAGACCACGTAATGTTACAGAGCGGGGTCACCGAGTGCTGAGGCGTATAGTGCATAAAAGTCACCAACTGAATCAACAACTGCAAAGTTTCAAACCTCCTCTGGCATTAAGATCAGCACAAAAACTCTAACTGGCAGTCTGTTGGATGAGTCTGGGTATGGCGACTGCCAGGAGAACATTACCTGCCTGACTGCATTGTGCCAACTGTAAAGTTTGGTGGAGAAGGAATAATGCTATGGGGTTCTTTTTCAGTGTTTGGCTTAGACCACTTTGTTCCAGTGAAGGGAAATCATAATGCTTCAGCATACCAAGACATTTTGGACAATTGTATGCTTCCAACATTGTGGGAACAGTTTGGGGGAAGACTCTTTTCTGTTCCAGTATTACTGCGCCTTAGTGCACAAAACAAGGTCCATAAAGACATGGTTGGTTGAGTTTGGTGTAGAAGAACTTGACTGGCCTGCATAGTCCTGACCTCAACCCCATCCAACACCTTTGGGATAAACTAGAAAGGGATCTGCTAGCCAAGTCCTCTCGTCCAGCATTAGTGTCTGTCTTCACAAATGCTCTTCTGGATGAATGGGCAAACATTCCCACAGACACACTCAAAAACCTTGTAGAAAGCCTTCACAGAAGAGTGGAATATGTTTTAACTGCAAAGGTGGGGGTGGGGACAACTCCATATTAATGCATATGGATTTAGAATGGGATGTCATTGATCCCAGGATGCTCACATGTACATTAATGATCTCTTTGTGATGAATAGATTTGCAAGTATAGTACATTTTTTGGTTCTAGTAATTAGCAGTAAGTGTTTGTGAGCAGCCTTCCTACCACAACAATCTTGTGAATGCTTATCCCACTTTGGATAAAGGCAGAAATAGAGACTGCTGCCTATTAGGATCCATCGTGATCTTTTCTAAAACGAATTCGGCATAGCTGCCATGGCTTGGTTTTGAAAGAAAGCCTTGACACTAAGGTAAACATAGCCTTAAACGCCATAAAATATGTGCAAATGCAGAACATTCAAAACCATTGTTACTCTCCTGAGAAGTGGTTTGCCAAATATATTTCTTGCACTGGATAATAATAGTATTCTTGAGTCCAGCATCATACAAACATTCAGCAAGAATGATGTGAATAGGAGAGTAGCAAGTAGAAAGGTTCCCAACTTAAAGGGGTTGTCCCCGTTGGACAATCCCTACATGTTAGAAAGTTCCCTTAACAGTAGATTCATCACAAGGTGTCTCTCTGCTAGGACCCCCAGTTATCAACTGTAATCTGTGGGGAAACCTGGCAGTGTATCACGTCGGATTCGTGGACCCACTGGGCCGTACCGCCTTGGCAGTATGGCAGCTGGCCAACAGGGTGCAGCTTACAGTGTATAGTTCGTATAGGGTACCTGTGGAACCTGGGACTAGGTAGCAGGCAGACGTCAGGCGTGGTGAAGCAGGACAGGCGTGGTATACAGCACAGCACAACTTCAGCGCAGCAAGGCACTTGACCAGGATAGCACGGGATACAGGTAACAGGATACAGGAACAGGGAACACTGGGAACTGGGAAACACTAGGAGACTATTTGCATAGACAAACTTAGGATACGACAAAAACGCTCAGGCGTGTGAGGAAGGGGCTGGTGCCTTCTTATAGTCCAGGGTGCTATGGGCTAATTAAACATAAACGTCCCTTTAAGAGCGGGCACGAGCGTGCGCACACATCCCATGGGACCCAGCCGAGGTAAGCGGAAGTGAGCGCCGGCGTCTCCTGAGGAGGAGACTAGTGCCAGCGCTCGCAGATCCATGGCTGCGGGCGTCAGGAGGTGAGTGAGCCTGACGGCCCGCAGCCATGGGCATGACAGTATCCCCCTCTCACGCCCCCTCTTTTTGGGACCAGAGCGAGAGAGAAACTTCTTCAGAAGGGTAGGAGCATTGAGATTCTCCTCTGGCTCCCAGGACCTCTCTTCAGGACCAAACCCCCTCCAATCCACCAAATAAAAAGTCTTTCCTCTTACTCTCTTGGTGTCCAAGATCTCCTTAACTTCGAAGGTGTCTGAAGGACCGCTGGAGGCAACCGCAGGGTTAGGGGTCTTGGTAAAGCGGTTCAGAATCACCGGTTTCAGGAGGGAGACATGGAAGGAGTTGGGAATCTTGAGGGTAGGAGGCAGCCGAAGCTTGTAGGCGACAGGGTTGATCTGCTGCAGGATCTCGAAGGGTCCAAGAAACCTGGGAGCAAATTTGTAAGATGGCACCCTCAGTTGGATATTCCTGGAGGACAGCCAGACCTTCGTGCCAGGGAGAAACTGAGGTGGTTCTCTTCTCCTTGTGTCCGCCTTCTGTTTCATGCGGTAGACCACCAGCAGGATGGAGGATCGAGTCTGCAGCCAGATCTGCAAAAAGTCCCTAAAAGCAGTGTCAGCAGCTGGTACCTCGGACGTATCAGGCACCGGGAGAGGAATTTGTGGGTGTTGGCCATAGACAATAAAGCATGGTGTCTTCCTTGTGGACTCGCTGGTGTGATTATTGTAAGACAATTCAGCCCACGGGAGCAACTGCACCCAGTAATCATGCTGCTTGGATATGAAATGGCATAGGTAGTTCTCCAAGATCTGATTGATCCTCTCGACTTGACCATTCGACTGAGGATGGTAGGCTGAGGAAAAGTCCAACTTTACACCTGGGAGTCCGCAGAGGGCTCTCCAGAACTTCAAGGTGAACTCAAGAACTTCAGACACAATATGCTGCGGCAAGTTGTGCAGGCGGAAGATGTGTTAGATGAGAAGCTTGGCCAGTTGAAGAGCAGAAGGAAGACTGGTTAGAGGAACAAAGTGGGCCATCTTCGAAAATCGGTCCACCACCACTCAGACAGTACTGCATCCCGCAGAGAGAAGCAGGTCAGTAATGAAGTCCATAGCTATATGCTGCCAGGGAGCATCGTACACAGGCAATGGCTGGAGCAGGCCAGCAGGTCTGGAGTGAGCGACCTTGTTAGCTGCACACACTGAACAGGAAGACACAAAGTCCGTAATGTTTTTGGGCAGCGTGGGCCACCATAAATGATGGGCAATCAGATCTCGGGTCTTACGGGTACCTGCGTGACCTGCCAGTCTAGAGGAGGGTCCCCAGCGGAGGATTCTCCCTCTGTCAGCCAGGCGCACAAAAGTCCTCCCTGGAGGAATGTCCCCAACTTGCATGGGTTTGACAGAGACAATGCAAGACGGATCAATAATGTTCTGTGAAATCTCCATGGTGTCTTCTGTCTCGAAAGACCTGGACAAGGCATCGGCCCTCACATTTTTGTCAGCCGGGCGATAATGGAGCTCAAACTGGAACCTGGTAAAGAACAGCAACCACCTGGCCTGACGAGGATTCAGCCGTTGGGCCGTCTGGAGATAGGTGAGATTCTTGTGGTCCGTAAAAATTAGGATAGGATGAGCTGCACCCTCTAGTAGTTGTCTCCACTCCTCCAGAGCCAATTTGATGGCCAGTAACTCTCAATCGAGTAGTTGCATTTTGTGGAAGAGAAGAGCTTAGGGAAATATCCACATACCATTGACTTGCCCTTGGAACCTCTCTAGAACAGGAATGCACCAGCACCGACAGAGGAGGTGTCCACCTCCAACGAGAACTGTAGGGAAACATTTGGATGATGGAGGATAGAGGCTGACGTGAAGGCATTCTTCAGGCTATTGAATGCGGACTCTGCCTCAGGAGTCCACACCTTGGGGTTCATGCCCTTCTTGGTGAGGTTAGAGATAGAAGTCAGTGAGGAGAAGTTTGGGATGAACTGTCTGTAAAAGTTGGCGAATCCCAGAAAACGCTGTATAGCACTCAAGCCTTGAGGGCGTGGCCATTCTAAGACGGACTTTACCTTTTCAGGATACATCTCGAGACCTCGATTCGAGACTATGTAGCCCAGGAAGGGTAGAGCATATTTCTCAAACACGCACTTCTCTAACTTATTGTACAGATGATTCCCCCTTAACCACAGCAAAACTTGACGGACATGCTCTGATGAGTTATAGGATCTGGAGAAAAAAATCAATATATCATCAAGATAGGCCACAACACAAACATAGAGGAGGTCACGGAAAATGTCATTCACAAACTCCTGGAAGACCGCGGGAGCATTACACAGGCCGAAGGGCATTACTAGATACTCATAGTGTCCATCACGGGTGTTAAATGCAGTCTTCCATTCATCACCCTGGCGAATCCGGACTAGGTTGTAAGCCCCACGCAGGTCTAGTTTAGGAAACATTTTTGCACCATGTATACGATCAAACAGTTCAGAGATGAGTGGCAATGGATATTTATTCTTCACCATAATCTGGTTGAGACCACGGTAGTCGATGCAAGAACGAAGAGAGGCATCTTTCTTTTTGACAAAGAACCCGGCTCCTGCCGGGGAGGAAGACTTTCGTATGAAGCCCCTTTCCAAGTTCTCTTTCACATAGGCGGACATGGACAGAGTCTCTGGCAAGGAGAGAGGATATACCCTACCACGGGGAAGGGATGCACCAGGAATCCGTTCAATAGGGCAGTCATACGCCCGATGTGGAGGCAATGTCTCCGCCTCCCTCTTGCTGAAGACGTCCGAAAATGCAGCATAATGACTCGACAATCCTGCCAAAGACCGAGGCAGCGAAGGCTGAGCCGAACGAATCCGCACCAGGCAACGACCTTGACACTCAGGACCAAACTGGAGAACCTCTCCAGAATTCCAGTCCAGAACTGGGGTCTGCAGTCGGAGCCAAGGCAGGCCCAGCAACACAGGGTTAACAACTTTGGACAGGACAAAGAAAGGCAGAAGTTCAGAGTGAAGGGCTCCCACTTGGAGCCTCAACGGCTTGGTCACAGCTATAACTGGGTCTGGCAGAAGTAGTCCATTTACTGAGGAAACTGTCAACGGCCTCTCCAGAGGGGTGGTGGGCAATTGCAGAAGCTCCACTAGGTCTCTGCGGATGAAATTAGCAGCGGATCCAGAGTCCAGATACGCAGAGACCTGATGTGTTCTCTCACCGAACACTATGGTCACGGGTATGGACAATTTAGACGGAAGTTCATCTTTACCCAAGGTCGTCACTCCTAGCAACCCTAGGTTTTGGGATCTTTGGGGGCACAGGCGCACAAGATGGCCATCGAGACCGCAATAAAGACAGAGTCCAGATGTGCATCTGCGTTGTCTCTCCTGGGTAGATAACTTATACTGATCCATTATTACCGACTCCTTAGGAGGATCGACATCTGAGGACAGCAGGGGTTGCTGCAAAGTAGGGACCAGAGTAGGAAGGGCTCATCCAGGGTAGACGGTAGATCCCGGGCGGCAAGTTTGTCCTTAATTCTGGAAGATAGTCCATGCCAGAATGCAGCCACCAGAGCCTCATTGTTCCATAACAGCTCTCTCGCCAGGGTGCGGAAGAGGATGGCGTATTCACTCACGGAGGTGTCTCCTTCGCACAGGTTAATCAAAGAGGCCGCTGCAGATGAGACCCGTCTAGGCTCCTCAAACACCATGTGAAAAGTCCGGAGGAAGGCAGGGAAGTCACGGGTCTCTGGTCCCTATCTCTCCCAGATAGGGTTTCCATGAAAGAGCCTTGCCAGTGAGGAGAGAGATGATAAAAGTTACCCTGGCGCCATCAGACGAAAATGTCCTAGCATACAGACAGAACTGGATCTGGCATTGATTAAGAAAACAGCTTGTCCATCAGGAAGTGTCAAAGAAACACGTGGGTCAATACTTCCAAGACGTGTAGTCTGAGAATCAACATTACCAGGGGGTGTAGTAGGAGGACCGGCAGCTTGTGCCTCCTGCACACATGCAAGAATGTTCAACGCCTGGAGGATTTGGTCCTGTCGAGACAGGGACGTCCAGCATATCCGCTCGCATCTCCTGTCACGTCGTCATAGTCTTGAATCGACCAGCGGGGTCCATGGCCTGAGCGTACTGTGGACCCACTGGGCCGTACCATACCGCCTTGGCGGTAAGGCAGCTGGCCAACAGGGTGCAGGACAATGTCTATTGTTCGTATAG
Source organism: Rhinoderma darwinii (assembly GCF_050947455.1). Taxonomy (NCBI): domain Eukaryota; kingdom Metazoa; phylum Chordata; class Amphibia; order Anura; family Rhinodermatidae; genus Rhinoderma; species Rhinoderma darwinii. Next base: position 214,546,349 of record NC_134687.1, on the reverse strand, counting down.
GGTATCTGTGGCCGCTCGGACAGTAGCAAGGCAGGCTCGGCTTGGACTAGGCAGGTAGATGTCAGGCGAGGTGAAGCAGGTCAGATGTGGAACAGCACGACACGACTTTGGCACAACACAGTGCTAGACCAGGATGGTATGGAAATGCAAGGAACAGCAACAGGTACAGGAACAAGGACTGGAACAGGTACACACTAGAAGGCCATCACATAGACAAAAATTTACTTGTTTTTGCATCGCCGCATTCCAAGAGCCGTAACTTTTTTATTTTTCCGTCAATGTGGGTCGTATGAGGGCTTGAGTTATGCGGGACAAAGTGTAGTTTTCATAAGTACTATTTTGGGATACATGGGACTTGTTGATTAACTTTTATTTTATTTTTTATGAGGGGAATGGGAGAAAAAAAATAATTTTATAGTTGTTTTTTGTTTTTTTTTTGGGACGCCGTTCATCCAGCAGTTTTATTAATGTGTTCATTTTATTATTCGAGTCGTTACAATCGTGGCAATACCATATTTGTGTATGTGTTATTTGTTTTGACACTTTTACTAAATAAAACCACGTTTTGGGGGAAAAAAGTGGTTTTAATTTATTTTTAATGTAATCTTTTTATTTTTTCATAAACATATAACTTTTTTTGTCCCGCTAGAGGACTTCACTTTGCGATCTTCGGATCGCTGATATAATGCTTTGGTATACTTAGTGTATCAAAGCATTATTGCCTGTCAGTGTAAAACTGACTGGCAATCTATTAGGCCATGCCTCTGGCAGTTGCTAAAGGCAGACCTGGGGGCCTTTGTTAGGCCCCAGGCTGCCATGAAAACGCAACGGCGCCACACGATTTCTTTGCGGAGGCGCCGATGGGGTGACAGAAGGCGCTCCCTCCCTCTGTTAAACACTATTAACAGCAGCATCGAATGGGTTAAACTGCCAGAATCGAAGCGCGCTTCGATTACGGAAGTTTGGGCATGAGCCAGGCTGTGTATAACAGCTGTGCTCCTGATGCTGATCGCGTGACTACACTGGCAGTACCCGCACGATCAGAGGACGGATATATCTGTCCTTATGCGGGAATGAGCTCCTGCATACTATGGATATAGCCGTCCTTCGTCGTAAAGGTGTTAAGGGTGCCATGGGCCCTGGGTACTTTTTCAAGATCCCTCCATAGTTTTTTGGGTTTAGATTTTACTGTATATATTTACCTTCTCTTAAAGGGAATGTGTTGCCAGCAAAACATGTATTTTTTTTTTTTAGTTAAACATTTAGTGTGTAGGTGATTAAACATTGTTCAAATTTTTTTTATTTTTTTCACGAGTCAGGAAATATTATAAATTAGATTCTAATTTATAATATTTCCCAGCACTGGTCACTAGATGGAGCTATTCCCAAAATTGCAGCATTGCATGTGGTTGCTTGTGGTAAAGCAACCACATTGCTTTTTGCTGCAAAATTTGGAAAAAAGCACTCGCTCTAGTGAGCTCTGAGAATCCCCCCCTCCTTTATCCTGGCTAGTGCCGGGATAAACGAGGGGATTGAACGGTCTAACCTCCTACACTGTGTGTCGCCATTTTTTGAGCTAACACACAGTGTAGTAGGTTTACATACAGTAGTAAACACAGTAAAACACGAACATACATAGAAATCTCTTACCTGCTCCTGCCGCCGCGGCTCCCTCCGGCCTGTCCGCTCCGTCTGCTGCCGCTGGTCCAAGTGCACAAGTCCGGAAGCCGCGACCGGAAGTAGTAATCTTACTGTCCGGCCGCGACTTACGGTCCACAGGAAAATGGCGCCGGACGGCGCGCATTTCAAATTGGACTGTGTGGGAGCGGCGCATGCGCCGTTCCCACACAGACGGCGTACACAGAAGTGGATGGGACGGGACCCGTTCGCAGTCCCTATGGGACTGGAGCTGCCGTATTCCATGTCTGTATGTGTCGTTAATCGACACATACAGAAATGGAAAAAAAAATGGCAGCCCCCATAGGGAAGAAAAGGTGTAAAAATAAGAAAAAGTAACACACAAACACACAAATTAATCCAAACGTTTTTAATAAAGCACTAACATCTTTAACATATTAAAAAAATAATTGTGATGACACTGTTCCTTTAAGGTAAAAGTAGATTTAACATCTACTTTTACCTTAAGATAAGGTAAATATATACAGCCCCAGAACCAAGCTCAGTACAAATATACAGCCCCAGAACCAAGCTCAGTACATATATACAGGCCCAAAACCAAGGTCAGTACATCATAAATACAGCACCAAAACCAAGTTCAGTATATAAATACAACACCAGAACCAAGCTCAGTACATAAATACAGCCCCAGAACCAAGCTCAGTACAAAAGTACACCAGAACCAAGCTCAGTACATAAATACAAAACCAGAACCAAGCTGAGTACATATATACAGTGCTAGAACAAATCACAGGATATATATATATACAGTGCCATGAACAAGCTCGGTACATACATACAACACCAGAACCAAGCTCAGTAGATATATACAGTGCCAGAACAAAGCTCAGTAGATATATACAGCACCAGAACCAAACTCTGTACATAAATACAGAACCAGAACACAACTCAGTACACATATACAGCATCAGAACTAAACTCAGTACATAAATACAGCACCAGCAAAAATACAGATCTTTATAGAGATCATTTGCAAATTCAGTTTAACCCCTGCCATATGAGTTTGTAGGTCATAAAACGATAGCTCCCAGTAGTTCCAGAACAAAGGTTAGGATATGCTGGGAGTTGTTGTTTTACAAAAAAGAACGATACACCCATCATCTTGCTGCACATCATCCAGTGACTGCAGTACTGATTGTAGCGTCCACGTCCGTGGAACGTCGGGATTACTCGCCCTGTGACAGCCGCAGCCATGGATCTGTGAGTGCTGGCCCACACCTCCTCCCTAGGAGACGCCAGCTCTCACTTCCGCTCCGTTCTACTGTGTCCCGTAGGGTGGTCGTGCCCAGCCTTAACCCCTTCCCATCGTAAACAAGTTTCAGATTTTAATTTTAGTTTTTTCCTCCCCACATTCCAAAAGCCATAAGGTCTTTCTTTTTCCATCGATATAGTGCTATGAGGACTTGATTTTTGCGGGACGCGTTGTAGTTTTTCGTAGCACCATTTATTTTGCCCTATAATGTACTAGGAAACGGGTAAAAAATTATTTGTTGGGTAGAAAATGAAAAAAAAACAGCGATTCCTCCATGGTTTTTTTGCGCGCCGTTTTTACGGAATTCACTGTGCAATTAAAACAACATATTAACTTTATTCTGTGGGTCAATACGATTACGGCGATACCAAATATATATTGTTTTTCTCTATATTTTACTACTTTTACAAGTAAAAACCTAAGTGTAAAAAAGAAAATTAATTTTGTGTTGCCAAATTCTGAGAGCCATAACTTTTTTATTTTTCCGTCGATTAAGTGGTATGAGGGCTTATTTCTTGCAGGATAAGCTGTCGTTTTTAATAATACCATTTTGGTGTACATGCGACAGTTTGATCACTTTTTTCACAGATACTGGCATTTACAATTTTATTTTTTTTACGGCGTTCACCGTGCAGGTTAAATAATGATATATTGTAATAATTCAGACTTTTACGGACGCGGCGATACCAATTATGTTTATTTATTTATTTTTTTACTTTGCTCTAGGGGGAAAATGGAAAAAGAGGGGTTTTTTGAACTTTTAATATTTTATTTTATTTTTACACAAAAAAAAACAACTTTATTTAACTCATTTTTACTTTTTTTTATTAGTCCCCCTAGGGGACTTCAACCAGCGATCGTTAGATCACTTGCACGATATACTGCAATTCAAATGTATTGCAGTATATCGTGATTCTGACAGGCATCTATTAAGCCCTGGCGTAGGCAGGGCTTAATAGGTGCACAAAGATGGCGGACCTGGGGGCCTTCATTAGGCCTCCAGGCAGCCATAGCAACCATCGCCCCCCCGCAATTGCGTTGCGGGGGGGGAGCGATGAGCTGTTAGAAGGGGCCGCCCCCTCTTTCTAACGATTTAAATGCTGCGGTCGCTGTTGACCGCAGTATTTAACAAGTTAAACGAGCGGGATCGCGCTCGAGCGCGATCCCGCTCGTTACTTTGAAGTGTCGGCTGTAACATACATGTTGGGAAGGGGTTAAAAGGCCAGGGCGCGTACATGAAGATAATCATCAATTGACCCATGATCACCCTGGACTATAAGAAGGGCCCTGCCCCTTTACTTATTGCCTGAGCGTTGTTGTGTTTACCCGTGTTAGTCTTGCAAATGGTCCCGTAGTGTTATCCTGTTTCCAGTGTTCCCGTACCTGCTACCTGTATTCTGTGCTAACGTTGTACCTGTGCCTTAGAAAGTTGGAGTCGTGTTGTGCCACCGGTCATGCCTGCTGTGTTACACCACGCCGAGTGTCTGCTGCCAAGGTCCCATCTGAGCCTAGCCGTTACTACTGTCTGAACTGCTACAGGTACCCTTGTGCTTGGACTATATGGACATTGACTTGGTACACTGTTTGGCCTGCTGCTATCCCGCTACGGCGGTACGGCCCAGTGGGTCCACATACCCACAGATCGTGACACTGATCAGTCACAGGGAGAATAAACATTTACATTGAGTGACTCACAGGTGACGCCTCAGATTCTTTTTCGTTCTTTTCCCTTTTCCTCTCCATTCGGTCCAGACCTCTATGATCACTTCTCCCGGCCACAGCCCATTTCTGCAGAGTTTGCCATTTAGATGTCTTCAGCTCCTTACTTTACCAACATTTCCGCACCTATAAAAGTAGATAAAATTCTCATGGTGCCACACTCTATGCACTCTATGAACATCTTAGTATCACACACTGCGCCCCTGAATAAAATTGTACTATACACCAGGCCCTGAATATAATAGCACCATACTCTGTCCCCATAAATTAAATTGTGTCAAACACTGTAAAGTAAAACACCAGACACACTAACAATGCCCCTTGTAGATAGCGCCAGTCACAAAGCCCCCTGTAGATACGCTAGTCACAATGCCCTCTGTAGATAGCGGCAGTCACAATGCCCCCTGTAGATATTGCCCAGTGTAGATAGTGCCCCCTGTACAAAATTGCCCCAATGCTTCCCACAGAAAAAAAAAATTCTCACCTGTCCCTGTTCCCGCGCCGTCCTCCAGCGACATAGTACTGGTCAGTAACCAGGCAGTATCATCCAGGGGAAATGGCGCAGTCAGTATGATGAAGTCATCGAGCACCGACCACGTCATTGTTAAAGCGCCGAATGGCGAGGCGGGTACTGATCATTTCCGTCTCGCCAGCGCAATAGTAATCAATTGTATCTGAGGATGCGAATACAATTGGGTGAGAGGTCCCGCTTCAATCGGCTTCTCTGAACCGGCTGTAAGTTTAACAACCGGTTTGGAAGAACCGGGGCAAACTGGGCCCCCTTTCAGCCTCGGGCCCTGGGCACGTGCCCAGATTGCCCTCTTTGTAATCCGCCCCTGATAGTAATACATTAAGATCATGGCATAAACCTTTGTGTAGAAACTTTTCCATCACAGGCAGCAGAAAAAGATTCAGTGTTCAATCAGTTACCTCCAGTCACTGCATCGGAAACATGTAAACTCTGCCACTTGAGGCTTTACATGGTATGTCAGACTGTAGGAAACCACAACACCCTCTTTTCTAGTTACACATAGTTATAGGAACAGCAAATATATCTGGGACAGCAGTGCAAAGACAAAATTGTATTGCCCATGTTATAACAACATTACATTTCAGACGTTTATGTGGAAAAAAAAACCTCTATACAGCATCAGGAGTATGATTTAGGCCTTGTTCACATCTGCGTTAGATGCTAAGTTAAGAGCCTCCATCACAGATCCGGTCCAAGTTGCCGGACAGAATAGCGCAGGATGCTGCGCTGTTTTGTCCGGTAAAACGACAGACTGGCAGCAACCAGATGGAACCCAAGTCATTGGATTCCGTCAGGCACCGATGGTGTCTGTCATGCAACAGATCCAGTGTTTCCAGTATTTTCGTTGCTCTTCTCCTATGACAGAGCAGAGCAACAGAAATACCGGACACAGATGTGAACGAGGCCTTACTGTTTGGCTCTCCTTGTCGGTCTTTCACAGCGAGAATAACACTCACTAGTTCTCAAAGCATATATGTATTACCAGCCTGGCACAAACTGTGGTTCATACTGTATATGGTCCATAAATACTGATATCTTGATTAATAGCCTAAGTATAAATATTAATTATATAGTTTTCTCCCTGTTGAAAACACATGCACGCTCGGCCAAGCAAAGCATGCATGTGTATGGGGCAGTCGTTAGGAATAGCTATTAGCCGAACAATCATTCGGATGACAGCTATCTATTTCTCAGTACAACCCAAATTTTAAATTGAAATTGTTAAACATTCTAAGGCTAGATTCAGACAGGCGTAGACTCAGGCGTGAAAAACACCCATTTTCACATGCGAGATGCGCAATGCATCTTGGACGTGATAAACGGGCGTTTTTCACGTCCGAGGTATTCTGCGCTGCTGTACGCGATATCACGCTTCTAGACTAGACTAGAGTCTATGGAGGGATGCGTGAAAAAATAGGAAATGTCCTATTTTCTCACGGACCCTACACACCTTCTGTTGAAACAACGGCCACATTGAATTATATAGGTCTGTGCGTCACACGGACGTTTAACATGTTAGTGTAAATAAGGCCTAAGATCTATTGGAAATAAAGATGTATTCGGTTTTGCCGCGTTTTTTGCCGCGCGGCCAAAAACTGCACAAAAAGTACTGAATGTTTTTTTACCGCGATTTGCTAAATTACAGCAAAACTGCGCCGTGTGAATATATCCTAAGAGTAGGTCTGTTCCGAATAGATAAGGAAGCTTTACAAAGTTTAACCACTTAAATGTTCAACAAGCAGAAACCGGTTTGTCAGAGAACTTTTTTCACCTCTACTGGTTCATTTTCAAGGTGATTCATTAGTGACTTCAGGACAAAACTGTATTAGAGGAGCCTAAGTACGTCACAATGATGAAAATTTCTTAGGCGCATGTTACAACAAAGCAAAAATGTATGAATAAATCAGCCAGCTGCACTTCATTCAATGGATTTTGCTATGGTGACCTTGGGAAGAACTGCTTTATGTTTTTATCATTTGAAGATCACATGTCTAGAATAATAGTTTGATTTTCACAGATACTGAATTTGAAATGAAAATGTATCCTGTAGAAAAACATATTAACCCCTTGGCGACATGCAACTTGAATACCACACTATCACATTTAGCCATGCATGTGCGCTGTGGCTAAATGTGGGGCACGTTGCACTAAGAAGAGACACTGGCAGTATGCAATGGTTTTTAAATGGACAGTAATTTTTTAAACAACTTATGCTAATCTAATAGTAGGCCTGATATATATCAACTTTGTACATTAATTACAGTTAAAATTTTGTTTTATCCATGTAAATTCTGTGGGAAGTTACTGCCACTGGGTGTCTCCCTTCCTGTAATCTGCTGTTCACCCTTTTGGCAAACAAAATCCATCTTTAATTACAGAGCAGAGGACATGGACTGCAGGAAGTGGGGGTGTCTTTTCCCGGCCTGCCCATAGAAGTCTGGGGAGGGGGGAGCAGAAAGGACACACAAGCTGCCCATACAAGTCTATGTAGGGGGGGGGGCAGAGTGAGAAAAACACGCACAGACGTGCTACAGCTTCTTGGTAAGTGTTTGATTTCACCCTAGTGCTGGATTCTCAGCTACACTGCTCATTACTGCTGTATAATCTCTTTACATGATGCTGCAGCTTCTATACATTTATGATAGATACAGTGAAGGAAATAAGTATTTGATCCCTTGCTGATTTTGTAAGTTTGCCCACTGTCAAAGACATGAGCAGTCTAGAATTTTTAGGCTAGGTTAATTTTACCAGTGAGAGATAGATTATATTAAAAAAAAATAACAGAAAATCACATTGTCAAAATGATATATATTTATTTGCATTGTGCACAGAGAAATAAGTATTTGATCCCTTTTGCAAACAAGACTTAATACTTGGTGGCAAAACCCTTGTTGGCAAGCACAGCAGTCAGACGTTTTTTGTAGTTGATGATGAGGTTTGCACACATATTAGATGGAATTTTGGCCCACTCCTCTTTGCAGATCATCTGTAAATCATTAAGATTTCGAGGCTGTCGCTTGGCAACTCGGATCTTCAGCTCCCTCCATAAGTTTTCGATGGGATTAAGGTCTGGAGACTGGCTAGGCCACTCCATGACCTTAATGTGCTTCTTTTTGAGCCACTCCTTTGTTGCCTTGGCTGTATGTTTCGGGTCATTGTCGTGCTGGAAGACCCAGCCACGAGCCATTTTTAATGTCCTGGTGGAGGGAAGGAGGTTGTCACTCAGGATTTGACGGTACATGGCTCCATCCATTCTCCCATTGATGCGGTGAAGTAGTCCTGTGCCCTTAGCAGAGAAACACCTCCAAAACATAATGTTTCCACCTCCATGCTTGACAGTGGGGATGGTGTTCTTTGGGTCATAGGCAGCATTTCTCTTCCTCCAAACACGGCGAGTTGAGTTAATGCCAAAGATCTCAATTTTAGTCTCATCTGACCACAGCACCTTCTCCCAATCACTCTCAGAATCATCCAGATGTTCATTTGCAAACTTCAGATGGGCCTGTACATGTGCCTTCTTGAGCAGGGGGATCTTGCGGGCACTGCAGGATTTTAATCCATTACGGCGTAATGTGTTACCAATGGTTTTCTTGGTGACTGTGGTCCCAGCTGCCTTGAGATCATTAACAAGTTCCCCCCGTGTAGTTTTCGGCTGAGCTCTCACCTTCCTCAGGATCAAGGATACCCCACGAGGTGAGATTTTGCATGGAGCCCCAAATCGATGTCGATTGACAGTCATTTTGTATGTCTTCCATTTTCTTACTATTGCACCAACAGTTGTCTCCTTCTCACCCAGCGTCTTACTTATGGTTTTGTAGCCCATTCCAGCCTTGTGCAGGTCTATGATCTTGTCCCTGACATCCTTAGAAAGCTCTTTGGTCTTGCCCATGTTGTAGAGGTTAGAGTCAGACTGATTAATTGAGTCTGTGGACAGGAGTCTTTTATACAGGTGACCATTTAAGACAGCTGTCTTTAATGCAGGCACCAAGTTGATTTGGAGCGTGTAACTGGTCTGGAGGACGCTGAACTCTTAATGGTTGGTAGGGGATCAAATACTTATTTCTCTGTGCACAATGCAAATAAATATATATAATTTTTACTATGTGATTTTCTTTTTTTTTTTTAATATAATCTATCTCTCACTGGTAAAATTAACCTAGCCTAAAAATTCTAGACTGTTCATGTCTTTGACAGTGGGCAAACTTACAAAATCAGCAAGGGATCAAATACTTATTTCCTTCACTGTATAGGAGAGCTCTTCCATGTTTAGAAGACATGATAGCCGTTATGCTCCGCCCGCTAGCTTTGAGACAACTGAGAATTAGAGATGGAGCTTGCAGAAGGGAAAAAAAACCACAAAATACAAATCATATAATGGCTAGAAATAGTGTTATTCCCCATGTACATACATATGACCAATTATTCTAAGAAGTCGCATGAAAGGTTAGGTACGATTTTGAATTTTTTTAGTTCCCAATGTTTCCAATCTATGGTACATCCTGCTAGTAAAACTTAGCCCGAGAAATTCACAAATCAGTATGTTATAGCATTCAATTAGATTTTCAATTTTAATTTAAATTTTCAATGTAGGTTGAGTTGCCCCTTTAACAGTGTCAACCACAGTTTGGTTTTTGTGGCAGTTTTTTGTGCCAAAGCCAGGAGTGGATCCAAAAAAAGTAGAAAGGAAAGACTGATACTTCTCTTTTCTATCCACTCCTGTGATTGGCTGAGAAAAACCCTGCATCAAAAACTGCCACAAAAACTGATGTGTAATTCCAGCCTTAACTGCTACAATGAGTCAGACACTGTGCCCGCAGTAAAAGCCATTGTGCCCGCACCAAATTAAAGGCTTATTTAGATGAATGTTAAAATCGTCCATGTGATGGACATTTTTTTTAACAGCCGTCTCACGGCTGCATGTATTTCTATGGGGCTATTCACACTGCCATTGTTTAAATGGACCGTGTGAACAGCCTCTGAAAAAATAGGACATGTCCTATTTTTGTCCGTTTTCACAGATCACTCAATAGACTCAAGTATATGGGGAATCTGTGAAACGCCCAATTTGACACTCGTTCGTCTGAATAAGGGCTAACAGAATTATTTTTTCCCCCAGGCAGCCCAACATTTTCATTTCCATACTCTTGCTTCTTTTGCCCCAGGAAGGAAGTTACAAACCCTTTATTTTCCTGTCCTGAGCTTCACAGGGGGCTGTCCTACCCAGATGAAGTAATCAGTGATGGAGTGCCTCTGTCAGGACAGAAGTATTATGTTTGGGTTGCTTAGAAGGCATTCTCTGCCGCATAAAGAACTGGGGGACATTACAAATAAGGCCTGACTTCCAAGAAGATAGAAATACACATTCTGGTTTTCCTTTTATCATTGTGGTTTTTTTGTTTTTTTTATCCCATACATAAAATAGTTACATAGATACATAGTTTGTACGGTTGAAAAAAGACACATGTCCATCAAGTTCAACTAAGGGATGGGAAAGGGGAAGTGGGATGGGAAAGGGGAAGTAAAAAATTTCTACACATAGGAGCTAATATTCTTTTGTTCCAGGAAATTATCTAAGCCTTTTTTAAAGCCATCTACTGTCCCTGCTGTGACCAGCTCCTGCGGTATGCTATTCCATAAATTCACCGTTCTCACAGTAAAGAAGGCTTGTCGCCTTTGCAGGTTGAACCTTTCTTTTTCCAGACGGAGGGAGTGCCCCCTTGTTTTTTGAGGGGGTTTTACATGGAACAGGATTTCACCATATTTTTTGTATGTGCCATTCATATATTTATATAAGTTAATCATGTCCCCCCTTAGTCGTCTTTTCTCAAGGCTAAATAGGTTTCCAGAACGGAACCCTGGGGTGCACCACTTATTACCGGGGACCATTCAGATTAGGAATCATTGACCACAACTCTGTGGATACGGTCCTTGAGCCAATTCTCAATCCAATTACAAACTATATTTTCTAAACCTATAGTCCTTAATTTACCCATTAGACGTCTATGGGGAACAGTGTCAAATGCCTTTGCAAAGTACAAAAACACTATATCCACAGCGGCCCCTCTGTCTAGGCTTCTGCTTACCTCTTCATAAAAACAAATCAGGTCGGTTTGACAGCTTCTGTCCTTTGTAAAACCGTGCTGGCTGTCACTTATAATACTATTTATTGTCACATAATTCTGTATATAGTCCCTCAATAGCCCCTCAAACATTTTCCCCACAATTGATGTTAAGCTTACTGGTCTATAATTACCCGGCGAAGACCTAGATCAGTTTCATACAGTAATTGCTTGATTATACACTGAAAAGCATATGGGCTAATGTAGGCGTATGAATTCACATTGAACTGTCCTTCAGGATTACAATCAAAGATCAATAAAAAAATGTGCAGTATATATTTTTGTAATGAGTCAGAGAAGTTTGATTTACGGTCGGATTGCGTTCACAGAAACAAAATGCCTGGTACTTCCAGCTAGTCTTGTGAATTTATAACTTATACATTGCCATGAAAATATTGTGCCCTTATCGTATAGTGACCGAATAATATTTGCCATCTAATGCAATCCAATACCCAAATAATACTGCCATACACAGTACAAAAGATATCCTTAAACCATGGCAAAATAATACCATACAGAGCTGAATATAACAGAGCTATATACACTATTCAGCATTAAATCCATCTGCCAAATATATGTAGGTCTCCCACGTGCCGCCAAAACAGCTCTGATCCGTCAAGGCATAGACACCACAAGATCTCAAATGGATTGAGATCTAAGGAATTTGAAGGCAAATTCAACACCTTGAACTCTTTTATTTTATTTTTTTTCATGTTTCTCAAACCATTCCTAAACATTTTTTTTTGTGTTGTAGGGCACCATAGCCTGCTTAACCCTTTCCCGCGATTGGGACTAACTGTACGTCCGAAATCAAAGTGATTTCCCGCAGACGGGCATACAGTTACGCGCTGCAGATGAAGCGAGCACAAGAGCTGTGCGCGCTTTATCTTCAGCGGCTGTCAGCTGTTATACACAGCTGACATGCTGCTGCAGTGGCTGCGATGGCTGTTACCGCCGATCGCAGCCATTTAACCCCTTCAATGCGGCTGTCAATGACATCCGCCGCATTGAAGTGGTTTACAGAGGGAGGGAGCTCCCTCTGTAACCCCCGGGCCCCCCCGCGGTGGATCGCGGGTGGCGATTGTTGCTATGGCAACCAGGAAGCCGTTACTAGGCTTCCTGGTTGCCCAGGTACGGTAGCCTATTAGGTCCTGCCCGAGGCAGGACCTAATACGCTAACTGTCAAATGAAAAATGACAGTTACGATGCACTACACTACATAAGTAGTGCAGTGCATCGTACCGGGGATCAGAAGACCAGATCTTCAAGTCCCCAGGTCAGTGTAAAAGAAAAAGTAAAAAATGTAAAAAAAAATGTGAAAGAAAAATAAATAAATAAAAGTTAATAAATAATAAATAAATAATAAAAACAACACTTGCCCTGTTTCCCTGATCAACTCCTTTATTATTAAAAAAACATGAAAATATGAAAAAAAACTATACATAATAGGTATCGCCGCGTTCGGAACGGCCTGATCTATAAAAATATCACATTATTTTTACTGCACGGTGAACACCGTAAAATATTTTAATAAAAAACAATGACCGCATTTTATTTTTTGGTCATCTTGTCTCAAATAAATGTAATAAAATGTGATCAAAAAGTTGCAAGTAACGCAAAATGGTACCAATAGAAACTACAGTTCGCCACGCATAAAACAAGCCCTCCCGCAGCGATATCAACGAAAAAATAAAAAGTTATGGCTCTCAGAAAATGGCGACACTAAAACATGATTTTTTTAGAAAAGAGTATTATTATTGTGGGAACGTAGTGAAACGTAAAAAAATTATATAAATTTGGTGTCGCTGTAATCGTCAAAAAAACCAAAAAAGAAACGTGCTGGAATGGGTATTTTTTGGTTTCCTCATCTCCCAAAAAATTTAATAAATAGTGATAAAAAAAATCGCATGTACCCCAAAATGGAACCAATAAAAATTACAGCTCGTTCCACAAAAAAGGCACCCTCACACACGCCCTAACGGAAAAATAACACGTTATGACTCTCAAAACGCAATGGTGCAAAATGATGCTAAATGACGACCCAGACTAATTTTTAGGTCCAGTAGAATTTCACTAAATACCCCACATCGTCATTTGCTGGACCCTGTAGACGCAGCAGAGATGAGGAAACTTTAGGGCCTTGTGCGGCTTATAGGGCTAGTGAAGAAGTCAAATATAAGGCAACACTGGAGCGCAGATATTTTGTATAATACCCAATAAACCCGGCCTGTGTATAAAGGATTGGTTCCAAGCGTACCACACCAATCCATGGATTCTTCATTCACCCCATTTATTACATCATCCTATTATGACCTGTTGCACTCCGCCCAGCTTACATATACCCTGATGTACTCCGCCCAGCTTACATATACCCTGATGTACTCCGCACAGTTTACATATACCCTGATGTACTCCGCACAGCTTACATATACCCTGATGTACTCCGCCCAGCTTACATATACCCTGATGTACTCTGCCCAGCTTACATATACCCTGATGTACTCCGCACAGCTTACATATAGCTTGATGTACCCGCACATATTACATATACCCTGATGTACTCCACAGATTACATATATCCTGATGTACTCCTCACATATTACATGTACACTGATGTACTCCACAGATTACATATATCCTGATGTACTACGCACAGCTTACATATATCCTGATGTACTCCGCGCATATTACATATACCGTGATGTACTCCGCACAGCTTACATATACCCTGATGTACTCCGCCCAGCTTACATATACCCTGATGTACTCCGCCCAGCTCACATATGCCCCCACATTATAAGCTGAAATACCACTAATACACCAAGCAAAATCTGCGCTTCAAAAGCCAAATGGTGGTCCAACTGAGCCTGGCAGTGTACCCAAACGTCAATTTATGACCACATATGGGGTATTCTGGAGAACCCGCTTAACAATTTATGGCATGTGTGTCTACGGTGGTGCAAGCTGGGCACAACACATTGGGCACTAAAATGGCATATTTGTGGAAAACAGCAATTTTCAATCTGCAACATCTATTGTTTACTCATTTTTGCAAAACACTTGTGCGGTCAAAATGCTCACTACACCCCTAGATCAATTCTTTGAGGGATCTAGTTTCCAAAATGGGGTAATTTTTTGGGGGGTACCACTGTACTGGTACTATAGCTCAATGCAACATGGTGTCAAAAAACGAATCTTATAAAATCTCCACTCCAAATACTAAATGGCGCTCCTTCCCTTTAGAGCCTTGCTGTGTGTCCAAATAGCAGTTTATGACCACGTGTGGGGTATTTCCCTACTCTGAAGAAGTTGCTTTACAAATGTTACGGTGCTTTTTCTCCTTTATTTGTTGAGAAAATGAAACATTTTTAACTAATGCTGCATCTTATTGGAAAATAATGTAATTTTTGATTTTCACTGCCCATTTCTAATACAATATATGAGACACCTGTGGGGTCAAAATGCTCACTATACCCTTAGATGAATTCCTCAATGGGTGTAGTTTGCCAAATGGAGTCACTTTTGGGGAGTTTCCACTGTACTGGTACCTAAGGGGCTTTGCAAAAGCGACATGGCGCAGAAAAACCAATCCAGCAAAATCTGCTCTCCAAAAGCCAAATGGCGCTCCTTCCCTTCTGAGCCCGGATGTGTATTCATACAGTACTTTATTACCACATATGGGGTATTTCCGTACTCTGGAGAAGTTGCTTTACAAATGTTACGGTGATTTTTCTCCTTTATTTGATGAGAAAATGAAACATTTTTACCTAAAGCTACGTCTTAGTGGAAAAAAATTATTTTTTTCAAGTTTACTGCCCAATTCTAATGAAATCTATGAAACACCTGGGGGTCAAAATGCTCACTACACCCCTAGATTAATTCCTCTAGGGGTGTAGTTTCCCAAATGGAGTCACTTTTGGGGGGTTTCCACTGTACTGGTACCTTAGGAGCTTTACAAATGCGACATGGTGCCGAGAAATCAAACCAGCAAAATCTGTACTTCAAAAGCTAAATGGCGTGCCTTCCCTTCTGAGTCCTGCCGCTTCCCCAAACAGCCGTTCATGACCACATGTTGGGTATTTCTGTACTCTGGAGAAGTTGCTTTACAAATGTTGGGGTGCTTTTCATCATTTATTTGTTGAAAAAAATAAAAATTTTGAGGTAAAGCTACATCTTATTGGAAAATAATGTAATTTTTCATTTTCACTGCCCAATTCTAATGAAATCTATGAAACACCTGTGGGGTCAAAATGCTCACTACACCCCTAGATGAATTCCTCAAGGGGTATAGTTTCCTAAATGAAGTCACTTTTGGGGTGTTTTCACTGTACTGGTACCTCAGGGGCTTTACAAATGCGACATGGTGCAGAGAAATGAATCCAGCAAAATCAGCGCTCCAAAAGCTAAATGGCGTGCCTTCCCTTCCGAGTCCTGCCGCTTGCCCAAACAACAGTTTATGACCACATGTTTGGTATTTCCGTACTCTGGAGAAGTTGCTTTACAAATGTTGGGGTGCTTTTCCTCATTTATTTGTTGAAAAAATTAAAAATTTGGAGGTAAAAATACATGGTATTGGAAAATAATGTCATTTTTCATTTTCACTGCCCAATTCTAATGAAATCTATGAAACACATGTGAGGTCAAAATGCTCACTACACCCCTAGATGAATTCCTCAAGGAGTTTAGTTTCCAAAATGGGGTATTTTTTGGGGTGTTTCCTTTGTTTCGGCACCACAAGACCTCTTCTAACCTGACATGGTGCCTGAAATATAATCTAAGAAAAGGAAGGCCCTAAAAGGCTCTAGGTGCTCCTTTGCTTCTGAGGCCGGTATTTCAGTCCAGTAGCGCACTAGGGCCACATGTGGGATATTTCTAAAAACTGCAGAATCAGGGCAATAAATATTCAGTTGTGCTTCTCCGGTAAAAACCTTCAGTATTACAGGAAAAATTGATTAAAATGGAATTTCTGCCAAAAAAATGAAATTTGTAGATTTCGCCGCTACATTGCTTTAATTCCTGTGAAACGCCTAAAGGGTTAAAAAACTTTCTGAATGCTGTTTTGAATACTTTGAGGGGTGAAGTTTTTAAAGTGGGGTGATTTGTGGGGGTTTATAATATATAAGGCCCTCAAAGCCACTTAACAACTGAACTGTTCCCTAAAAAAATGGGCTTTTGAAATTTTCTTGAAAATGTGAGAAATTGCTGCTAAACTTATAAGCCTTGTAAAGTCCTACAAAAATAAAAGGATGTTCAAAAAATGATGCCAATTTAAGGTAGACATATTGGAAAAGTTAGCTAGTAACTATTTTGTGTGGTATTACTATCTGTCTTACAAGCAGATACATTTGAATTTAGAAAATGCAAATTTTTTGCAAATTTTCTCAAAATGTTTGTGTTTTTCACACAAAAATATTGAATATATCAACCAAATTTTTTCACTAACATAAAGTACAATATGTCACGAGAAAACATTCTCAGAATCGCTTGGATAGGTAAAAGCATTCCCGAGTTATTACCACATAAAGTAACACACGTCAGATTTAAAAAATGAGGCTCTGTCATTTGGTCCAAAAGTGGCTCAGTCCTGAAAGGGTTAAAGAGGTCACTTTTATGCCATTGGGAAATATCATTGTAGGGGTGTGCTTTGTCTGTATCAATGTTTAGGTAGGTGGCAAAGCGTTAATAACACAGTTGCAGCAAACTTTAAATTGACACTTAATACAACCAAAGACCTTGAAATAGCCAAGTTACAGTTTGCTACATCTGTACGTGTCATAGTATCATCCTCATAAATGACAGTACTCAAGGTTTCTGAACTGAACATTGCCCAGAGCATCACACTGCCTCCACCGGCTTGCCTTCTTCCCATAAGGTATCCTCATGCCACCTCTTCCCCAGGTAAGCGATTCACATACACGTGTTCACATGATGTAAAAGAAAACATGATTAATCAGGCCAGGCTGCCTTTTTCCATTGCTCCATTGTCTAGTTCTGGTGCTTATGTACCCATTGTAGGCGCTTTTGGGCCAGTATGGGCACTCTGACTGTTCTATGGCTACGCAGCAAGCTGTGATGCACATTGTGTTCTGACACCTTTCTATCATAGTCAGCTTCAGCTTCTCCAGCAATTTGTGCTACAGTAGCTCTTCTGCGGGATGGGATCAGACGGGCTAGCCTTCAATCCCCATGCGCATCACTGAGACTAGGACGCCCATGACTCTGTCACCAGTTCACCTTCCTTGGACCACTTTCTGTAGGTACTAACAAATGCATACTGGGATCTCTCCATTTTGAAGATGCTCTGACTGTCATCTAGCCATCAAAATTAGGCTCTTGTTAAAGCTGCCCAGACCCTTATGCTTGCCCATTTTTCCTGCTTCCAACACATCATCTTCAAAAATTGACTGTTCACTTGCGGCCTAATATGTCCCAACCCTTGACAGGTGCCATTGTATTAAGATAATCCTTGTTATTCACTTCACCTGCCAGTGGATTTAACCCCTTAAGGAAACAGCCTGTTTTGGCCTTATGGACCAGGCCAATTTTTTCAAATCTAACATGTCACTTTATCTGGTAATAACTTTGGAATGCTTTTTTGGAGATTGTTTTCTCGTGGCACATTGTACTTTATGATGGTGGTAAAATTTGGTCGATACATTGTGTATATGTGTGAAAAACACCAAAATTTAGAGAATTTGCAAAAATTAGCGGTTTTCTAAATTGAAATGTATCTGCTTGTAAAACAGATAGTAATACCACACAAAATAGTTAACATATCCCATATGGCTACTTTACGTTAGCATTGTTTTTTGAACATCCTTTTATTCTAGGATGTTACAAGGCTTATACACTACTGTTCCAAAGTTTGGGTTCACCCAGACAATTTTGTGTTTTCCATGAAAACTCACACTTATATTTATTAAATGAGTTGCAAAATGACTAGAAAATATAGTCAAGACATTGACAAGGTTAGAAATAATGATTTTTCTTTGAAATAATAATTTTCTCATTCAAACTTTGCTTTCGTCAAAGAATGCTCCATTTGCAGCAATTACAGCATTGCAGACCTTTGGCATTCTAGCTGTTAATTTCCTGAGGTCATCGGGAGAAATTTCACCCCATGCTTCCAGAAGCCCCTCCCACAAGTTGGATTGGCTTGATGGACACTTCTTGCGTACCATACGGTCAAGCTGCTCCCACAACAGCTCTATGGGGTTGAGATCTGGTGACTGCGCTGGCCACTCCATTACAGATAGAATACCAGCTGCCTGCTTCTTCCCTAAATAGTTCTTGCATAATTTGGAGGTGTGCTTTGGGTCATTGTCCTGTTGTAGGATCAAATTGGCTCCAATCAAGCGCTGTCCACAGGGGTATGGCATGGCGTTGCAAAATGGAGTGATAGCCTTCCTTATTCAAAATCCCTTTTACCTTGTACAAATCTCCCACTTTACCAGCACCAAAGCAACCCCAGACCCTCACATGACCTCCACCATGCTTGACAGATGGCGTCAGGCACTCTTCCAGCATCTTTTCAGTTGTTCTGCGTCTCACAAATGTTCTTCTGTGTGATCCAAACACCTCAAACTTCGATTAGTCTGTCCATAACACTTTTTTCCAATCTTCCTCTGTCCAATGTCTGTGTGCTTTTGCCCATATTAATCTTTTCCTTTTATTAGCCAGTCTCAGATATGGCTTTTTGTTTGCCACTCTGCCCTGAAGGCCAGCATCCCGGAGTCGCCTCTTCACTGTAGACGTTGACACCGGCGTTTAGCAGGTACTATTTAATCAAGCTGCCAGTGGAGGACCTGTGATGCGTCTATTTCTCAAACTAGAGACTCTAATGTACTTGTCTTGTTGCTCAGTTGTGCAATGTGGCCTCCCACTTCTCTTTCTACTCTGTTTAGAGCCTGTTTGTGCTGTCCTCTGAAGGGAGTAGTACACGCCGTTGTAGGAGATCTTAAGTTTCTTGGCAATTTCTCGCATGGAATAGTCTTCATTTCTAAGAACAAGAATAGACTGTCGAGTTTCACATGAAAGCTCTCTTCTTCTAGCCATTTTGAGAGTTTAATCGAACCCACAAATGTAATGCTCCAGATTCTCAACTAGCAAGTTCAGTTTTATAGCTCCTCTAAACAGCAAAACTGTTTACAGCGGGGCTAACATAATTGCACAAGGGTATTCAAGTGTTTTCAAGTGTTTTCTAATCATCCATTAGCCTTCTAACACAGTTAGCAAACACAATGTACCATTATTAATGAAACAATGGAAAAAAGGTGAAGGATCTTTCCGAGGCGCTGCTGCGTGGTTTCAATCGGAGAAATAGCAAACAGAGTATTTTGAAATAAAATCTGTTTTATTCTAACAAAAGGTGGCTACGCGTTTCGACGCTGTACTAGCGTCTTCCTCAGGCCATGTGCAAATCACAATTCAACTCCTTATATATCATTAAATATTTAGATTCACAGAAAGAAAAAAGCCGCCAAGACTGGAAGGGTCAAAGTGCGCCGTGACAACCGTCACAACCGTTTTTTTTCGGCAAACCTTGAAATGTGAAAAAACATTTAGAAAAAGAGAAAAGTGAAATTGTAAATTGTTTGTAGAACATTAAAACTTGACAATAATAATATGTATAAAATAATTCATAAATTAGCAGTTAGACAGATCGATGAAAATATATGTAGAAGGCAAATATTGTATACAGATAAAAGGTAATAAAAAGCTTGTTTTCATGTTAAAAACATAAGGATATGAAGAAAGTAATAATAATAAAACATTAGGAGCGGAGTTGCCGCTGGTTGCTAGGTTACACAAGGGACGCTTGAACGCGTCTCTGTGACCTAGACAACCATTTCAGGTTACGGAAGCCGAGGATAATCATAAAGGAACAGTAAAACGAAGGAACATCGCGTACCACGGAGGCTGCAGATGGGTGAGTTACGGGAAAATAGATATATATGTATCCATCAGCACATATTGCAAGAATGTATGCGATAATTTGAATAAATGTATTCGGATAATTAAATGATAGTACTTACGCATGAGGATTGGTATTAACCCCTTGCGTACCTTTGACGTAATAGTACGTCGCTGGCCACTTATGCCAGCGTACCTTCGACGTACTATTACGGCGCAGGAATAAACTGTCACTATGTGAAATCACATAGTGACAGAACAGCGGCGGCAGCTGTCATTGACAGCTAACCGTCTCTGCTACCGGCCTGGGGACCAATTAGCAGTCCCCAATGCCGGCGATTGCTGTGATTGGTCAGTCTCTGAAGACTGACCAATCACAGCCGTCTGTGACGTCGTCTGCAGGAGAAAGCTCCTGTCACTTTCTCTGATCTCCTCATTTCTGTGAGATACGTGAGGAGATCAGAGAAAGCAGTGTAAAAAAAAAAAAAACACTTTTTATTAACCCCTTCCCGAAAATGGGCGTATAGTAACGCCCTGAGGATGAAGCGGGCACAGGAGCTGTGCTCGCTCCATCTTCATCGGATGTCGGCTGTAATATACAGCCGACATCCCACTGCAACTACAGCGATCACTGTCCTCTCCGATCGCTGTAGTTTAACCCCTTAAATGCCGCTGTCAATAGCGACAGCGGCATTTAAGTGATTGATACAGAGGGAGGGGGCTCCCTCTGCACCCCATTGCCCCCCCCGCGAAAAATCGCGGGGTTCTGATGGTTGCAATGGCAACCAGGAAGCCTAGCAACGGCTTCCTGGTTGCCAGGTACGGGAGCCTATTAGGTCCTGCCCAAGGCAGGACGTAATAGGCTCAACTGTCAGTTGTAAAGTGACAGTTACAATACACTGCACTACATCAGTACATACAGAAGTAGTGCAGTGTATTGTGCAGGGGATCAGAAGATCAGATCTTCCAGTCCCCTAGTATGTGTAAAATAAAAAGTAAAAAAAAAAGTAAAAAAAAAGTTTTCGATAAATAAATAAATACAAGTTTTACGTAATAAAAACAATAATCGCCTTGTTTCCCTGATCAAGCCCTTTATAATTAGAAAAAAAATGAAAAAAAAGACAAAAACTAGACATAATAGGTATCGCCGCGTTCGTATCGGCCTGACCTAAAAAAATATCATATTATTTATCCCGCACGGTGAACACCGTAAAAAAAATACCATAAAAAACAATGGCAGAATTTCCTTTTTTGGTCACGTTGTTTCCAAAAAAATGGAATAAAAAGTGATCAAAAAGTCGCGCGTAGCCAAACATGGTACCAATAAAAACGACAGTGTGTCACGCAAAAAATGTATGTACTCCGCACAGATTACATATGCCCCCACATTATAAACTGAAACACCAGTAAAACACTAAACAAAACTACTACCAAGCAAAATCTGCGCTCCAAAAGCCAAATGGCGCTCCTTCTGGGCCTGGCAGTGTGCCCAAACAGCGGTTTATGACCACATATGGGGTATTACCGTACTCTGGAGAACAGTTTAACAATTTATGGGGCGTATGTCTCCGGTGGTACAAGCTGGGCCCAACGCATTGGGCACTGAAATAGCATATATGTGGAAAATGTCAATTTTATATCTGCAACATCCACTGTGCACTAATTTCTGCAAAACCTTTGGGGGTCAAAATGCTCACTACACTTCTAGATGAATTCCTTGAGGGGTGTAGTTTCCTAAATGGGGTCACTTCTCGGGAGTTTTCACTGTACTGGTACCTCAGCGCAATGCAACATGGCGTCAAAAACAAATTTTGTAAAATCTCCACTCCAAAAACGAAATTTCACTTTTTCCGTTTAGACCCTTGCCGTATGTCCAAATAGCCGTTTACAACCACATATGGGGTATTTCCGTAATCAGGAGAAATTGTGTAACACATTTTGGGGTGTCTTTTCTCCTGTATTCCTTGTGGAAATGAAAAATTCTGAGCTAAAGCTACAGGTTATATTTCACGGACCAATTCTAATAAAATCTATAAAACACCTGAGGGCTCAAAATGCTCACTACACCTCTAATTTAATTCTTTCAGGGGTATAGTCTCCAAATTGGGATCACATCTGGGGAATTTCTACTGTACTGGTACTTCAGGGACTCGCGACATGGCCCCCAGAAACCAATTCAGCAAAATCTGAGCTGCAAAATCCAAATGGTGCTCCGTCCCTTCTGAGCCCTGCCGAGGGTCCAAACAGCAGTTTATTACCACATATGGGGTATTTCCGTAATCAGGAGAAATTGCTTTACAAATGTTGAGGTGCTTTTTCTCCTTTATTCCTTATAAAAATTAGAAAATTCTGTGTTTTTTCCAAAAAAAAGTCTCTTTTCATCTTCACAGACTAATTCCAATAAATTCAGCAAAAAACCTGTGGGGTCAAAATGATAACTATACCACTAGAAAAATTCCTTGAGGGATAGAGTTTCCAAAATGGGGTCACTTTTGGGGGGATTCCACTGTTTAGGTCCCTCCAGGGCGTTGCAAACGTGACACGGCACTGAAAACCATTCCAGTAAAATCAGAGCTCCAAAATCCAAATGGCGCTCCCTCCCTTCTGAGCCCTGCTGTGGGTCCAAACAGCAGTTTATTACCACATATGGGGTATTTCCGTAATCGCGAGAAATTGCTTTACAAATGTTGGGGTGCTTTCTCTCCTTTATTTCTTGCAAAAATTAGAAATTTTTACGTTTTTCCAGAAAAAAAGTAGATTTTCATTTTCACAGACTAACTCCAGAAAATATAGCAAAATACCTGTGGGGTCAAAATGCTAACTATACCCCTAGATAAATTCCCTGAGGTGTGTAGTTTAAAAAATGGGGGTCACTTTCGGGGGTTTCCACTGTTTTGGCACCACAAGACCTCTTCAAACCTGACATGGTGCCTAAAATATATTCTGAAAAAAGGAGGCCCCAAAATCCAAGAGGTGCTCCTTTGCTTCTGAGGCCTGTGTTTCAGTCCATTAGCGCACTAGGGCCACATGTGGGATATTTCTAAAAACTGCAGAATCTGGGCAATAAATATTGAGTTGCGTTTCTCAGGTAAAACCTTCTGTGGTACAGAAGAAAATGTATTACATATGAATTTTGTAAAAAAAAATGAAATTTGAAAATTTCAGCTCTACTTTCCTTCAATTCCTGTAAAACGCCTAAAGAGTTGAAACACTTTCTGAATGCTGTTTTAGATACTTTGAGGGGTGCAGTTTTCAAAATGGGGTGTTTTATGGGGGTTTCTAATATATAGGGCACTCAAAACCACTTCAGAACTGAACTCGTCCCTGAAAAAATCGCTTTTTGAAATTTTCTTAAAAATATGAGAAATTGCTGCTAAAGTTCTAAGCCTTGTGAGGTCATAGAAAAATAAAAGAATGTTCAAAAAACGATGCAAACATAAAGTAGACATATGGGAGATGTTAATTGGTAACTATTTTGTGTGGTATTACCATCTGTTTTACAAGCAGATACATTTAAAATGGGAAAAATCATAATTTCTTCATATTTTCGCTAAATGTTGGTGTTTTTCACAAATAAGGAATGAATTTATCGACCAAATTTTTGCACTAAACTAAAGTCCAATGTGTCACGAGAAAACAATCTCAGAATCAATTGGATAGGTAAAAGCATTCCGGAGTTATTACCACATAAAGTGATACATGTCAGATTTGAAAAAATGGGTCTGGTCCTCAAGGCCAAAATGAGCTGGGTACTCAAGGGGTTAATATTTCAATGTGATCAATGGACACAGGTGTATACAAAATATATGAGAAATATATATATATATATATATATATATATATATATATATGCATAAACTGCATTTTACCCTCTTGTTTGTGAGGAAAGAAAAATTAAGATATAGACTAATGTTTACCAAGAACTAAATAGATAAAAAATGTGTCAGGGCGTACGTTAATCCAATGATGACTCTGAAATATCGTTTAAGCCCCCTGGGTTTAGGATTTGGAGCCTCAAGATCCAGTAATTTTCTCTCTGTTTTAATTTACTGAACCTGTTGG
The DNA here is from genome assembly GCF_050947455.1 of Rhinoderma darwinii. NCBI lineage: Eukaryota > Metazoa > Chordata > Amphibia > Anura > Rhinodermatidae > Rhinoderma > Rhinoderma darwinii. The sequence continues at coordinate 214,522,054 of NC_134687.1, read as the reverse complement.
GAACATCAAATTGGATATGTTCAATAGGGGTAATGCTGATTGTATCGAATTGACAGCTATGTGCATGTGCACAATGACGGGAAACGCTATGTTTCATAAAGCCGGTATTAACATTGGATCAGTGTTTATTTATTCGCATACATTCTTGCAATATGTGCTGATGGATACATATATATCTATTTTCCCGTAACTCGCCCATCTGCAGCCTCCGTGGTACGCGATGTTCCTTCGTTTTACTGTTCCTTTATGATTATCCTCGGCTTTCGTAACCTGAAATGGTTGTCTAGGTCACAGAGACGCGTTCAAGTGTCCCTTGTGTAACCTAGCAACCAGCGGCAACTCCGCTCCTAATGTTTTATTATTATTACTTTCTTCATATCCTTACATATCCATACATATTATTATTGTCAAGTTTTAATGTTCTACAAACAATTTACAATTGTATTTATTTTTACCACTGTCACTTTTCTCTTTTTCTAAATGTTTTTTCGCATTTCAAGGTTTGCCGAAAAAAAACGGTTGTGACGTCACGGACGCACTTTGACCCTTCCAGTCTTGGTGGTTTTTTTCTTTCTGTGAATCTAAATATTTTATGATATATAAGGCGTTGAATTGTGATTTGCACATGGCCTGAGGAAGACGCTAGTACTGCGTCGAAACGCGTAGCCACCTTTTGTTCGAATAAAACAGATTTTATTTCAAAATACTCTGTTTGCTATTTCTCCGATTAAAACCACGCAGCAGCACCTCGGAAAGATCCTTCATCTTTTTTCCATTGTTTCATTAATTCCGTCAAGCGGTTACCTTTCGGGTAACCGGTCTGGATCTTGGCAGCAGCACCTGTGGATTATCCTCGCGACTATACCTTTTGTCATTAGGTGAGCATGGTACATCTCTACCTTCAGCTTGCCTTATCTTATTGACCTGCACTATGTGGCGCCGTGCTTTTCGCTTTTATTTGCAATGTACCATTATAACACTGGAGTGATGGTTGCTGGAAATGGGCCTCTATACACCTATGTAGATATTGCATTAAAAAACAGACGTTTGCAGCTAGAATAGTCATTTAGCACATTAACAATGTATAGAGTGTATTTCTGATTAATTTAATGTTATCTTCATTGAAAAAAACTGTGCTTTTCTTTCAAAAATAAGGAAATTTCTAAGTGACCCTAAACTTTTGAACGGCAGTGTACATTTCACAGAAATTTCTTACATTTTCAAGAAAATGTGAGAAATACATCTGACACCCTTGGCTGATGGCGCAGGCTCAGCTTCTGAGCCTTCGTCATTTTCTTGCCCCTTACAGCAAGCCTTTTAGGGCATGCCCCTGGACAGGGCCTAAAAGGCTTTCATACTTGGCAAACCAGGAGGCCATTGTTAGGCATCCAGTTGCCATAGCAACCATCCTCACCCCCCATCGCTTTTGATCGCTGCATCTATGGGGTTAATCCGCAGGATCAGAGGCTAGCTCTGGTCCTGGCCTTACAGCAGGGTGTCAGCTGTAATATACTCCTTCACCATCATGTAAATGTCGTTAAGGGGTTATGGCTTGTCACTGTATATAAATAAATATCCTGTTGTATCATTCTTTTTATAATATTTTAATTAGGAGGTTAAGTATATATGGTAATAGAGAACTGGCAGATGCTCTTTTGCCTGGTAAAGGGGTTTTCCGCTTTGGACAATGCTGGCAGTGAACGTTCAATTTCCCAGCAGCACCACCACGGGAAATTAAGCATTACGCAGTGCTCATTCACATTAATGGGTTGTCTGTGCAATGCAGGACAGGACTGGTCCTCCAGACTGAGAGACACTCTTTGTAACCACTCTGGCCAAGAGATCAGAATCCTGAACAGGGGATTTTTTATTTTTTTTACCTCCTGTACCAATTACTTTTAGTAAAACTTAGGCCAGGTTCACACTTGCAGTTTTAGGCTCAGTTTTTTGAGCCAAGCACAGGATTGGACACAAAAGTAAGGAGACTTATCAGTCTTTTCTTTATACATTTACTTCCTTTTGGATCCACTTCTGGCTTTGGCTCCAAAAATTGCACCAAAAACTGAATCAAAACTGTGTGTTATCCTGGCCTAAGAAGAAAGAAAATATTTCTATAACAAAGTAAGAAAAAACAAACCTATGTGTCGCAAGAAAACAACACAAAAAATATTTTGGAAGCCCAACATGAGCGCACATTCGCTAGAAAGCATCTGGTCTTTTAAGACCAAAATACTTTAGTTGTTAAAAGGGTTAAGACAGTAGACCCAACTTGAGGCCCTCTGTTTCTATGGCCTCAGCCTTCTATCTGATTGTATAGGCAGCATGCATTAATAGATAAAGAAAATTATGTAGCCAACTCCTATTACTCATTCAAACCTGCATTATCAGTACCACGCCAAGTCTACTCTTGATCCTAGCAAATGTTTTATCCTAAAGTAATCACCATGTACTGATCCAAATAAATGATAAATGATAGATTTTGAAATACAAATAATATATGTTCTTTTATTGACTGAATAGAATTAAAATTGTTCTCTTTCTAAAGCTTCCTGTGTGTGTGTGTGTGTGTGTGTGTGTGTGTGTGTGTGTGTGTGTGTGTGTGTGTGTGTGTGTGTGTGTGTGCGTGTGTGTGTGTGTGGGGGGGGGGGGGTGTATGTAGTTTGGAATGCTGACATAACATGTCAGTATAATTGAGCACAAGTTCCAAGAATTATCAAGTCATACGGTTTTGGAAATACATGAATTTATGGTTATTATCTGTAGGCATCATGGGTAGTATAGTCATTGACAGTATAGGGTTTACAGCATTAACATGTAATCTTGTTGTGTGCTGATATAAAGTACAGTTATGATTTCTTGCAAAGTTTATTATACAAACTGACCTGTCACTCAGACGTGTGGTTTTCTCAGGCTGTGCGCTTGTTCATAATCCCTCCCCGCTTCATTCCAGTGTGTGAAGAAATCACATTGTGTAACTAAACTTCTATGTACTGTACGTGCTTTCCTGAATAGTTAAGATTGGTTTATTTAGCTGCCACTCAACTTATTTGCAGCCTGCACTGTTCAGTAAAATGACACGGAATCCTGCAGCCGCAGTATTCAAATGAATAACTCAACCAAATCCTGACTGTCAATTCTGTCTCTTATTAGATTATAGGTGGTTTACAATAATTTAGACCTGTATTTAAAGGCTTCCATAAATCCCAACATTAATACTTGTATCTATTTGTTTCCTTGAATAATGGCATGAATTCATTTTTACATTGTCATGCACAATTTATAATTCTTTAATTTAAAAAGTAGTCGCGAAAAGGACATCACCAATTTATATAGAAAGCCCATGGATAGAAACAGCATTCTGCACTACGAAAGTTCCCACCCCTATTCGGTCAGAAAAGCTATCCCCAAATCCTAGTTCCAAGGATTTAAACAGATAGCGACCGACACACAAATATTAAGAGAGAATTCTTGAAATGGAAAAAACATTTGTTCAGTGGGGATGTCCTAGATGGATATTGAGGGAGACATTGAGAGAGGGCAATGTGCCACTGGAGAATGACAAAATTAAGATACAAATACCATTCATCCATAGGTTCCATCCATTCAACACAAAAATTGATTATATAGTGAAAAAGCATTGGCACATTTTAGGGAATGCGTACCCCATGGTTAAAGGACCACAAAGAACTTAAAATGTAGTTTGCCTAATGTACAGTATATTAGCAAGAAGTAGGGGTCAGATGGAAGAGAGTATAACTGCAGGAGCCATGGAGACGCAGAGGTTATGTTTAAGAGCCGTAGATACAAAACAGTAGAATATTTTTAACCCCTTCAGGACTGAGCCTGTTTTGGCCTTCAGGACGAAGCCGATTTTTCAAATCTGACATGTGTGACCTTATGTGGTAATAACTTCAGAATCCTTTTACCTATCCAAGTGATTCTGAGATTGTTTTCTTGTGACATATTGTACTTTATGTTAGTGAAAAAATTTGGTCGATAAATTCAATATTTATTTGTAAAAAACACAAAGATTTAGAGAAAATTTAAATGTATCTACTTGTAAAACACAGTAATACCACACAAAATACTTACTAGTTTATATTTCCCGTATGTCTACTTTATGTTTGAATCGTTTTTTGAACATCCTTTTATTTTTCTAGCACCTTACAAGGCTTAGAACTTTAGCAGCAATTTCTCATATTTTCAAGAAAATTTCAAAAGCCTATTTTTTCAGGGACCAGTTCAGTTCTGAAGTGGCTTTGAGGGCCTTATATATTAGAAAGTCCCCATAAATCAAGCCATTTTGAAAACTGCACCCCTCAAAGTATTCAAAACAGCATTCAGAAAGTGTTTTAACTCTTTAGGCGTTTCACAGGAATTAAAGAAAAGTAGAGGTGAAATTTCCAAATTTTTTTTTTTTTTTTGCCAAAATTCATTTGTAATAAAAAAAAATTGTACCACGGAAGATTTTAGACGAGAAATGCAACTCAATATTTATTGCCCAGATTCTGCAGTTTTTTAGAAATATCCCACATGTGTCCCTAGTGTGGTAATGGACTGAAACACAAGCCTAAGAAGCAAAGGAGTACCTAGTGGATTTTAGGACCTCCTTTTTTTAGAATATATTTTAGGCACCATGTCAGGTTTGAAGAGGTCTTGTGGTGCCAAAACAGTAAAGACCCCCCAAAAGTGACCCCATTTTGGAAACTACACCCCTCAAGGAATTTATCTAGGGGTATAGTTAGAATTTTGAACTCACAGTTTTTTTGCTAAATTTATTTGAATTAGTATGTGAAGATGAAAACCTACTTTTTTTCTGAAAAAACGTAGACATTTTAAATTTTTTACAAGGAATAAAGTAGAAAAAACATCCCAACATATGTAAAGCAATTTCTACCGATTATAGCAATGCTCTATATATGGTAATAAACTACTGTTTGGACCCACAGCAGCGCTCAGAAGAGAAGGAGCACCATTTGGATTTGGGATTTCTGATTTTGCTGGAATAGTTTTCAGTGCCGTGTCGCCTTTGCAATGCACTGGAGGGATGAAAACAGTGGAAACCCCCCAAAAGTGACCCCATTTTGGAAACTACACCCCCAAGGAATTTTTCTAGGGGTAAAGTTAGCATTTTGACCCCACAGTTGTTTTTCTGAATTCATTGGAATTAGTCTATAAAGGTAAAAAACAACTTTTTTTCTGAAAAAACATTTTTAATTTTTACAAGGAATAAAGGAGAAAAAGCACACCAGCATTTGTAAAACAATTTCTCCCGATTATGTAAATATGCCATATGTGGTAATAAAGTGCTGTTTGGACCCACAGCGGGGCTTAGAAGGGAAGAAGCGCTATTTGGCTTTTGGAGCTCAAATTTAGCTGAAATGGTATCTGGGTGTCATGTCGAATTTGCAAAGCCCCCGAGGGACCAAAACAGTGGCAGCCCCCAAAAGTAACCCAATTTTGGAAACTACACCACTTAAGGAATCTATCTAGGGGTATAGTGAGCATTTAGACTCTACAGGTCCTTTGCAGAATTTATTAGAATTAGGCCGTGAAAATGAATATCAACATTATTTCCACTAAAATGTTGTATTTTTTCAATTTCACAAAGGATAAAGGAGGAAAAAGCACCCCAACATTTGTAAAGCAATGTCTCCCGAGTACGGCAAGACCCCTCACGTGGTCATAAATGTTTTTTCATTAGAAAGTAATTAACCCTTTCCGGACTGATCCATGTTTTGCTTTTTCTTTTTCGATTTTCCCTCCCCGCTTTCCAAGAGCCATAACTTTTTTATTTTTCTCTCAATAGAGTGTTGTGAGGGTTTATTTTTTAGCGAGACGAGCTGTAGTTTTTACTGGTACCATTTTTTGGTACATACAACTTTTTGAGCACTTTTATTCCATTTTTTGGTAGAACCAAGGTGACCAAAAAACAGCGATTTTGCCGTTTTAAATTCTTTATTTTTTCACGGCGTTCACCGTGCGAGTTAAATAATGGTATATTGTAATAGTTTGGACTTTTACAGACACAGCGATACCAATTTTGTGTCTTTTTTTTTATACATTATTTTAGAGAAAAAATGTGAAAAGGTTTTTTTTGGGGCTTTAAATATTTATTAAATTTTTTCCACTAATAATAACTATTTACTTTTGTTTTTACACATTTTATTAGTCCCCATAGGAGACTTGAACCAGCAAATCAGTAGATCACTGGTAGAATACACTGCAATACTAATGTATTGCAGTATATTGTCATTTTTACAGGCTCGGGTGTCAGCTCTAATACACAGCTGACACCCGCAGCGTATGGCGCAGGCTCAGCGCATGAGCCCACTCTATACATCCCCCCCACACCACGACATGCTATTAAGTCGTGGTGCGCGAACAGTTTAATGCGCAGCGGATGGTGCAAAGTGAAAATTACAATTTTCCACTGATGTGCCATTTTAGTGCACTATATGTTGTGCCCAGTTTGTGCCACAAATACTTCATAAAATATTAACCAGGTTCTCCCGGGTATGGCGCTGCCATATCGGTGGATGTAAACTGCTGTTTAGGCACGCTGTAGAACTCATAAGGGAGGGGACGGCATTTGGCTTTAGGGAGCGCAGATTTTGCTTGGTAGTAGCTCTGGCGTTTTGCTGGTATTTCAGTTTATAATGTGGGGGTACATCAGGGGCATAATAAGAGGGTATAATAATGGGGTAATTAATTAATAATATGCAGATATGTGGCCAGTGCCGCACTTATAAATGGCGCCTGATCTTATCCGCTTTTGGAACACTGCACATTTTGCATTGCTATATTCTGGGAGCTAGAACTTTTTTCTTTTTTTCACCACCGGAGCTGTGTAAGGGCTTATTCTTTGCGGGACAATCTGTAGTTTTCATTGGTACCATTTTGAGGTACATGCAATTTTTTTTATCACTTTTTATTCCATTTTTCGGCAAGCAAGGTGACCAAAATCCATAAATTCTGGCAATGTTTTTTTTTTTTTGTTATTTTTTTTTACAGCGTTGACCCTGGGCTATAAATGAACGTTTCACTTTATTCTGCGGGCCGGTACGATTACGGCGATACCATATGTATATAGTTTTTTTTACATTTTGCAGCGTTTGCGCAATAAAATAACTTATTTATAATATATTGTGTCGCCATATTCTGAGAGCCATAACTTTTTTCTTTTTCAGTCAAAAAAGCTGTGTAAGGGCTTGTTTTTTGCGGGACTGGTTGTAGTTTGTATTGGTGCTATTTTGGCGTACATATGACTTTTTGATCACTTTTTATTGTATATTTTGGGAGCGGTGGTGATCAAAAAATAGTGATTCTGGCATAGTTTTTTGTTTATTTTATTTGCGGTGTTCACCGTGCGGGAAAAATAGTATTATAGTTTTATAGTTGGGGTTGTTACAAACGCGGTGATACCAAATATGTGTACTTTTTTTACGTGTTCATTTTCTTCCTATAATAAAAGACTTATTATATGAAAAAAAGCATTTCTTGTTTATATCACTTATAACTTTTAATTTTACACTTTTTTAAAACATTTTTATTCTTTTGTTTAACTTGTTTTACTTGTCCCACTAGGGGACACTTAGACTTGCAGCTCTGATCGCTGCTAGAACTCATTACACTGCATACGTAGTGTAATGTATTCTAACTGTCATTGTGAAGTGAAGCCTAGGAGGACCAGCAGAGGCTGTTCCTCATAGGCTTCTGTACATGGCAGCCCGGAAGCCATTGTCTGGCGTCCGGTTGCCGTGGGTACCATCACCAGCCCCCGTGATTTCACGTGGGGGCGGCCGATCTGCGCTAAACACCTTAAATGCGGCGATTGCAATCGAATGCCGCATTTAAGGGGTTAACTGACAAAATCAGCAGTGATGGGCCGCTGATCGGCAACAGGGACTGCAGGGCAGACACCCTGCACAGTTAACCGACGCTGCGGTGTAGCGACGCGCGGCGATTAACTGTCAAAGCACAGACGTAACTTCACGTCAAGGTGCGCAAAGTTACTGCATACATTGACGTGCATTAACGGCAAGTTGTGGGAAGGGGTTAATAAACATAATTTTGGTCTTAAAGGGGCTGTCTTATGGCAAACAGCTATTTACATATGCCCTATTGGGTCAGGGGATACATATGGCCAGACACGGCTTTCCCTGGGGACAGCAGCTGATCTTCTGGCGGTAGAGATGCAAAACCCACAGCGATCAGCTAATCGCTCATCCGCCTTCTATTTGCAAAGGGGTTTTGTTAGTGAGACATCCCCTTAAATGACCAGAAACTTTTCAGAAATTTTTCCACTTCTTCTGAAGAGCCAACTATAATTTTAAAAATATTTTATGCTATCAAACCTATATATATATATATATATATATATATATATATATACATACACGCACTACCGTTCAAAAGTTTGGGGTCACCCAGACACTTTTGTGTTTTCCATGAAAACTCACACTTATATTTATCAAATGAGTTGCAAAATGACTAGAAAATATAGTCAAGACATTGACAAGGTTAGAAATAATGATTTTTATTTGAAATAATAATTTTCTCCTTCAAACTTTGCTTTCGTCAAAGAATGCTCCATTTGCAGCAATTACAGCATTGCAGACCTTTGGCATTCTAGCTGTTAATTTGCTGAGGTAATCGGGAGAAATTTCACCCCATGCTTCCAGAAGCCCCTCCCACAAGTTGGATTGGCTTGATGGGCACTTCTTGCGTACCATACGGTCAAGCCGCTCCCACAACAGCTCTATGGGGTTGAGATCTGGTGACTGCGCTGGCCACTCCATTACAGATAGAATACCAGCTGCCTGCTTCTTCCCTAAATAGTTCTTGCATAATTTGGAGGTATGCTTTGTGTCATTGTCCTGTTGTAGGATGAAATTGGCTTCAATCAAGCGCTGTCCACAGGGTATGGCATGGCGTTGCAAAATGGAGTGATAGCCTTCCTTATTCAAAATCCCTTTTACCTTGTACAAATCTCCCACTTTACCAGCACCAAAGCAATCCCAGACCATCACATTACCTCCACCATGCTTGACAGATGGCGTTAGGCACTCTTCCAGCATCTTTTCAGTTGTTCTGAGTCTCACAAATGTTCTTCTGTGTGATCCAAACACCTCAAACTTCGATTCGTCTGTCCATAACACTTTTTTCCAATCTTCCTCTGTCCAATGTCTGTGTGCTTTTGCCCATATTAATCTTTTCCTTTTATTAGCCAGTCTCAGATATGGCTTTTTCTTCGCCCCCCTGCCCTGAAGGTAAGTATCCCGGAGTCGCCTCTTCACTGTAGACGTTGACACTGGCGTTTTGCGGGTACTATTTAATGAAGCTGCCAGTTGAGGACCTGTGAGGCGTCTATTTCTCAAACTAGAGACTCTAATGTACTTGTCTTGTTGCTCAGTTGTGCAGCGGGGCCTCCCACTTCTCTTTCAACTCTGGTTAGAGCCTGTCTGTGCTGTCTTCTGAAGGGAGTAGTACACACCGTTGTAGGAAATCTTCAGTTTCCTGGCAATTTCTCGCATGGAATAGCCTTAATTTCTAAGAACAAGAATAGACTGTCGAGTTTCACATGAAAGCTCTCTTTTTCTAGCCATTTTGAGAGTTTAATCGAACCCACAAATGTAATGCTCCAGATTCTCATCTAGCTCAAAGGAAGGTCCGTTTTATAGCTCCTCTAAACAGCAAAACTGTTTACAGCGGTGCTAACATAATTGCACAAGGGTTTTCAAGTGTTTTCTAATCATCCATTAGCCTTCTAACACAGTTAGCAAACACAATGTACCATTAGAACACTGGAGTGATGGTTGCTGGAAATGGGCCTCTATATACCTATGTAGATATTGCATTAAAAACCAGACGTTTGCAGCTAGAATAGTCATTTAGCACATTAACAATGTATAGAGTGTATTTCTGATTAATTTAATGTTATCTTCATTGAAAAAAACTGTGCTTTTCTTGCAAAAATAAGGAAATTTGACCCTAAACTTTTGAACGGTAGTGTGTATATATATATATATATATATTTTTTTTTTTTGCGGGTGTTCAATTTATTGGGCTTTTATTGTGGGAACAATAGTAAAAAAAAACATACATACACAGTCGAGTCACATTATTATGACTACCTACTAATTTTTGACGTCAGCAGTGCGTAGCCCATGAAGGAAGTGATGTGTCGTGGGCTGGCTTGTTGGGTATATAAGGTGTGCGATAGGCTGTCTGAACAAATATCACTGTTGCCTTGGGTAAAAGGGCCGATTTATCAGAATTGCAAAAAGGGATGATTATTGGCTTTCGGGCAGTGTTTCTCAAACAGTGCAGTTTGCAAACTGTTCTCGTGCTGCTTTGGTGAAAGTGTATCATGAGTGGGCAAATTCCACCATCGGGAATAACCGATGTGGAAACTGTGGAGCACCACGTGCCATTGATTTGAGAGGTGAACGTCGGCTACGTAGTTGTATGAGGGCCGAACGAAACGCTACAGTGTAGCAGCTCGCCGTGAAAATCAACCAGGGGCTACCAGACGTGTGTCTAAAACAACAGTTCAGCGAACCCTACTGCGGATGGTCACTGCTCCTATGCTAACAAAAGTGCATAGGAAAAAAAGGCTTAAATTTGCTCTTTCTGAGCTTGGTGGTTTAAGTGGCTTGTGAACTAAGTGGAGTTCTAAAACCGGATTGTGTTGCTGTACTTCTGTATTGTGTTGCTGTATTTCTGTGTTTGTGAATCTGTTTTGATTGCTAGCAAATAGAAGATAGCAAAAACTCACACAATTTAAAAAAAAAAATTGTAAATTTTTTTTTTTTTTTTTCCCTTGCAGATTCGTTCCAGCTCAGCAGTTGACGAGGGGGAAGGGGTTAACTGGACACAGGTGGTATAAATTAGTCATCAGACCTCATTTTGAGCTTGCTCTTTCTGAGCTTGGTGGTTTAAGTGGCTTGTGAACTAAGTGGAGTTCTAAAACCGGAGTTGAAAAGAGGAGTTGAAGCCCCAGTAAGTACTCTTTTACTTCTTTTTCTTTGACAATTGTTCGCTGTTTTGGTGTAACTTGGATAATGGATAGCAAGATTGGAGGTTTTCTTCAGTGCACAGTTTGTCATATGTATACACGACTGGAGCCGGAGTTCCAGGGTGAATATCTCTGTGGCAGATGTGAGCATGTTGTTCACCTGGAAGCTCGTATTAGAGATCTGGAGGAGCAGAATGCAACACTGAGGAGGATAGACAATTTTGAGCGGAGCTTGCTGCTCACAGAGCATGCAGTTAGTGGGTTAGAACTGGAGGGTGAAGACATGGGTGAGCAGGATCAGGTAAGTAGCTGGGTTAATGTAGTTAGGGGCAGTAGAAAGGGGTCAAAGACAAGGAAGGCCGATCCGGTTTCTGGCATTCCAAGCAAAATTGCCAGGTTGGGTGATGATGCGAGGGTGTCAGTCTCAGAAAAGGCAGCCCTAGTGGATACTGATCTCCCTAACAGCCGGGAGAACAGCCCAGCTAGTAGTCGGCGGGATGGTAATGCAGGCAAGCCAAGACAATTGATAGTTGTAGGGGATTCTATAATCAGGAAGACGGATAGAATAATTTGTCGCCAAGACCGCCTCAACCGAATGGTTTGCTGTCTCCCTGGTGCCAGGGTTCGGCATGTGGTGGAACGGGTGGACAAATTGCTGGGAGGGGCTGGTGATGATCCAGCTGTCGTGGTCCATGTCGGTACCAACGACAGAATAAATGGTAGGTGGAGGAGCCTTAAGAATAATTTTAAAGAACTAGGCTACAAGCTGAAGGGAAGGACCTCCAAGGTTGTATTCTCAGGAATACTGCCTGTGCCATGCGCATCACAGGAAAGACAGCGGGAGCTTAGGGAGTTAAATGCATGGCTGAAGTCTTGGTGTAGAGGAGAAGGATTTGGGTTCCTAGAGCACTGGGCTGACTTTTCATTGGGGTACAAACTGTATTCTGCAGATGATTTGCACCTAAATGGAAGGGGGTCCGCTGTGCTGGGGGAGAGAATTCTAGCTGGGGTGGCGGAGTATTTAAACTAGGGCTGAGGAGGGAGGTCAATGTAGAAAAAAAAGGGGTAGCCAGGTTAGAGAGGGGTCAGACTATATTGGTGGGGGGAGAAACAGAATGTGGGGAGAGGGCTAGACAAGATAAGGAGATCCTTTCGTTACAAAACATCAGTGTAAATAAAAAGGACCGATTAATGTCAAATCACATTTCTGATAATAAAAGTGAAAAACTGACAGGCAAGTTAAAGTGTATGTTCACAAATGCCAGAAGTCTAGCAAGCAAAATGGGGGAGCTGGAGGCCTTGATACTGGAAGAAAATATAGATATAGTTGGTGTTGCTGAAACATGGCTGGACTCTTCACATGACTGGGCTGTAAATCTACAGGGTTTTACACTTTTTCGGAAAGACAGGACAAATAGGAAAGGTGGTGGTGTATGTCTGTATGTGAGAAGTGATATGAAGGCGAGTGTGAAAGAGACAATAGTGGGTGAAGACTGTGAGGAGGTTGAAACCTTGTGGGTGGAACTAGAAAGGGAGGTAAACACTGAAAAAATTACTTTTGGTGTAATCTATAGACCCCCCAATATAACTGAGGAGATGGAAGGTCAGATATATAAACAGATGGAGCGGGCTGCACAGGCGGGTACTGTAGTGATAATGGGAGATTTTAATTTCCGGGATATTAATTGGTGTCATGGTTCGGCTTCAACTGCAAAGGGGAGACATTTCCTCAACCTGTTGCAGGAAAATTTTATGGGCCAGTTTGTGGAAGACCCGACTAGAGGTGAAGCTCTGTTGGATCTGGTCATTTCTAATAATGCAGATCTTGTTGGGAATGTCAATGTTCGTGAAAACCTCGGTAACAGTGATCATAATATAGTTACATTTTACCTATACTGTAAAAAACAAACGCAGGCTGGGAGGGCAAAAACATTTAATTTTAAGAAAGCCAATTTCCCCAGGATGAGGGCTGCAATTCAGGATATAGACTGGGAAGAACTAATGTCAAATAATGGAACAAATGATAAATGGGAGATTTTCAAATCTACTTTGAGTTATTATAGTGCAAAATTTATTCCTACAGGTAATAAGTATAAACGACTCAAATTAAACCCCACATGGCTTACACCTTCTGTGAAAGGGGCAATACATGACAAAAAAAGGGCATTTAAAAAATACAAATCTGAGGGTACAGCTGTAGCCTTTGTAAAATATAAAGAGCTTAATAAAATCTGTAAAAATGTAATAAAATTAGCAAAAATACAAAATGAAAGGCAGGTGGCCAAGGATAGTAAAACAAATCCTAAAAAATTCTTCAAGCATATAAATGCAAAAAAGCCAAGGTCTGAACATGTAGGACCCCTAGATAATGGTAATGGGGAGTTGATCACAGGGGATCAAGAGAAGGCAGAGTTACTAAATGGGTTCTTTAGCTCTGTATATACAACAGAAGAAAGAGCAGCTGATGTAGCCGGTGCCAGTGCTGTTAATATATCAGTTGATATACTGAATTGGATGAATGTAGAGATGGTCCAAGCTAAATTAAATAAAATAAATGTGCACAAGGCTCCGGGACCAGATGGGTTACACCCTAGAATTCTTAAAGAGCTTAGTTCAGTTATTTCTGTCCCCCTTTTCATAATATTCAGAGAATCTCTAGTGACAGGTATAGTGCCAAGGGACTGGCGCAGGGCAAATGTGGTGCCTATTTTCAAAAAGGGCTCTAGGTCTTCCCCGGGTAATTATAGACCAGTAAGCTTAACATCCATCGTGGGGAAAATGTTTGAGGGGCTATTGAGGGACTATATACAGGATTATGTGACAATAAATAGCATTATAAGTGACAGCCAGCACGGTTTTACTAAGGACAGAAGTTGTCAAACTAACCTAATCTGTTTTTATGAAGAGGTGAGCAGAAGTCTAGACAGAGGGGCCGCTGTGGATTTAGTGTTTTTGGACTTTGCAAAGGCATTTGACACTGTCCCCCATAGACGCCTAATGGGTAAATTAAGGACTATAGGTTTAGAAAATATAGTTTGTAATTGGATTGAGAATTGGCTCAAGGACCGTATCCAGAGAGTTGTGGTCAATGATTCCTTCTCTGAATGGTCCCCGGTTATAAGTGGTGTACCCCAGGGTTCAGTGCTGGGACCACTATTATTCAACTTATTTATTAATGATATAGAGGAAGGGATTAATAGCACTATTTCTATTTTTGCAGATGACACCAAGCTATGTAATATAGTTCAGACTATGGAAGATGTTCATGAATTACAGGCAGATTTAAACAAACTAAGTGTTTGGGCGTCCACTTGGCAAATGAAGTTTAATGTAGATAAATGTAAAGTTATGCATCTTGGTACCAACAACCTGCATGCATCATATGTCCTAGGGGGAGCTACACTGGCGGATTCACTTGTTGAGAAGGATCTGGGTGTACTTGTAAATCATAAACTCAATAACAGCATGCAGTGTCAATCAGCTGCTTCAAAGGCCAGCAGGATATTGTCGTGTATTAAAAGAGGCATGGACTCGCGGGACAGGGATGTAATAATGCCACTTTACAAAGCATTAGTGAGGCCTCATCTAGAATATGCAGTTCAGTTCTGGGCTCCAGTTCATAGAAAGGATGCCCTGGAGTTGGAAAAAATACAAAGAAGAGCAACGAAGCTAATAAGGGGCATGGAGAATTTAAGTTATGAGGAAAGATTGAAAGAATTAAACCTATTTAGCCTTGAAAAAAGACGACTAAGGGGGGACATGATTAACTTATATAAATATATTAATGGCACATACAAAAAATATGGTGAAATCCTGTTCCTTGTAAAACCCCCTCAAAAAACAAGGGGGCACTCCCTCCGTCTGGAGAAAAAAAGGTTCAAGCTGCAGAGGCGACAAGGCTTCTTTACAGTGAGAACTGTGAATTTATGGAATAGCCTACCGCAGGAGCTGGTCACAGCAGGGACAGTAGATGGCTTTAAAAAAGGGTTAGATAATTTCCTAGAACAAAAAAATATTAGCTCCTATGTGTAGAAATTTTTCCTTCCCTTTTCCCTTCCCTTGGTTGAACTTGATGGACATGTGTCTTTTTTCAGCCGTACTAACTATGTAACTATGTAACTATGTAACTATGTAAATTTGCACGGAAGTATCGGAATTGGACCACCGATGATTGGGAAAAAGTTGCCTTCTCTGATGAGTCACGTCTTCTGAGAACGGATGAACGTTTTGGCGTCAGGCGAGAAACATCAGAGAACAAACATGCTGCAACCATTGCTGGAAGAACACAAGCTGGTGGCGGCATTATGGTCTGGGGAATTTTTTCATTGCATTCTCTGGGCCCACTTATCCATGTATGAGGCACTCTGAACCGATTTTGGTATGAATCGATCGTTGCAGATCACGTCTACCCATACATGCTGTGTAATGATAGGGGTAGGGAAACGGACAAGTGAGCCCTAATCTACCCGCCACTCTGTCCCTGCCTACTTGCAACGACCCGCCCTAGGCGACGGGGTACAACTGGGCGGCGGTCCCTACGCTCAGTAAGTGCACGAGACAAACAGACAAGGGTACACAAAGCTAAGGGAAAAGGGCAGTTGCCCACGGCAACACCGTGAGCAACAAGAGAGGTGAACGAGCCGAGTCAAACCAGGAGTGTACGAGGTACCAAACGCAGAGCAGGAGAGTAGTCAGTAAGCCAGGGTCAGTATGGAGCAGGATCAAATAGTCAGAAGCTGTAGCTGGGCCAGGAATCCACACGAGAAGAATCACAAGCAAAGGAGGAACAGGAAAGGCAGGTATAAATAGACCGAGGGCGGGAACTAGCTGAGTCTGGCCAGGCTGCGATAGGCTCTCCCACTCCTAAGCCTGCCAGCCTGAGTGGTGGAAGCTGGAGTCAGTCTCAGAGACATAGACTCAGGTGCCGACTGATTACCTATGGGCGTTAACCCCAAAGCTGTGCCTGGCAGATCCTTTACATGCTGTTTGTCTTCCCTGAGGCCGATGGAATCTTCCAGCAAGACAATGCGACATGTCACATGGCTAGAAATGTCTGACAGTGGATGGAAGAGCAAGACCAAGACTTCCAAGTACTTCCCTGGCCACCTAATTCGCCAGACTTGAACCCAATTGAGCATCTGTGGGACCACCTCGATGGTTTTTTGGTCTATGGATCCTCTCCCCGCGCACCCTCCAGCAAATGTGGGATGCACTGCAGTCAGCATGGCTCCAGATACCTGAGACAACCTACCAGCACCTTATTGAGTCACTACCAGCCCGTCTAGCTGCTGTCCGTGCTGCACACGGCGCCTACTCTGGATATTAGCTGGTGGTCATAATAATGTGACTCGACTGTATGTGTGTGTATATATATATATATATATATATATATATATATATATATATATATATATATACATCAAAATATATATAAAATTGTTTAAATGAACTTTATTGAATATAATTTTGAATTGTATCTGCTATAGTCTACCATTTATTTTGATATATACTGTAACATGGGCTAGTTAGAAAACTTGCATTGGGGCTAGGGTTTTGGATGGGGGATGGGGGTTGTTAGAGGTTTTCATTTCATATTTTCTTAGTTTTATTATTTTTTATAGAAGGCCTTCAGGGAACATTTTACGGTATTTACTCTACATATTTCCCCTGTAACTGCAGCTTCCATAGCAACCTCAGTTACAGGAAAAAAAACAGCCCTGATAATGTGACAAATGTCACAATCAAGGCTGTTCTGAATCCAGTTAGAAGCTAGTCCAGCAGCTCAGCCATGTAATAGCTGTTCAATCAATCAATCAATCAATCAATCATGTGATTACCAAGATCAGTAGTGACAGCAACACTAACACTGACACTTTTGCATGCACTGCACTCATTAAAGGGCTTGTTGAGTGCCCACTCAGTAACCCTCTCTGAGTTGAGCCGTCCATGTATTTACATGTCTCGCTGGAAACGGCTTCCCCCAGCTGTTTGTTTCTGCCTTCCCTACTTGGAGTTTGGCTGTCTCTGACAGCCAGGCACCCATTCTGAAAACACTGCGATGTTGAATAGCAGCAGTAGTCTGCAGTGCTGTTTTTTCCTGGCAGTGCAGAATAAAGCCTCCTTTGTGGCCGCCAGAAAGACATGACAAGCAGCTAAGAGGTTAATAAAGACTATTTGAAAAGTTGCTTAATTTTTTATTTAGATGCATCAAGTAATTTTAAAAAAATGGTTGTAAAGATATCTGCTATAAAAATATATCTCCCCAGAAAGAAATATAAATATAATAAATAAATTAAAATGAAGTCTTGCATAAATGAGTTGGAACAACAATAAATTCTGTAGCATTTTTGGTCACTTGAAGTCAAGGTCATCCTTGGAAATGTACACCAGCTTCAAGCAATTCGTAATAAGAACAAACTGTCTGTTCTACATAGCATTTAGTTTGTGTGCTTGTAAACTGTGATGATGACCCTGAGTACCGAGCAATGTTTTGGGGTCCCCGTTCGCTTGACTATCTGCCTAAGCTGTTACCAATCACAAAATACTTTTCACATACCATCAGCCAACTGTCAATCTCTTCCTGTGAACACCTGCACCGGCTGTTGGCTACTTGCAAAATTACTGTACTCATCTGAGCCATAGATCGCTACATTGTTGGACAGGTTATGTTTTTTATAGGTAATAGGCTATGACATTGACAGAATTGTTCGATGTAACAGTTCCTGCTCAAGAGCTGAATCCTCATTATTAAGTCCCATGCCCCTCTCTTCTTTGATCCTAGAACCCTATGCGTTTTCCCAAAACACCTTTTCATATATCTATCTTGCCAAAAAGGGTAGGCAAAATTTTAAAAATAGGGAAACTGTATAGTATTTCATTATACACTATGATGTTAAATATACATATGCACCTTTCGGAATTACAGACAAGTAAGGCAATATTCACACCTGTGTCGGGGGTTTCCATTCTGCTCCGTTAGAAGAGACTGTTCCGTTGCACAACAGATACCCCCGGCAGCCAATGGAACACATTGACTTTAATGGATTTCGTCGGCTTTCCGTTGGGGTGTCCGTGGTTTTAGATTGCTGAAAAACTGAGCCAAATACTATACTCTGCACATAGGCATAGGACTTTAATCCTCCTTTTACAAGAAACATACTTTCATGTATCCAATATTCCTTCTTTCAATAAAAGATACTACCAAACCTGGTATAATATCACTAATATGCAAGGTGCATCTAAGGGAGTCTCTATTGGGTTTCACTAATTATTTGCTCCATAGGTGCTATACACTGCCATTGATTCCAAAGGAAGTTTTATTTTTTTACGCCTATTTTTCGCCTCAAATTGTGGATGTTGCTAATGTTTACTTTCAATACCAGGGCCAACTGCACTTTAGAAGATCTGTCTTATGCCATTTATAGGAATTTGCAGGCAACTCTCCTATCATTCTTGGTGGTGAATTTAACCTTGCCTTTGATCCTGCCCTAGACACATGCTCTGGTAACTCATCCGTCTCTATTGCTTTAGTTCATAGATTATCAGTGAGATACTTGACCAGACTCAAAATGGTCGACATGTAGGGCAATTTGCACCCTGTAACCAAAGACTTTATTCTGTTGTACAGTTTACAATGCAAGCTAGATTATATATTTATCTCGCACTCACTGCTGGATTTTCAGCTGTCGGCTGGAATTAACTCGATCTTGTAGTCAGACCATGCCCTAATCTTGGGTTCTATCCAATACTCCAAAGAAGATAACCTTTTTTGTCATAAAAGCTGAATGATAAGTTACATTGGCTCTGTGGCTTGAATAGCAAGTGGTTTGTATATTAAGTGGAGTTCCAAAAACCGGATTGATTTACTGTGTTGTGTGTGACAAAGTGGGGGGCCATTGTATGTGATATATGTATTGATTGCTTGCTTGCTACAAAGTTTGCAAAAGTGACATAATTTGTAACCATTTTTCCTTTGCAGTTTCCTGAGTAGCTGAGTAAGGGGGAGGGGTTAGCTGCTACCAGGTGGTATAAATCAGGCCTCACTACTCTGTAGAGCCTGCTCTGTGGCTTGAATAGCAAGTGGTTTGTATATTAAGTGGAGTTCCAAAAACCGGATTGATTTACTGTGTTGTGTGTGACAAAGTGGGGGGCCATTGTATGTGATATATGTATTGATTGCTTGCTTGCTACAAAGTTTGCAAAAGTGACATAATTTGTAACCATTTTTCCTTTGCAGTTTCCTGAGTAGCTGAGTAAGGGGGAGGGGTTAGCTGCTACCAGGTGGTATAAATCAGGCCTCACTACTCTGTAGAGCCTGCTCTGTGGCTTGAATAGCAAGTGGTTTGTATATTAAGTGGAGTTCCAAAAACCGGATTGATTTACTGTGTTGTGTGTGACAAAGTGGGGGGCCATTGTATGTGATATATGTATTGATTGCTTGCTTGCTACAAAGTTTGCAAAAGTGACATAATTTGTAACCATTTTTCCTTTGCAGTTTCCTGAGTAGCTGAGTAAGGGGGAGGGGTTAGCTGCTACCAGGTGGTATAAATCAGGCCTCACTACTCTGTAGAGCCTGCTCTGTGGCTTGAATAGCAAGTGGTTTGTATATTAAGTGGAGTTCCAAAAACCGGATTGATTTACTGTGTTGTGTGTGACAAAGTGGGGGGCCATTGTATGTGATATATGTATTGATTGCTTGCTTGCTACAAAGTTTGCAAAAGTGACATAATTTGTAACCATTTTTCCTTTGCAGTTTCCTGAGTAGCTGAGTAAGGGGGAGGGGTTAGCTGCTACCAGGTGGTATAAATCAGGCCTCACTACTCTGTAGAGCCTGCTCTGTGGCTTGAATAGCAAGTGGTTTGTATATTAAGTGGAGTTCCAAAAACCGGAGTTCAAAAGAGGAGTTAAAGCCCAAGTAAGTGCTCTTCTACTTCTTTATCTTTTTGATTAACACCTGTTCGCTGTTTTTTTTTTTTAACTGGGATAATGGACAGCAAGATTGGAGGTTTTCTTCAGTGCACAGTTTGCCATATGTATGCACGACTGGAGCCGGAGTTCCAGGGTGAATATCTCTGTGGCAGATGTGAGCATATTGTTCACCTGGAAGCTCGTATTAGAGATCTGGAGGAGCAGAATGCAACACTGAGGAGGATAGACAATTTTGAACGGAGCTTGCTGCTCACAGAGCATGCAGTTAGTGGGTTACAACTGGAGGGTGAAGACATGGGTGAGCAGGATCAGGTAAGTAGCTGGGTTAATGTAGTTAGGGGCAGTAGAAAGGGGTCAAAGACAAGGAAGGCCGATCCGGTTTCTGACATTCCAGGCAAAATTGCCAAGTTGGGTGATGATGCGAGGGTGTCAGTCTCAGAAATGGCAGCCCTAGTGGATACTGATCTCCCTAACAGCCGGGAGAACAGCCCAGCTAGTAGTCGGCGGGATGGTAATGCAGGTAAGCCAAGACAATTGATAGTCGTAGGGGATTCTATAATCAGGAAGACGGATAGAATTATTTGTCGCCAAGACCACCTCAACCGAATGGTTTGCTGTCTCCCTGGTGCCAGGGTTCGGCATGTGGTGGAACGGGTGGACAAATTGCTGGGAGGGGCTGGTTATGATCCAGCTGTCGTGGTCCATGTCGGTACCAACGACAGAATAAATGGTAGGTGGAGGAGCCTTAAGAATAATTTTAAAGAACTAGGCTACAAGCTGAAGGGAAGGACCTCCAAGGTTGTATTCTCAGGAATACTGCCTGTGCCATGCGCATCACAGGAAAGACAGCGGGAGCTTAGGGAGTTAAATGCATGGCTGAAGTCTTGGTGTAGAGGAGAAGGATTTGGGTTCCTAGAGCACTGGGCTGACTTTTCATTGGGGTACAAACTGTATTCTGCAGATGATTTGCACCTAAATGGAAGGGGGTCCGCTGTGCTGGGGGAGAGAATTCTAGCTGGGGTGGCGGAGTATTTAAACTAGGGCTGAGGAGGGAGGTCAATGTAGAAAAAAAAGGGGTAGCCAGGTTAGAGAGGGGTCAGACTATATTGGTGGGGGTAGAAACAGAATGTGGGGAGAGGACTAGACAACAAGATAAGGAGATCCTTTCGTTACAAAACATCAGTGTAAATAAAAAGGACCGATTAATGTCAAATCACATTTCTGATAATAAAAGTGAAAAACTGACAGGCAAGTTAAAGTGTATGTTCACAAATGCCAGAAGTCTAGCAAGCAAAATGGGGGAGCTGGAGGCCTTGATACTGGAAGAAAATATAGATATAGTTGGTGTTGCTGAAACATGGCTGGACTCTTCACATGACTGGGCTGTAAATCTACAGGGTTTTACACTTTTTCGTAAAGACAGGACAAATAGGAAAGGTGGTGGTGTATGTCTGTATGTGAGAAGTGATATGAAGGCGAGTGTGAAAGAGACAATAGTGGGTGAAGACTGTGAGGAGGTTGAAACCTTGTGGGTGGAACTAGAAAGGGAGGTAAACACTGAAAAAATTACTTTTGGTGTAATCTATAGACCCCCCAATATAACTGAGGAGATGGAAGGTCAGATATATAAACAGATGGAGCGGGCTGCACAGGCGGGTACTGTAGTGATAATGGGAGATTTTAATTTCCGGGATATTAATTGGTGTCATGGTTCGGCTTCAACTGCAAAGGGGAGACATTTCCTCAACCTGTTGCAGGAAAATTTTATGGGCCAGTTTGTGGAAGACCCGACTAGAGGTGAAGCTCTGTTGGATCTGGTCATTTCTAATAATGCAGATCTTGTTGGGAATGTCAATGTTCGTGAAAACCTCGGTAACAGTGATCACAATATAGTTACATTTTACCTATACTGTAAAAAACAAACGCAGGCTGGGAGGGCAAAAACATTTAATTTTAAGAAAGCCAATTTCCCCAGGATGAGGGCTGCAATTCAGGATATAGACTGGGAAGAACTAATGTCAAATAATGGAACAAATGATAAATGGAGATTTTCAAATCTACTTTGAGTTATTATAGTGCAAAATTTATTCCTACAGGTAATAAGTATAAACGACTCAAATTAAACCCCACATGGCTTACACCTTCTGTGAAAGGGGCAATACATGACAAAAAAAGGGCATTTAAAAAATACAAATCTGAGGGTACAGCTGTAGCCTTTGTAAAATATAAAGAGCTTAATAAAATCTGTAAAAATGTAATAAAATTAGCAAAAATACAAAATGAAAGGCAGGTGGCCAAGGATAGTAAAACAAATCCTAAAAAATTCTTCAAGCATATAAATGCAAAAAAGCCAAGGTCTGAACATGTAGGACCCCTAGATAATGGTAATGGGGAGTTGATCAC
The DNA here is from genome assembly GCF_050947455.1 of Rhinoderma darwinii. Lineage (NCBI taxonomy): Eukaryota > Metazoa > Chordata > Amphibia > Anura > Rhinodermatidae > Rhinoderma > Rhinoderma darwinii. Next base: position 214,499,703 of record NC_134687.1, on the reverse strand, counting down.
AGGGGATCAAGAGAAGGCAGAGTTACTAAATGGGTTCTTTAGCTCTGTATATACAACAGAAGAAAGAGCAGCTGATGTAGCCGGTGCCAGTGCTGTTAATATATCAGTTGATATACTGAATTGGATGAATGTAGAGATGGTCCAAGCTAAATTAAATAAAATAAATGTGCACAAGGCTCCGGGACCAGATGGGTTACACCCTAGAATTCTTAAAGAGCTTAGTTCAGTTATTTCTGTCCCCCTTTTCATAATATTCAGAGAATCTCTAGTGACTGGTATAGTGCCAAGGGACTGGCGCAGGGCAAATGTGGTGCCTATTTTCAAAAAGGGCTCTAGGTCTTCCCCGGGTAATTATAGACCAGTAAGCTTAACATCCATCGTGGGGAAAATGTTTGAGGGGCTATTGAGGGACTATATACAGGATTATGTGACAATAAATAGCATTATAAGTGACAGCCAGCACGGTTTTACTAAGGACAGAAGTTGTCAAACTAACCTAATCTGTTTTTATGAAGAGGTGAGCAGAAGTCTAGACAGAGGGGCCGCTGTGGATTTAGTGTTTTTGGACTTTGCAAAGGCATTTGACACTGTCCCCCATAGACGCCTAATGGGTAAATTAAGGACTATAGGTTTAGAAAATATAGTTTGTAATTGGATTGAGAATTGGCTCAAGGACCGTATCCAGAGAGTTGTGGTCAATGATTCCTTCTCTGAATGGTCACCGGTTATAAGTGGTGTACCCCAGGGTTCAGTGCTGGGACCACTATTATTCAACTTATTTATTAATGATATAGAGGAAGGGATTAATAGCACTATTTCTATTTTTGCAGATGACACCAAGCTATGTAATATAGTTCAGACTATGGAAGATGTTCATGAATTACAGGCAGATTTAAACAAACTAAGTGTTTGGGCGTCCACTTGGCAAATGAAGTTTAATGTAGATAAATGTAAAGTTATGCATCTGGGTACCAACAACCTGCATGCATCATATGTCCTAGGGGGCGCTACACTGGCGGATTCACTTGTTGAGAAGGATCTGGGTGTACTTGTAAATCATAAACTCAATAACAGCATGCAGTGTCAATCAGCTGCTTCAAAGGCCAGCAGGATATTGTCGTGTATTAAAAGAGGCATGGACTCGCGGGACAGGGATGTAATAATGCCACTTTACAAAGCATTAGTGAGGCCTCATCTAGAATATGCAGTTCAGTTCTGGGCTCCAGTTCATAGAAAGGATGCCCTGGAGTTGGAAAAAATACAAAGAAGAGCAACGAAGCTAATAAGGGGCATGGAGAATTTAAGTTATGAGGAAAGATTGAAAGAATTAAACCTATTTAGCCTTGAAAAAAGACGACTAAGGGGGGACATGATTAACTTATATAAATATATTAATGGCACATACAAAAAATATGGTGATATCCTGTTCCTTGTAAAACCCGCTCAAAAAACAAGGGGGCACTCCCTCCGTCTGGAGAAAAAAAGGTTTAAGCTGCAGAGGCGACAAGGCTTCTTTACAGTAAGAACGGTGAATTTATGGAATAGCCTACCGCAGGAGCTGGTCACAGCAGGGACAGTAGATGGCTTTAAAAAAGGGTTAGATAATTTCCTAGAACAAAAAAATATTAGCTCCTATGTGTAGAAATTTTTCCTTCCCTTTTCCCTTCCCTTGGTTGAACTTGATGGACATGTGTCTTTTTTCAGCCGTACTAACTATGTAACTATATGTAACTATAAAGACATGGTCTGCCTGGCTGAAATGCGTTAGACTTTTCATAACTGTTTACATTTTGCCACTATGACAGCACCAGCACCTGAGAGATTGCTCCTTGAACTAATAGGAACGGGAAACACAGAGAGGTTAAAAGCCCCCTCCCGTTCCTATCCCCAGTGTTTTCCTGTTCCTAAAAGAATTCGACGCAGAGAGGTCTGGTGCTGGGTCCATCCTAGCAGGAAAGTTAGCAGTATGAGGTGATCGGTTATTCACTCTTCCCCTCATTTTTTTTCCTCTACTGCTCAAGCTCCTTAGTTGTCTAAGTTATTTATTTATTTTTTTGGAGGGGGTTACTCCGCTCCTACAGGGTAGATGTTTCCTTACTACCGGTTACCGAGGATCGGTCCCCTCTTCGTGTCTCCGATCATCCTCTGCATGGTCCACTGCATTTGTTTGCCGGCATGAGAATCGCCCTGTTGGTTCCAGACGGTCTCTCTTCCGGCTAAGCGCATCAACACTTCTGGTTCCAGTTTGTGACGTCAGACGTGTCTGGCGTGCGTACGCTGGTCGGGCGCGTTCCCAACATCGGGGATGCCATAATGGAGGCGCCCATTACTACAAACCGAGCTGATAGATACCTCTTCACAGGTATGTCTGCTGAAAGGAATCTCACGGCGCAGAGGAGCAGAGTCCCGGTATTCCGAGGGATCCCCTATTTCAGAATATTCTATTTAAGGTAAGAAAGGTCTTCAGTTCTTTGATATCTTTCAAGATGTCTTCTCCTGAAAACCCTCAGCGTTTTGAGTCTACAGAGCCCTAGGTTATGTCAGGACCAGGGGACAAACCTGCTGCTCAAAAAGCCAAAGCCCATTAAAAAAAATGTGCAATTTGTGCTAAAAAAAATTACAGGATGGCTACAAAAAGCCTTTATGTGTTTCATGTACCTCTAAAATTGTTCAGCAAGAACAGAGCCTTGTTTTAGAAGAAATAAACAGGTCATAAGGCAGGAGATTCAGGCCTCCATATCAGCTTTAAATTGATCTAGTCCTACAGTTTTTCCTCTGCCTCCATCAAAAAGGCCTAGATTAGAATCTTCTGATTGTGTGTGTGTGTATGTGTGTGTGTGTGTGTGGGGGGGGGGGGGGGGGGCTACTATTGCTGTTTTCCCTCAAACGGCAGAAAATCTCAGCCAGTCCATGGATAAACTTCATAATAAAAGAAGGATTAATAACCAGATTTTCTTTCTTTTCCAGAGGAAAGATTTGTTATTACAGGCATGCGCGCAGATCCAGTGAAGCAAGGGGCCCATATTAGAGAAAAAGACATTGTGATAATACCTTATATGGACAATTGTCTTCTGGTGGCCAAGGCAGATCGTATTCTGCTTAAGCAAATAAAAATAGTAGAGGATATTCTCTTCCAGCAGTACATCTTTCTAGGGATAATGCTGGACTCTGCAACTTAAATGTCTTCCCTTCTCTTGAAAAAAGCAAAAAGTGTGGTAATGAGGGTCAGGGAGGTCTTACAGTAGAAGGTGGTCTCTTTAAGAGAAGCGATGTCGGTTCTGGGTTTACTAACAGCCTGTATCCTAGCGGTAGAATGGGTCCAGTTCCATTTAAGGCTCCTTCAACATCAGATTTTATAAGAATAGGACAAGACACAGGGGTCCTTAGATCACAAAATAGTTTTGTCCCTGCAGACATTGCAATCCCTATCTTGGTGGGTGGACCTAGGAAAGGGAATTCCTTGGAAGAGAGAGAATATCTTCAACCTGATGACAGATGCCAGCCCACACGGTTGTAGAGCACACACAGGCTCTCTTCTTCTACAGGACATGTGGGATCAAGAGACCAGGGTTCAATCCCAGAATTTCAGGGAATTGATGGCAGTGTTCCTGGCATTATCCCAGTAATTTCCGGTGGTCAGGGATCGCAGTGTAAAAATATATTCGGACAACTCTGCAGTGGTAGCTTACATAAACAGACAAGGAGGTACAAGAATCCCAAGTCTGTTATCCCTCTCACTGAAAATATTCCAGTTAGCAGGATTCTCTCTTAGTTCCCTCTCAGCAGTTCACCTCAGGGGGATAGATAACTAGAAGGCAGATTTCCTCAGCTGTCATCATATTATCAGGGTGAATCGAGTCTGAATCAGAGTTTACAATCTATGCGGTGTCCCAGTAATAGATCTGTTTGCTTCTCGAGTGAATCGAAAGGTGGACAGTTTCTTCTCCCTTTCTCCTCAGGATTTTCCAAGGGGGTTGGATGCTTTCTCCTAATCTTGGAAAACAGGTCTGTTGTATGCCTTTCCCCCTCTCAGGTTGATTCTGAGAACACTGAAATAGATCAGAGAGTATTCTGCAAAAGTAATTCTGATTGCTTCTTTTTGGCCGTGAACGGTCTGGTTTTCGTGGCTTCAAACAATGTCAGCAGAAACCCCATGGGTTCTTCCGGAGAGTCAGACTCTCCTGACCCAGGGACCAGTATTTCACCCAGAGGTAAAAAGCCTGCAGCTGACTGCATGTCTCTTGAAAGGCAGATTCTAGGGAAAATAGGCCTGTCTGATCAGGTTATCGACGCTCCCTTCTAGCCAGTAGAAAAAAAGTCACCTCAGAGATTTACCTTAGAACCTGGAGAACCTCCTGTAGATATCTTTGGAGGTCTGGGTATCCCTTTAAATTTTGAATTTTTACAGGAAGGCTTAAAGGGGTTTTCCGATGAAGGACATATATGACATATCCACAGGATATGTCATAAATGTCAGATAGATTCGAGTCCCACCTCTGGGACCCGCACCTATCTCCAGAACCGGGCCCCCTAAACCCCGTTCAGCCGCTCTGTGTTGCGGCTGAACGAGGTGAATTCCGACAATATAAAAGGTTATATGGTTGTAAGTTCTGAAAATAGCGTAATTCGCTGAGCTACTCTGTTTCCGTAAGCTCCATAGAACTGAATGGGTAAAACTCCACCTTCCGGGTTTGGTGAACATTCCACTCACTCAGTAGCTACTTCTTGGGCAGAAAGAGCATGTGCTTCTATTGAACAGATTTATAAGGCAGCCACATGGAGTTATCTGCATACTTTCTTTAAGCACTATAGGCTTCAGCTCTCATCAAATGAAAATCTGGCCTTTGGTAGGAAAGTTTTGCAGGCAGTAGTCCCACCCTAGACTATCTAGTCTAATCTCCATGGGTGCTGTCATAAGGCGATAGGGAAAATCACTTACAGGTAATTGTTTTTTCTTGAGCTCATGACAGCACCTGCCAATTCCCACCCACGTTTTCTCCTATTGTAGATATTATTAGAAGTGTGTTAAAATATAATATAAAATAGTATAAAAATTAGCAAAAAAGAGCAAATTTATTGTTTACATCAGTTCCACTGATTCAGAAGAACGCATTGATGATCACACTCAATCTGTAGGATTCCTATTTTCATGTACCCATTCACCCAAGTCACTACAAATTTCTCAGATTCGCTCTTAAATTTCAGAGAAAAAATTTGCCACTTCCCGTTTGTAGCCCTACCATTTGGGATATCTTCAGCTCCAAGATTGTTCACAAAGGTCGTGGTAATAGTATTTTTGAGGCTTCAGGACATATCAGTTATACCATACCTGGACAACCTTCTAATTACTCCAGTATTATCTCTAATTCTAAAGAAACATATATCCATCCAACTTCTTCAGGACCAACATGTTCGCATATATTCAGAAAACGCTACGACAGTAGCCTTCCTGAAACATCAGGGTGAAACAAGAAACAATCTTCTACAAACCTACTTTAAAAAAAAAATCTTTCATTGGGCAGAAACAAATCTCCTATTAGTCACAGCAATTCATTTTAAAAGAGAAGAGAATCGAATAGCAGATTTTCTGAGCCACAACCAAATTAGATCCAGGAGAGGGGTCTCTGAATCAGGAAGTGTTCAACATGCTGGTGTAAAAATGGGGAGTACCAGAAATGGATCTCTTTACCTGCAGATAAAAACAGCAAGACTGGTCTGTTTTTTTTTTCTCCCTTAACCCTTGGGACAGTCCTCTGGCAGTGGATGCTCTTGCCCAAATTTGGGAATTCAGGTTGGGTTATGGATTTAGCCCTCTTCCGTTAATAGCAACAACCCTACAGAGAAATCAAACCGAGAAGGTTCAAATTATATTCATCACTCCTTTCTGTTCAAAAAGGGGATGGTTCAGTCTTTTAAGAGGTTTATCTCTAGAGGAACCTATCTTCCTTTCTCAAAAGAGAGACCTTCTTCATCAGGGTTCAATACCTCAGCCTGGTCTGACCAACTTACACTTGACCACTTGGATGCTGAGGGGAAAGTCCTAGCTCAAAAAGGCCTTTAACCCAAAGACATCAATACTCTTCTTTATTCCAAGAAAAATCATACCTCTAAGATCTATCAAAGAATTTTGTACTCCAATTATCCCTGATCCACTTAAGCCAATTATTCCTCAGATGCTGGACGTTTTACAAGCAGGCTTTGATAAGGGTCTTTCACCTAGTTCTTTAAAAGTCCAGGTTTCTGCTCTTAGTTCAGTATTTGATGTCAGATTATCTGAACATCAATGGATTAAGAGGTTTTTTAGAGCAACAACAAGACTAAGACCTAGAATTACAAACTTGGTCCCTTCCTGGAATCTAAGTTAGCTACTTACAGTGTTAACCAACAAACCCTTTGAACCACTCTTGAAGTTTCCATCAAGTTCATCAACATAAAAGCAATTTTTCTGGAAGCAATAACATCAGCAAGAAGGATAAGTGAACTACAGGCCTTATCCATAAGAGAACCTTTTTTTAATCATCTCTGATAGGGTCATGCTCAGGGCTGATCAGGCTTTCCTACCTGAGGTAGTTACTGACTTTCATAGTACACAAGATAGTATTCTTCCTTCTTACTGCTGTAATCCAAAGTCAATAAAGGAAGAAGTGTTTCATATTTTGGATGTCCAACGCATTATCCTAAACTACCTTCATATGACAGAGTCATGGAGGAAAGATTTAAACCTGTTCATTCCATATCAGGGGCCTAACAAAGGCAAAAAAACCTTTAAAGGCACCATTGCCCAATGGCTAAAAATGGCTATTTGTGAGACCTACAAGGCTCAGGGGAAAGATCCACCTGATTCTTTAAAGGCTCATTTCACTAGGGCTATGGCAGTCTCATGGGCTCAGAAGTCATCTGCATCCCTAGAACAGATCTGCAGGGCAGCCACATAGGCAAACCTCATACCTTTTTCAAACATTATAAGTTGGATGTCTCTGCCGCTCAAGATTTGGCATTTGGCAAAACAATTTTGCATGCTATTGACCCCCCTAATTGTTATAATTTAGCATCTCTCGTGCTGTCATAATGGCGAAATGTAAAGGTAGCATTATGCCTTCATGAGTTCACCATGACAGCACCGTTTATTTCTCTCCTCTTTTTGTGCATTCTTTTGTTAAGTTCCTACTTGTATTTAATTCCCTAATGTCCTTTTTTAAGTTGGAAACCACTGGGTATAGAAAGGGGTAGGAAGATTTTAACCTCTGTTTCATAGTCCTATTAGATCAAGGAGCGATCTCTCCAGTGCTGGTGCTGTCATGGTGGACTCGTGAAAAACAAATTATCGGTAAAGCATAATTTTACCTTTTAGAACATGGGACCAACACAACTTCTTCACCGTGCAAATGGGAGGCCTTTTAATGTGTCCTACATGGTATAGTCAACTCTCATAACACACATCTAAATTTATTTAGTTAGTAGGACATTCATTTGGACATTAACATTACTCCATTTGCTAAATTAGCGGTCTCTCTGCCTTAGGGATTGCATCCGGCAAGGATTTTATGAATATGGCGGCAAAAGGGGCAGATAGCTATTTTGTGCCCTCCATCCCTGCCTTGCTATGACCAAAGTAATACAAATTTCAATACTCACTAAAGGCAAATTACACAGTACCAAGGATATTTTACTCATCTCTATGTTCTATCCCTGGGAAGTACCACGATCTCCCACTGCCTTTCAAACTGGCCAATTTTGGCCGTAACAAAGTGCGCTGATCAATGAGGTAGTTCATTGATCAGCGCTCGTTTTCTACTTTCACAAGGATCTATGATCAGTAATGAATGGGGACGAGCGATCGTCACTGTCATCGCTTGTCCCTATGCATTACCATAGTGTCGGCAGCACATCTCCCTGTTTATACAGGGAGATGTGCTACCAACAACAATAATATTTTCTGCTGCATAAACTATACGATCAACCGATGAACGAGCGTTTGCATTTGACAGGTTATATTGGGAGAGTTTTCGGTCAACCAAATATCCTATCGGGCTTGGGATGGGCCAATGCATCATGGCGTAGTACTCTAACCCATTGGCGCAAATCTGTGTTATTTACCATCTGTTCTTATCCATCTCCCTCAGAAATTGCCTTGCTTTAGCAGTAAGGCACAATTTCTATGCTCAGGGAATCAGGATGGGACGTGAAATGTACATATTGGCCCAGTTTGTGGACGACCTCCTCTTATACTTTTTGCCCCTTGTTATAAGTGTTCCTAATATGCTTAAAGAATTTGATCTCTTTGGCGCACTTATTAACATTAAGGTCAATGTACATAAATGAGAATTACTCATCTCTATCCCAATTGCTGGTTACCTCCATCCGTACCTCATTACCCTTTGTAGTGTCCATGGCCGCGGGCCGTCGGGTTTACTCACCTCCCGACGCCCGCAGCCATGGATCTGTGAGCGCTGGTCCCCATCTCCTTCCTAGGAGACGCCAGAGCTCACTTCCGCTCCGTTCGGCTGTGTCCCGTAGGGTGCGCGCGCACGCTCGTGCCCGGCCTTAAAGGGCCAGCGCGCAAAAAGGAGGAAGTCATCATCATCAACTGCCACGATTTCCTGGTCTATAAGAAGGCCCCAGGCCTTCTAATCCTTGCCTGAGCGTTGTTAGTTTTCCCAGTCTGTCTTGCAAATGGTCCCTTAGTGTTTCCTGTTCCTGCTGTGACCCGTGCCTTGTTCCTCATTCCTGTTTCCCGTGCTGTTCCTTAGTATCAAGTCGTGCTATGTCCTGTGTCATCTGCCACATCTGGAGGAATCCGCCACGTCCTGTGTCATCTGCCACATCTGGAGGAATCCGCCACATCCTGTGTCATCTGCCTCGTCCGGAGGAACTCGCCACGTCCTGTGTCATCTGCCTCGTCCGGAGGAACTCGCCACGTCCTGTGTCATCTGCCACGTCTGGAGGAATCCGCCACGTTCTGTGTCATCTGCCACGTCCGGAGGAATCCGCCACGTCTGGTGCAACTTGCGGCTCCTGTCTGCTGCATCCATCTCCATCTGTGCCAGAGCTGCGGCCACCGTCTGGACTATCCAGGTACCCTTGTGCAGGACATTGTATTTCTGGGGTTTCCTGTTGTTTGGCCAGCTGCCTCCCCGCTACGGCGGAACGGCATAGTGGGTCCACTACCCGCTTCGTGACACCCTTTCAACACATGATATCAAATACCTGGGTGTATTGATCCCATTTGATTATTCCCAACTTTTTCACTATAATTTTAGTCCTCTACTTAAGACTATTGAGATTGATCTGCTTTTCTTTTTCTTTTTGAATAATACGGAAAAAAAATTTAAATAAAAATATTTAAATAAAAAATTAAATTAATCTGCTAAGTAGTGAAGGTTGCCGTGTCCTGGTTTGGTAGATGTGGCATTATGGCCATTTTCAGCGCAACTTTCATATCTCCAGGCGCTCCACATTATGTTATGGTGATACTTCCGCAGGCTCACTCCACTTTCAACATCTTTTATCTGGAGGCATGAGCCCCCTAGACTGAGTTTTACACTCCTTACAAAACAAAAGGAGGTTGGGTATGGGCCTGCCTAAATTCCCTCTATATCACACTGCTGCCCTGGCAACCTGTATTATTAATCTGTTCCATGGTGAGGGGCTAAAGTGATAGGTGGCACTGCACTCTATTTTTTTACCTTATCCCACTTGTCTACTATCACTTTCCCTGGCTTCATATCCTGGTCCCAAGAGGCAGTCCTTTCTCCTGAAAGGATTGTTATCTCTTTGTGACAGTGACTATTTCTTTGATAAACTTCACCTTACCTCCAGATCTGGCACAATTGACACCGGTGTTTAGGTATCCTTTATTCCAAGATGGCATCAGTAGAGCTACGCTCTGATTTTTACAGAAGTCACCACCCACCACCATCTGGCACTCCCTCTCTGCTTCTCAGCTAAAGCCTTATTCTGAACTGGCATCTGCTGATATTGTTCCCATGGGTCAGTGGCTCTTTCATTGACAACTGGATGGCTTTAAGTTGCCTACTCCCTAAATCACTAATTTATGGGAAGTTTTACGTTTTTTTGAAGAACTGTGTTGAGAAAGACACACTGTTGCATACATTCTTCTTGATCAACTAACTAGTTAGAGACGAGATGACTAAGGATGTGGGAATGTCACCTTGGACATTCAGTGTCCTCTGCAGACAGGATGAAAGTCTAGAGTCTCACGCATAAATCCATTTCTGGACATACTCAGGAACTACAAAGTATTGTCTAGACCAGGGGTCTCAAACTCGGCAGGCTAAGTGGGCCGCATATAGAAAAAATTGGAAGTTGACGGGCCGCATTACTTTCAAAAAAAAATTATTGTTAATAAATTACTTATTTGAACTACTATAACACTATATTACTATAATAATAATAATACTACATTACTATAAAATGAATGCTACATTACTATAATAATACCGCTAGGTTTAAAATTAGAGATATTTCTCCACGTGCTGATTTCAACAATCCAGTTTTCCAGTTTAAGTGTCGCTAAATGCAGTCCGGCGGCTCAGTTGGCAGCGTTTGGCAGACACACATGTCAAGATTGGGCGGCCCCTGTAATGACGGGGTAGGGAGACAGACAGGTGAGCCCTAATCTACCCGCCACTCAGTCCCTGCCTACTTGCACGGCCCGTCCTAGGCGACGGTGTACAACTGGGCGACGGTCCCTACGCTCAATATGTGCACAACAGACAAACAGACAAGGGTACACAGAAGCTAAGGGAAATGGGGCAGTTGCCCACGGCAACACCGTGAGCAACAGGAGTAGTGAACGAGCCGAGTCAAACCAGGAGTGTACGAGGTACCAAATGCAGAGCAGGAGCGTAGTCAGTAAAGCCAGGGTCAAAATGAAGCAAGGTCAAAAATAATAGCAGGAGCAGCAGAGCCAGGAAACAGGAAAGAATCACAGGCAGAGACAAGCAGGAAATGAAGGTATAAATAGACCGAGGGCGGGAGCTAGAACCGTCTGGCCAGGCTGTGATAAGTTCTCCCAATCCTGAGCCTACCAGCCTGAGTGGTAGCAGATCGAGTCACTCTATCAGACCTAGGAGCAGGTGCAGACTGACTAACCACGGGCGTCGACACAGAAGCTATGTCTGGCAGATCCTTTACAGTACCCCCCCCCTTTTATGAGGGGCCACTGGACCCTTTCTAGGTGAACCTGGCTTATTGGGGAACCGAAAATGGAACCTTCTGAGTAATACCCCAGCGTGAACATCACGGGCGGGTACCCAAGTCCTCTCCTCAGGCCCGTATCCTCTCCAATGGACCAGGTACTGGAGGGAGCCTTGGACCATCCTGCTGTCCACAATCTTGGCCACCTCGAATTCTACCCCTTCAGGGATGAGAACAGGGACCGGAGGTTTCCTCGAGGTAGCCAAGGACGGGGAGCAGCGTTAGGAGCAGGTGCAGACTGATTAACCACGGGCGTCTACACAGAAGCTGTGTCTGGTAGATCCTTTACATACTGATGGCGTTATCTGAGTTGCTCTATGTATGATATGCAACATGCCTCCTTAAATGCCTCCCTTCTTGACTTGTTGTTTTCTCCCTTTTCTTTCTTTGCTCATGTAACCCCCCCCCCTATTCTGATATTATGCACATGTACAGATGTAGCCATCTTTAACTTGATTCTAAATACTTGCTGCTGCGTGATATCACACAACAAAAGCCATTGAATAGTCATTGAAAAAGTCAAGATAAGAGATCTAGCCATTGTTTATTTAATGCGTTAAAAGTCAAGTAAAGACAGCTACATGTGTATAACGCTGATTTAACGTAAAAATATATTTCAACACAAAAGAAGTCCGTTCTATCAGAGTAACATTTTTCCTATAAAAAATATTTCAAATAGAATCAAAACAAAACAAAAAATAATAGGGGTTTGCTCTACGTTCACAAGAAGTGAACCTATACGAGTCTGCGGGGTGTGTACATTTATAAAAATTTGGTTAGGAGGGGTCTACTGTGTCCGATTCCAAGTTTCGGGATGTATGTATGACCTACAGTTCAAGGCTGATTGCTGCTTAAAATGCTTTTTCAGTGCTTCACAAAAATTTACGATGGAGCAGGTACAAAGTAAATGACTGCAGACCCTTATTTTCAGTATTTGATTGCTACTGAATACCTCTACTTAAATTAAACTGACTGAATCCACAGATATCGCCTGGATCGGCATGACTATCCTATGTGTATGGGGGCCTCCACAGCTCTTCCCCCAACAGCAAATGTTGGGGAAAGAAGAATTGACCATGTTGGATTTTAACAAGCTCAGCTATTTGTTCATGCTCGAGACAAGCCGCTTTCAGGCAGCGGCCTTTTCCCCTCTGCATGTTGAAATCAATATGTATTGTGGAGTACTGTGAAATTGCTGTCAACTGATTACACACGCTGCAGACCTTTTCCTCTGCGAATTCCACAGCAAATCTGCGACAAATCTGCAATAAAAATCTGCAGCAATATCGCAGCATGTAAATTCAGCTTTACTACATGCTCCCTACAAGCAACTACAAGTGTTGTGAATGATTGTAAAACGTGATTGATTTATCTGGAACAGAGCTGCAGAGGACTTTCTTGATAAAACTGGAATTGCTGCAAACCTGAGAAAAATCTTATTTCTTTTTTATAACCTATAATCAAGAAAATCTGTTAAAGGGTGACTAAATGTTCAACAATCTTCTGACATGTCATGGTGACATGTCAGGAATTTTGATTTGTGGGGATCCGAGCACTGAGACCCATCGCTAAAACGAAGCTGCAGAAGCACTTGTGTGAGCTCTGAGCCGCTTAGTTTCTGTTCGACTTTTTCCGGAAAGCCGATGTAGCAGTGTACGGGTCCATACACTTTCTATTGAGTCCATACACCACTATAACGATTTCCGGAAAAATTCTAACAGAAACGAAGCGGCTAAAGTATTACCCAGAATATTTCTGGGTAATACTGCGTCCATAAGTGTACAAATGAGGAATAACCACATACAAAGGGAGAGATTTACTACGGCTTGAAAATTTGCCAGAATTCTGTGCCAAGAAAGTGGCATACATGCCGTGGGCCAAATTTATTATGTGTGTTTTTCATCTTCCTCGACAGTTTGGAAATGTGTCTAGAAAAAAGCGTTGCTAAGAGGAGTAGCACAATGCGCCAGATTTATTCATGGTGTCCACTTTTTTTTGGCACATAATACTGGTGTAAAGTACGCCAGGCACTTCTCCCAAAAATTACTTTTTTTAGGCCTCTTTCACACAACAGTATTTTGGTCAGTATTTTACTTCAGTATTTGTCCAGGAGGGGGTCCAAAATACGGAAAGAGGTACAAATCTTTCCATTATACTTTTTCTCTGTATATGTTACACGCCTGAATTTGGGTTCCAAATACTGAAACGAAATACTGCCAAGTAAAAGTGGCCTTAGGTGAGGTGACTTTTATGGATCTTCACAGCAATTAAAGGGGTAGTCTCATAAAGATGTGCCTGTTTTCTGGTACCTACCTATGCGGTGTTACCTTAATATGTGTTTGTTTATGCCTGCGATCCTAAAAGAAAATTGATACTATATTAATGTAGTCACAGCTGTTGTCATATATAGAAGAATATATGCTTGCCATAGCCTTGTACTTTATTTTTTTTTTAAATGCTAAATAAATAGTGAGTCATTTCATCATACAATATAATCAAGTGAGAAGTCACAGGTACTAAAGCCCACACGATTTGGTTGTGATTTATTTATTGTGTTTGAAATATCTTTCAAACACAATTTATGTGGCATTACAAAAGATAAGTGGTTTATTCCAGAAATCCCATGCAATCTTAAAGGGAGTCTGTCACCAGAATGTCTGTATTAAAGTAGTAACAGGGTATTGTAGAGGAGACTAACCTGTTTCTAACGTTTATTTCCAATTTCTGCTTACTGCCTCCTTTGTAGAGAAATCCGTTTTATTAACTTTATGCTAATGAGCATTTAGGTGCAACGAGGGCGTTCAACCCCCTTCCCTCCCTTCTTACATCGATTAACAGGGGCCAGGCAGCGTAATCGGTGCGTTCATGCCTGGCCCCGTACTGTCTGTAACCTGCGCACGTCCCTGCTCTTTACTCTGCGCATCCGCAGTAGTGCCGATTAGAACAGAGATCAGAAAGATCGTACTGCTCATGCGCTGAGTAAAGAGCAGGGACACACGCTCGTTACAGAGTATAATACATGTCTTTGTTGAAACTGTTATGTATTTAGGTGGTGAAAAGATATAATCTCAAAAACCATAATCTCTTAATCTATATAATGACTTTTCTAGGAGCATTTAAGAGCAACGGTGACGCCCTCGTTGCACCTGAATGCTCATTAGCATAAAGTTAATAAAACGGATTTCTCTACAAAGGAGGCAGTACGCAGAAATTGAAAATAAACGTTAGAAACAGGTTAGTCTCCTCTACAATACACTATTACTAGTTTAATACGGACATTCTGGTGACAGACTCCATTTAAAATTCTTGGCAAGTTTTCACTTAAACTCTGTAAAGGGTTATTCCCAAGCTGACCCATTTTTTTTTTTATGGAATATTTTACATGTTAGTAAATAACATTTTTCCCCAAAAAAAAAGTTGGCCAGTAAAATATTATTTTTTATTTCTGCAATTTCACTCTAATATGTTGTTCTTATTTTACTAGATAAGTGTGTTTCTATCACAGTTGAACAGCAAGTGGCGCTGTAATAAATTCACAATGCTGCTTGTTGCTTAGCCTGCATTCATAGCAGCATAACTGTCTTGCAGAAACCCCCCCCCCCCCACACACAGATCGCTTCAATGATGGTAAGTTTTTTTGCCATCATTACCCCTTATCCAGCATCGTGACTAGCACTTCATCAGCCATACCGGCTGCTACGGCCTTCAGCATGAGGGGGTCCATACCCCCGATCCACAGTGGGCCGCTATCAGCCACTATGGCTGGTACAGTTGTACTAACGCCACATTCAATATTATCTTCGTCCTTAGGACGCGGATAATATTGAACACTATGGCAGAGCAAGGGAGGAATCTCCTTGCTCTGTCATTTAGTAATTAAGCCAAAAAAGAATACCTATAAATTCAAGGTCATATATCAATGAATATAGTTGCATATATGGGACCCCATGCATAGAAACACCAAAAAGTTATCCCTATAGCTAGTGCAATACAGCAAAGCCTGTAGATTGCGCCCCAATATAGATATTAGCAAACACCACACCATGTAGATATCACCCCCACCTCACCCCTGTAGCTATTGACATACAGCCCACTCTGTAGATAGCACACACACATCGTACTTATAGATAGTATGAGCCCCTGTAACAGACCCTGTATATAGTGCCTCCACCTACCATGATAGTCTGCTGTCCGAATGCGGACAGTAGACTACTAAATGACAGAAACACCAAAAAGTTATCCCTATATGCTATAATAAGACAGAATCAAACGTATCTTAGAAAAATACAAAATGACTTTATTGAAGACAAACAGCACAGCTGATCAAGACACTTTAAAAATTAACACCCATAAAAACAATGTACAACAGTACACAGAAAATAGACAGTGTTGAATATAAGGCAGGGCAAACAATGGTAGTAAAATGTATACTATATCATAGACTATAAAGTATGTTTCCTGAGTATAGATATACTGATAATGATCACCACAGCAAAGGCCTATAATATGACCACAAAGATTGTAAAGTAACAGTCATAGAAAAGAAAAGTCATTGAGACCTCAAGATACGCATACCAAAAGACCCACCATGCGCCATTCCACTGCCACAACACTGTCAGAACACCCCAACGCGCGTTTCGCACCTGGCTTCGTCAGGGGGTGCTGGAAGAGTGTGATCAGAGGATTTAAATAAGGGGTACACAGCTGAGCAGTGTACCACACTTACTTGTCCATAGGATGTTCAGCTGGCGCCTGCACGAGGAGAGGCGGCACCTCAATCACGCAGTACACGGCGTCCGGAAGTGAGCAGTGCGCAACTGCACAGAGCCCAAGTCCATGTTGCGCCGTGAACTACGTGATGAACGGCCCCCCGCCCCGCGCATGCGCACAACAACCACAGACCACCGCATCCATCTTGGAATAGGGCAAGGCATCCGCAATTGCCCATGTCCAAGAATAGAGAACGGTATGTATTCAGGAGCGCTATTGACAGTTAGAAAATATATATACACATTTTATTCATTTACATAATGACAAAAATATTATAGATGAGAGCATATTTAGACATTTCAAAATATATGAATATATCATGGATCAAACATTGGTTCCGACAGATAGAATTCAGGCAACAGCACATCGTGCAATAATGTAGATGAACAGAGTGTACAGAGGGGGACCCAATGCATGCCTAGGAGCCCACTGTGCACACAAATCATAGATATTTGGGGTGAAATATCACCATATATATATATATATATATATATATATAAAATTGTATGACCAAACATCATACTAAGTTAAATAGATGGATCAAAATATATAAATAAAAGAAAATGTGTAAAAATATATAGGTTGAAGTGTGACATAAGTGGTTTAAGTACGTACGTGAAAAACAAGTAAATATATGAAAGAATACACATTTGAAACAAATGTATATAAAGATAAGTAATCATATATATTATAACGTGCATAGATACTAATATGTGTATATGGCCAAATGCATGCACACATAGCCAAAAATAAAATAATAATAAATGGACCAAAAAGGTCACAAAATATGTGAGAGTGTAGGAAAAGTAATATAAGGAGTGCAATTAAAGCACCATAGTGTAGCTTCGAAGCAACAAAAATAATAAAAATAATTAAAAAAGGGGTGAAAAGACATATGGATAGAAAAAAGCATATGATGATCAAAAACGTGTTAGAACGAGACATCCATCAATGTTATAATGCATCTATGAAATGCCAGGATATAGAGACAATCCACTGCAAGAATAACTGTACCAAATCATGAGCAAAAATATCACTATTACTACCTAATGCGATCATCGCATAACCACAGAATCATGAAAAGAAAGGTTAGAGAAACCAATCATTATATTGCAAATATAAACAGATGATATTGGCACCGGAACCTCATTTGTATCAGAGAATATAAGATGACTATCATAATGTGCCTTCAATACAACCATGCACCTCAATGTAAACATGCACCTCATGCGCCTCCAATATGACCGATACAGTCCACTCTGAAAAGACAAGCAAGCAGAAGTTAAATAATAAATCCTCCCTACACACAAAGGGATAAAACATAACAGAGGTTGGCACCTACTAGAAATGTATAAAAATGGAGCGAAACTAATCATTTCATTAAGCCCCTTAGGAAAAACGGTTTGTAGTTTCACAATCCATTTACATTCGCGTTGGGCAAGGATTCTCTGAATATTACCCCCTCTGTTTCCTAGAGAGACCTTATCAATACCCCTGAAGGTGAGAAGTCTCCAATTACCTTGGTGGTGGTCACGAAAATGGCGAGGTATCGGTTTCAGTTTGCTTAACTTTTCAGGATCATCAGTTTTCATAGCACCCTTTATGTCCCTTACATGTTCAAGGATTCTCACACGGAGTTCTCTAGAAGTGAGACCCACATATATTAGTCGACATGGACAAATGGCATAATAAACCACAGCAGTTGAACGACAAGTGATGTTGTGACAGATCTTATATTCTCTTGACCCAGAAGAATCACTAAAATTTAGAGATCTAGTCATGAGGGAACATGCCCCACAGTCACCACAGGGGTATGAACCCCACTTTGGTCCTTTGGAATTAAATATAAATCCTGAGGTAGGAGCTACATAATGGCTCTTGACTAATATATCCCTTAGATTACGTGATCTACGTGAAGTCATAAGGGGATAATCTGATAACACTACACTCAAATCCATATCAGTGTGGAGAATTGGCCAGAACCTCTCAAAAATCGATTTTATTTCTCTCCATTGGGCATGATTGATAAAGAATAAAAAACGGGATACTGAGGCGCTGCTTGATAAAGAGTTAATACATTTCTTTATCAAGCAGCGCCTCAGTATCCCGTTTTTTATTCTTTATCAATTAATTTTGGCATCTCTTTGGAGTTTTACGTTGGGATCGGCAGCAGCTTTGTACTCGCAGATTACTTTCAACTTTACAGGTGAGCAGTTACGATCTTTTGCCCATCAAATTCACAATTGATACACACATGTGGCGCCGTGTTTTTTCACTCTACTTTTAGTACATTGGGCATGATATCCAGTAATGAACCTTACCTCTTCATTGCTGTTCTTTTTCTTAGATTTAGGTATGAGTAGGTCGCTTCGTTGCGTATTTTTGGCTCTCATGTATCCTTGCTCAATATCCATAGATTTGTAACCTCTAGCACGAAACCTGTTTGAGAGGTCAATGGCCTGATTCTCAAAGGCTGATTCTGTGGAACATATCCGACGTGCTCTTAAAAATTGTCCCGTTGGAACTGCTCTCAGTGTCTGTGGGGGATGAGATGATTTGGCATAAAGGAAAGAATTGACTGATGTACTTTTCCTGAAAATGTCAGTGACAATTGATCCATCTATGTCACTAGTGAGTCTGATGTCAAGAAACTCAACATCAGTGCGACTCATTTTTGAAGTCAAACGGATGTTGAGCTGGTTGACATTCAGATCCACAAGAAACCTGTCGAGCTTCTCTCTTTCACCATGCCAGAGAAATAGTATGTCATCGATGAAGCGCATCTAAATCAGGACGCCTCCATCATCAGCATCAGGCAACTGAAGATTCTGCTCCCAGTGGCCAAGAAAAAGGTTGGCATATGAGGGCGCACAAGTGGCCCCCATTGCCACACCCCTCTTTTGCAGAAAATATCGATCCTTGAAAAGGAATAAATTGTGATGTAAAACAAAATCCCGTAATACAATCAGCAGATCAATAAGATCAGGTTCCAAGTTGGTCCCATTTAAATAGAACCTAGCAGCTTCAATGCCATGTTTGTGTTCAATTGAGGTATAAAGTGACTCCACGTCACATGTCACAAAGAAGTCATCATGACCCATATAAACACCCTCTAACCTATTCAAGACATCCGTGGAATCACGAATATACGAAGGTAATTCGCATTCAAGGGGTTTAAGATAATGGTCAATGAAGCGACAAACAGTTTCACACAAACTTCCATTGCCCGAAACTATCGTTCTTCCCGGAGGGTCCACTAGATTTTTGTGGACCTTGGGGAGCAGATACAGGGTTGCTACGATGGGTTTATCAATAATGAGACCATCAAGTGTGGTTTTGAGTATAATATTTGATTCAAAAGCCTTCCATAAAATTTGGTCTAATTGGGTCTTAAAACTGCCAAGAGGGCATCCTTCCAATTTTTGATAACATGACACATCATTGAGCTGTCTAAAGGCTTGTCTCTCGTATTTTTCAACAGGCCACAATACCACATTTCCACCTTTGACAGCTGGCTTAATAACCACTGATTTCATTCTTTTCAATTGTTCCAGGGCTTCACGTTGTGCCCCATTAAAATTGTCATGTGTACGATGTGAAGCCAATTTACTCAATTCATTAGTAACCAGTCTCACAAAGGTGTCAACTGCAGGACACATTGACAAAGGAGGAAATGTGGTAGAGCGCCCCCTAACCCTTGCAGCACCACCTCGTTTATTTCCACCTGAGTAGTAGGGCCAACAAGCTCCCTACCCAGTGGAATTTGTTTAAAGCTGTAATCACACTGTGCAATAATTTAATCAAAATACCACACAATGTGGCAATAAAGGGGACATTGCACAGTATAATCCTTCTCCTACTACACTAGTCGGTATCAATAAAAAATTGAAGGCGACATTGTCCACCATGCTCTACCTTTCCTCCTCTCTCCCTATACCTACATTTTTCATGATTTAATAGGTGGTGTACACCAGAGCATGGAGGGATAAATTTAACAACTTATAATATAAATTGGAGGTCTACTTTACCAATTTCGTTTCTTGACATCAGACTCACTAGTGACATAGATGGATCAATTGTCACTGACATTTTCAGGAAAAGTACATCAGTCAATTCTTTCCTTTATGCCAAATCATCTCATCCCCCACAGACACTGAGAGCAGTTCCAACGGGACAATTTTTAAGAGCACGTCGGATATGTTCCACAGAATCAGCCTTTGAGAATCAGGCCGTTGACCTCTCAAACAGGTTTCGTGCTAGAGGTTACAAATCTATGGATATTGAGCAAGGATACATGAGAGCCAAAAATACGCAACGAAGCGACCTACTCATACCTAAATCTAAGAAAAAGAACAGCAATGAAGAGGTAAGGTTCATTACTGGATATCATGCCCAATGGAGAGAAATGAAATCGATTTTTGAGAGGTTCTGGCCAATTCTCCACACTGATATGGATTTGAGTGTAGTGTTATCAGATTATCCCCTTATGACTTCACGTAGATCACGTAATCTAAGGGATATATTAGTCAAGAGCCATTATGTAGCTCCTACCTCAGGATTTATATTTAATTCCAAAGGACCAAAGTGGGGTTCATACCCCTGTGGTGACTGTGGGGCATGTTCCCTCATGACTAGATCTCTAAATTTTAGTGATTCTTCTGGGTCAAGAGAATATAAGATCTGTCACAACATCACTTGTCGTTCAACTGCTGTGGTTTATTATGCCATTTGTCCATGTCGACTAATATATGTGGGTCTCACTTCTAGAGAACTCCGTGTGAGAATCCTTGAACATGTAAGGGACATAAAGGGTGCTATGAAAACTGATGATCCTGAAAGGCTGGGTTCACACGTGGCGGAATTTCACTTAAATTCCGCTGCGGACACTCCGCAGCGTTAATCCGCAGCGGAGCCGTTTGTCCATTGACTTACACTTTAATTTAGCAGTGTTCGTTTAGACGAGGCGTAAAATTCCGCTGCGGAGCATAGGCTGCGGAGCGGAATTTGGTGTCCGCAGCATGCTCTGTCTGTTGCGGAGCAGTGGCGGACTCATGGCGGAATTTCTCCATTGACTTCAATGGAGATTCTAATTTCCGCAATGAAGTCCGCAGCTGTCATGCACATGTTATGTGTGCTGCGGATCCGTCTTGCTTTTTTAACTTGACATTTCTTCATTCTGGCTGGACCTATGTATTTCTAGGTCTACAGCCAGACTGAGGAAGTCAATGGGGCTCCCGTAATGACGGGAGCGTTGCTAGGAGACGTCAGTAAATAGTCACTGTCCAGGGTGCTAAAAGAGTTAAGCGATCGGCAGTAACTGTTTCTGCACCCGGGACAGTGACTACCGATCCCAATATACAGCAACCTGTCAAAAAAAATGAAGTGCATACTTACCGAGAACTCCCTGCTTCTGTCTCCAGTCCGGCCTCCCAGGATGACGTTTCAGTCTAAGTGACGGCTGCAGCCAATCACAGGCTAATAACAGGCTGCAGCGGTCACATGGACTGCCGCGTCATCCAGGGAGACCGGGCTGGATGCCGAAGGAGGGACGCGTCACCAAGACAACGGGCGGTAAGTATGAATTTCTTTGACTTTCACAAGGGAAAGTGCTGTCCCTTCTCTCTATCCTGCACTGATAGGGAGAAGGGAAGTACTTTTACCGCAGTCCGCAGCAGCTAGTCCGCATCAATTTACTGCACATTTTGTGCAGATCCGCAGCAGAATCTGCAACGCAGATTATGTGCGGCATTGATGCGGACAGTTGCGGAGGAAATCCGCCACGTGTGGTCATGCCCAAAAGTTAAGCAAACTGAAACCGATACCTCGCCATTTTCGTGACCACCACCAAGGTAATTGGAGACTTCTCACCTTCAGGGGTATTGATAAGGTCTCTCTAGGAAACAGAGGGGGTAATATTCAGAGAATCCTTGCCCAACGCGAATGTAAATGGATTGTGAAACTACAAACCGTTTTTCCTAAGGGGCTTAATGAAATGATTAGTTTCGCTCAATTTTTATAAATTTCTAGTAGGTGCCAACCTCTGTTATGTTTTATCCCTTTGTGTGTAGGGAGGATTTATTATTTAACTTCTGCTTGCTTGTCTTTTCAGAGTGGACTGTATCGGTCATATTGGAGGCGCATGAGGTGCATGTTTACATTGAGGTGCATGATTGTATTGAAGGCACATTATGATAGTCATCTTATATTCTCTGATACAAATGAGGTTCCGGTGCCAATATCATCTGTTTATATTTGCAATATAATGATTGGTTTCTCTAACCTTTCTTTTCATGATTCTGTGCTTATGCGATGATCGCATTAGGTAGTAATAGTGATATTTTTGCTCATGATTTGGTACAGTTATTCTTGCAGTGGATTGTCTCTATATCCTGGAATTTCATAGATGCATTATAACATTGATGGATGTCTCGTTCTAAGGCCTCATGCACACGACCGTGTTTTTGCGGCCGCAATTCCCCCGAAAATCCACGGGAGAATTGCGGCCCCATTCTTTTCTATGGGGCCGTGCACACGACCGTAGTTTTTGCGGTCCGTGCACGGTCCGGGCTCATTGAAAACAATGGCCGCGGCCATGTGCAAGTGCGGGCGGCCTGCGGCTGACAGTCCGCTGACAGTCCGCAGCCGGCCGACCCGAAAATCACGGCCGTGCACACGGCTACGGTCGTGTGCATGAGGCCTAAGGCCTAAGGCCTCATGCACACGACCGTAGCCGTGTGCACGGCCGTGATTTTCGGGTCGGCCGGCTGCGGACTGTCAGCGGACTGTCAGCCGCAGGCCGCCCGCACATGCACATGGCCGCGGCCATTGTTTTCAATGAGCCCGGACCGCAGAACCGGGCCGTAATAAGACATGCCCGTTCTTTCTGCGGTCCGGGCTCCCGGGCCGTGCACGGACCGCAAAAACTACGGTCGTGTCCACGGCCCCATAGAAAAGAATGGGGCCGCAATTCTCCCGTGGATTTTCGGGGGAATTGCGGCCGCAAAAACACGGTCGTGTGCATGAGGCCTAACACGTTTTTGATCATCATATTCTTTTTTCTATCCATATGTCTTTTCACCCCTTTTTTTATTATTTTTATTATTTTTGTTGCTTCGAAGCTACACTATGGTGCTTTAATTGCACTCCTTATATTACTTTTCCTACACTCTCACATATTTTGTGACCTTTTTGGTCCATTTATTTATTATTATTTTATTTTTGGCTATGTGTGCATGCATTTGGCCATATACACATATTAGTATCTATGCACGTTATAATATATATGATTACTTATCTTTATATACATTTGTTTCAAATGTGTATTCTTTCATATATTTACTTGTTTTTCACGTACGTACTTAAACCACTTATGTCACACTTCAACCTATATATTTTTACACATTTTCTTTTATTTATATATTTTGATCCATCTATTTAATTTAGTATGATGTTTGGTCATACAATTTTATATATATATATATATGGTGATATTTCACCCCAAATATCTATGATTTGTGTGCACAGTGGGCTCCTAGGCATGCATTGGGTCCCCCTCTGTACACTCTGTTCATCTACATTATTGCACGATGTGCTGTTGCCTGAATTCTATCTGTCGGAACCAATGTTTGATCCATGATATATTCATATATTTTGAAATGTCTAAATATGCTCTCATCTATAATATTTTTGTCATTCTGTAAATGTATAAAATGTGTATATATATTTTCGAACTGTCAATAGCGCTCCTGTATACATACCGTTCTCTATTCTTGGACATGGGCAATTGCGGATGCCTTGCCCTATTCCAAGATGGATGCAGTGGTCTGTGGTTGTTCTGCGCATGCGCGGGGCGGGGGGCCGTTCATCACGTAGTTCACGGCGCAACATGGACTTGGGCTCTGTGCAGTTGCGCACTGCTCACTTCCGGACGCCGTGTACTGCGTGATTGAGGTGCCGCCTCTCCTCGTGCAGGCGCCAGCTGAACATCCTATGGACAAGTAAGTGTGGTACACTGCTCAGCTGTGTACCCCTTATTTAAATCCTCTGATCACACTCTTCCAGCACCCCCTGACGAAGCCAGGTGCGAAACGCGCGTTGGGGTGTTCTGACAGTGTTGTGGCAGTGGAATGGCGCATGGTGGGTCTTTTGGTATGCGTATCTTGAGGTCTCAATGACTTTTCTTTTCTATGACTGTTACTTTACAATCTTTGTGGTCATATTATAGGCCTTTGCTGTGGTGATCATTATCAGTATATCTATACTCAGGAAACATACTTTATAGTCTATGATATAGTATACATTTTACTACCATTGTTAGCCCTGCCTTATATTCAACACTGTCTATTTTCTGTGTACTGTTGTACATTGTTTTTATGGGTGTTAATTTTTAAAGTGTCTTGATCAGCTGTGCTGTTTGTCTTCAATAAAGTCATTTTGTATTTTTCTAAGATACGTTTGATTCTGTCTTATTATAGCATATAGGGATAACTTTTTGGTGTTTCTGTCATTTAGTAGTCTACTGTCCGCATTCGGACAGCAGACTATCATGGTAGGTGGGGGCACTATATACAGGGTCTGTTACAGGGGCTCATACTATCTATAAGTACGATGTGTGTGTGCTATCTACAGGGTGGGCTGTATGTCAATAGCTACAGGGGTGAGGTGGGGGTGATATCTACATGGTGTGGTGTTTGCTAATATCTATATTGGGGCGCAATCTACAGGCTTTGCTGTATTGCACTAGCTATAGGGGTAGCTGAATGTGACTCTATATATGGTGGTCTGTATGGTAATATCTCTATGGGGTTTCTATTTACAGGGTAGTCTGTATGGCACTAGCTATAGGTGGAGCTGCATGTGACTAAATACATGGTGGCCTGAATGCTAATATCTATATTTATTTATCAATGGATTATTGTTTTTTGTTTCATTATTTCTGACTATATCACTTTTAAATTGTAGGCTACAAGCAAAAATTTTTATGATTATATTTTGAAAAGGGACTTTTTGGAGCTGGACGTTTCCATGTCCTCCATTCAGGTAATTTATTTTTAAAAAAAATAGATTTCTGTTTTTTTTTAAATTACAATGTTATTTCAGCTTTCAGACAACGATCAAAGTGAAAAATATGACACTTATGACATTAATAAAACAATGCAGGATGATGAGGTTTATATTTATTTTTTTATTTCAAACAATAAGATTTTTTTTGTAAAAATTATTTTTCTACAAACTTAAGAAAAAAATTTTTTGTTCATTTTCCAAAAAAGTAAATACTATTATTTATATTGTTGGAAAATTACTTGGAACTGCAAAAACTCATAGAATGGCTAAGTAAAAAAGTTAAAAAAACAAACATCCTAGTGAGGATTATTGTTTTCAAAACGATCCAACTTGGTCACCAGGCGAAGAAAGAGGTCCTGAACCAGACCCCGAAAATTGTGTAACAGATAAAAGTTGGTGTAGTTGCAACAACTGTATTATTATGTCCACTGTAACAGAAAGTATTTGTTGCACAGAACTTGACTCTTTGGAGAATTTTATGGACAATAGTCTTTCATGCATTACCCAAAATTCCTCTTTTCAATCTATCTGCATGGATGAAGATGACTTGAAAAGAATACTAACCATAACCACCAACTACTCTGGACGTTCCTTTGATTTTACTAATCCAAGGTTGTTTTAAATTGTATTGTATTGTAAGGTTGTAATAAATCTTTTCCTAAACCTATATAAAATAAATATATAAATTATTATAATTTCTAATATTTTTTTTTATTTTTAATAATTGTCAAAAACAACTAATTTTATTTTATCATCATTACAGATGTCTAAGACTAGCTGCATACCGTGCTTTCACAATGTGGGTATATGGATTTCTTGGAAAACACAATCGTCGGCCAATACAATCTTGTGTAGTTGATTAAATTATACAACAATTTCCGAATCCTAACCAAAGATATACTGTTTTTCAGTATTATGAGACTATTCCTCTATCAAATACTGATTTTGATCTAAATTTCATAAAAACATAAAAAAAAATTAATAAAAAATGATGACAAAAAGTTTGGTTTGTTCAAACTTATTCAGAAAGATAATATACATGTAACTATGTCTCAAATAAATGTTATTATAATACAATAATATAATAATTGTTTAGAAATAGTTCAAGTTATACTATATTTTTTTGTGTAAATCTAACATCACTAACATAGCAATATAAGAGATAGAGATGACATAATATTGTCATTATTCTGCATCTATAAAAGTAGAACATACTTGAAAAAATTAAGATTTTAATCATAAAAATTTTATAACTATCTAAATCTCGAATAACATTTTGAGACCATTTCTTCACGGGGTGGTATTTCAACAGGTGCAATGTTTGAAGATAGTGTAGGTAAAACAGAGTGTCAGCTACATTGTTTTTGACCCTCAGCCATCAACAGTACATCTGAGAAGATGTTTTTTAGACATTTTTGAGACCTGGTCTCATAGAGTTTTTAAACCACCCATGCCTTACGTGCGTGCTTTAGAGTATTCAAAACGATATCTCTTTCGTTGTTCTTTGTTAACCTCATCATGAAATTTTTTGAGCACAGCCTGCACTCTTCCCACATTTTTATAGTGGTCAATAACAGCCAAGGTTGTTCTCTCCACCATTGCATCAAAGTAAAAATGTACTCATTTAGGACGATATTTTAAAGCACTAGAGTGAAAAACCTCCAGTTCTCCAGTGTGACAAAAAAAGGAGAGATTTTGAATGTCTCTTACTAAGGCTATACTTTTAATTCTCTCAAAAGCAACTGTATCCGGTTTTATCCATTTAGTATCATCTAAATTGGGCAAATGGTGAAACTTGAAATAATTTCCATCTTCATTCCATTCATGTATATTTTGAACATGATACAACAGTGACTTCCGTTTTTGAACTAGAACATCTGGGTCTTCATCGCAATGCCTATAACACCACTAGAGATTACTTTTTATTGGTAATATCCATTGTGCAAGTTCAGAACAATATTTTGCTTTTAAGATAGCTAGCACCTTCTGGCCTATTGATTTTGCAAGGTGCCAAACATGAATCCAGTGATTTACTGATAGATAGTCCTCTCTGATACATTTTTTAATTCCTACGTGTTTGTCTGTGGTTATTATACGAACATTGATGTTGGAATCTAATAAATTATCTAAAGTTTTTTGAAGGCCCCTTTCTCTCGAGACTAACTGAACTTGCAGGTGGAATCAGCTGTTCCACTGTAAAATCAAAAATTTTGCTAGACTGTATCCATCATGGTATATATGCAATACTTAGCGGAGAAACCAGGGCTGTCTGATTGTCCATCTCCCGCTAAATAAACAGCATTTCTTCCAATTTCATGGAAATTTTCACTCCTTTCCTTTTTCCATTGCTCATGAATCATTGGAAATATGTATTTTGGTTGGTTTCTGTAATGTGTTGATCTCGAAATCATGAAAATGTTTAGTAAATCAAAGAAGTGTTTGATCTTCATGAATTAACATCTACTCAAAACAATTCCTGTTGACAGAAGGAGATGACCCACTATTTTTTATTCACTTTTGGAGGACTTGTCCAAATTTGTTGTAAGTGTCCTCTGACACACTTGACTTCCACATTAACACATGAACCATATTTTCTGAAATAAATATGTGTTAGCTTTTGATTACATTTTTTCCTATATTGACAAGGTACCATTGAAATTAGTTTTTTTCAAACTACTTTTAAAAACAATACATTTTGGTTCCTTTACTGGGTCTTCGTCACATCCTTCAATAATTTCTAAATGTGTTGTAGCAGATTCAAATCCTTCAACTTCATCTTTATCATCCATTGTTTCATTTAAAAAAGATAATATATCTTCAGCTTCCTCTTCTTCAGAATCTACTAATTGGAAAGTATAATCATCTTGGTTCAATGAATCACAATCGATGTCTTCTTCATGTACTGCATGTTCAGATAGATCCAATTGCCGACGTGAGGATTATGTTTTAACTCTAATTGGACTTACTAGTAAATTTTCAGTTACTGCAGACTTTGTATGTGTAATGTCCGGGGTCGCTGACCATCAACTCCTTCCATCCGGTCGACGCCCTACTCTCCAGAGATGTCTGCACATGCGGCCGTCCTGTTCCACAGTGACCACCAGGGTGCGCTCACGAGCTCAGTCCAGACTTAAGGAGTTAGACCGCAAACAGGTGTGAGATTAAGCTGTCTACTCAGGAGAGACAACGCAGACGCACCTCGGGACTCTGTCTATATTGCGGCCTCGGAGGCCAGCTTGTGCATCTGTGCCCCCAAAAGCCCCAGAGCCTAGGGTTGGTGGGAGAGACAACCCTGGGTGAAGAAGGATTTTTGTCTAAATTGTCCATTCCCGTGACCATAGTGTCCGGCGAAAAAACGCATCGGGTCTCTGCTTATCTGGACTCTGGATCCGCTGCTAATTTCATTTGAAGAGACCTGGTGGATCTTCTCCAATTTCCCACAACCCCTCTGGAGAGGCCTTTGATGGTTGCATCTGTGAATGGACTACCTCTGCCAGACCCGGTGGTAGCTGTGACCAAGCCGCTGAGGCTCCAAGTGGTAGCCCTCCATTCCAAGCTCGTCTCATTCTTTGTCCTGGCTAAAGCCATCAACCCTGTGCTGCTGGGCTTGCGCTGGCTCCGATTACATGCCCCAGTCCTGGACTGGAATTCTGGAGAGGTTCTCTAGTGGGGTTCCGAGTGTCTCAATCGCTGCCTGGTACAGATTCGTTCCGCTCAGTCATTATTCTGCATTCTCAGATGTCTTCAGCAAGAAAGAGGCAAAGACGCTGCCCCCACACCAGACGTATGACTGTCCTATCGAGCTGGTCCCTGGTGCATCCCTTCCCTGTGGTAGGGTATATCATCTCTCCTTGCCTGAGACTCTGTCCATGTCTGCCTATGTTTACGGAAAACTTGGAGAGGGGTTTCATATGGAAGTCTTCCTCCCCTGCAGGGGCCGGGTTCTTCTTCATCAAGAAAAAGGATGGTTCTCTTCGTCCTTGCATCGATTACCGAGTTCTCAACCAGATCACCGTAAAACATAGATATTGATTTCTGAACTATTTGATCGTATACGAGGAGCCAAGATTTTTTCGAAGCAAGACCTGCGTGGGGCTTAAAACCTAATCCGGATTTGCCGGGGTGACGAATGGAGGACGGCATTTAACACCCGTGACGGACACTATGAATATCTAGTAATGCCCTTCGGCCTGTGTAATGCTCCCGCAGTCTTTCAAGAGTTCGTTAATGACATCTTCCGTGACCTCCTCTATGTTTGTGTTGTAGTCTATCTTGATGACATCTTGATTTTTCCCCCAGATCCGATGACTCATCGGAGACATGTCCGTCAAGTTTTGCTATGGTTAAGGGAGAATCGCCTGTACGCCAAGCTGGAGAAGTGCGTGTTTGAGAAAGATGCTCTACCCTTCCTTGGCTACATCATCTTGGATCAAGGCCTCAAGATGGATCCTGAGAATGGTCACGCCCTCAAGGCTTGAGGTCCATACAGCTTTTCCTGCGATTCACTAATTTCTACAGACAGTTAATTCCAAACTTCTCCTCACTGACATCTCCTATCTCTACCCTCACCAAGAAAGGCATGAATGCCAAGGTGTGGACTCCTGAGGCGGAATCCGCATTTAATAGCCTGAAAAGTGCCTTCACGTCAGCCTCTATCCTCCATCATACAGATGTATCTCGACAGTTCTCATTGAAGGTGGACGCCTCCTCTGTCGGTGCTGTTGCACTACTGTTCCAGAGAGGTTCCAAGGGCAAGACAATGGTATGTGGCTATTACTCCAAACTCTTCTCTTCCGCAGAATGCAACTACTTGATTGGGGCTTGGGAGTTACTGGCCATCAAATTGGCTCTGGAGGAGTGGAGACATCTACTAGAGGGCGCAGTTCATCCCATCTTGATATTCACAGACCACAAGAACCTCACCTATCTCCAAACGGCCCAACCACTGAATCCCCGTAAGGCCAGGCGGTCGCTGTTCTTTGCCCGGTTCCAGTTTGAGCTCCACTACCGTCCGGCCGACAAGAATGTGAGGGCCGATGCCTTGTCCAGAGGACACTATGGAATCTCCACAGAATATCATCGATCCATCCTGCATCATCCCAGCCAACCCTCTGCAAGTTAGAGACATACCCCTGGGGAGGACTTTTGTGCGTCTGGCAGACAGAAGAAGAATCCTCCACTGGGGACTCAGTTCCAAACTGGCAGGTCACGCAGGTGCCCGTAAGACCCGAGACCTGATTGCTCATCAGTTCTGGTGGCCCACGCTGCCCAAAGACGTCACAGACTTTGTCTCCTCCTTCACGGTGAGCACAGCAAATAAAGTTGCCCTCTCCAAACCGGCTGGCCTGCTCCAGCCACTGCCTGTGCCCGATGCTCCCTGGCAACATATTGCTATGGACTTTGTTACAGACCTGCCTCTCTCTGCAGGATGCAGTGCAGTCTGATTGATGGTGGACCGATTTTTGAAGATGGCTCTCTTCGTTCGGCTGACCGGTCTACCTTCTGCTTCTCGACTGGCCGCCCTCTTCATCCAACACATCTTCTGCCTGCACGGCTCGCCTAGGCATATTGTGTCTGATCGGGGAGTTCAGTTCACCTCAAAGTTCTGTAGAGCCCTCTGTAAACTCCTCAATGTAAAGATGGACTTTTCCTCAGCCTACCATCCTCAGTCCGAAAGGTCAAGTCGAGAGGATTACCAAATCATGTAGAACTACCTACGATAGATATTTGAGGTTAAGGAGATCCTGGACACCAAAAAAGTAAGAGGAAGAACCTTTTATTTAGTAGATTGGAGGTGGTTTGGTCCAGAAGAGAGGTCCTGGGAGCCAGAAGAGAATCTCAATGCTTCTACCCTCATTAAAAAGTTTCTCTCTCGTTCTGGTCCCAAAAGGAGGGAGCGGAAGAGGGGGGAATACTGTAACATCCGTGATCGCTGACCACAAACTCCTTCCATACGGTCGAGGCCCTTCTCTCCAGAGATGTCTGCACATGCGGCCGTCCTGTTCCACAGTGACCACCAGGGTACGCTCGTGAGCTCAGTCCAGTCTTAAGGAGCCGGAGCGCACACAGGTGTGAGATTGAGCTACTTGCTCCCAGAGCACCCTGGACTATAAGAAGGGCTCTACCCCTTCCTGCCTTTCCTGAGCTTTGGTGTCGTTACCCTAGTCTGTCTATGCAAATGGTCTCGTAAGTGTTTTCCAGTTTCCAATGTTTCCTGTTCCTGCTACCTGTAACCTGTATTCCGTGCTATCCTGGTCAAGTGTCGTATTGAGTCGGAGCCGTGCTTCGCTGAGTACCAAGCCTGTCCTGCTTCACCATGCCTGGCGCCGGCCTGCTGCCTAGTCCCAGCCGAGCCTGTCTTGATACTGTCTGATCTACCACAGGTACACCTATACGAACTATAGACTGTGACCTGTGTCCTGTTGGCCAGCTGCCATACCATCAAGGCGGTATGGGCCAGTGGGTCCACGTACCCCACGTGACAGTATGGTGACTGTGTGGGGTCGATGTTTTTCTAAAACTTTGAAATGAACAGCATGTAATTTCCTCTTGTGTAGCTTCTGACAATGGGGAATTTAGCTCTTGAGATGTAATATTTTTACATGGAGTAATTGATAATTCCATCTGATCATCCAATTGTAATTCTGTTGTTTTTTTTATTTCTCTGAATGTTGATGGAAGATTGTTTTTCAGAATTGTCAGTTGTGTCCTGTTGAGTACGTGTCTGATCTCTGGTAATAATTTTTTTTTCAAAAGCTTCATTCCTTTTTGAAAATCCAATATCAATATCATTCTTTATGAAATAACAAGATGTTCCTCTATTCTTTTTTCTCTGTTTATTAGTCTGCGTGCCACTGCTTATTTTTCCCTAATGAACTGTCAGTTGAAACTGCACGATTTTTCTTTCCCAAAAAAATGTCTGTGATTACAGCCTTATCAATCATTTTTACACGTGTAGGAATACTTTATTTATTTATGACCAACGAAGACAATTTTGGCAAGAATGATTGTTGTTGCAACACTGTATCTACATGTGTGCTAATTTCTAATGGTTATTCTGAAGTACTTTCTGAAGTACTTGCGATTAGATTGTCAACTATGTTAGTGGACAAATTCTTTCTCTTTCTTTTTACTGATCTTTCTAGATATTCTGAAGGTGATTTCTCCAAAGTACTGACAAGACCTGGGAAAATGGTTGGAATGGCATCCAAATGAAGTCTTTTTTTTACAATCATATCTATATGATCAAACGTTAAAATGATTAGAACATAATCTGTATCGATAATTTTTTTCCACAATATATATACGATCAACCATCTCATCCAGGTTTGGAAAATGTTGTGCGGCCTGCATGAGCCATAACCTTATAATTGATCGTTCTTTTGGGAAAACATGCATAACCGTTTCCGGGTCCTTAATTTTCCATGTGTTTTTTTTTTGAAAAACATTTTTATTGGTTTTCAAACAATCATAATACAATTCAAACATAACATTATATTTACACTCAGACAGATGTCATCTTCAACTCACGCAGGAGCGTACACAATGCAATACTTGAAATCTTGTCATTCCTTAGGCTAACATCATTTTATATACTCTGTCTCCCTTTCTTGAGAACATCAAAGACATTGTACCTTGGAGAGATTAACCTTTATTATATCCCTGTCTCTTTGAACTCATAACCAGACTATCTTGGCCCTCACTTAAGCCCTTTCCTTGTCCACTTTCTTCCCCTGGTCTTTCATCCTCTCCTTTCCTCTATTCATTTCCCACCATCAATGCACTTTCAAACTTCCCAGAGTCCCTTTAATATCTTCAGTAAGATACCAAGAAGTATATTTGAAGTTCTCCATCAGTTCCCCTATCTCTCTTGCAGGCAATTGTTCTATGAATGGCCTCCACCGTTTGAAAAAACCTGATGTTCTTTGTTTCTTATGTTTTGTCGTTTCTACTCTATCTGAATACATACAGACTCTCATTTGCTGAGTTACCTGGTGTAATGAGGGAATAGTGTTTTCCAGCCAACATTTTAGCAGGCATCTTTTGGCTACAAGAAATATTATATGCATCAGAGGGGGGATGTGCACCTGAGTCTCCGTTACTTCTGCACTAGCTGCAGTCTTGTAGTGGAAGAGCAGTAACATAGGGTCTGCTGGTACCTCTCTGTTCCATAGTAGCTGTGCATAATCTAAAACTCTCCTCCAAAACTTTTGTATCTCTGGGCATGACCACATGCCATGGTATAGATCAGTGTTCAATTGACTACATTTTGGACAAGCATGTATTCTGCTGGGATTAGCTGTCGTTGCGGGAATATTGAAAGCATATATTGCCGCATGCATTAGTTTAAAGTGTGATTCCCTCCATACCTCATTCACCACACATTTCCGCACTATCTTCCAGCCCTCCAAAAGAGGAATTTTAATGTCTTGCATGTTCAGGGTGCGTCTCCAGTATGCAAACTGATCTCTCGGTGCTACTCGGATGTATAGATCTCGTATTGTTTTGTAAAGCATCGACAGTGACGTCCTATGTGTCTCATCTCCAATCACTTCATCAAAGACATTGTCTATAATTTCTGATTCCAAATTCCTTACCAGCTTTGTGCAGAACGATTTAATTTGTAAATACTGGAGGAAATGGTTAGAGGAAATCCCAAACTTCTCTACCAACTCCGGTAATGTACATAATCTGGCTTCCGTGGCATGGAGTATACTGCCTACTGTCTCAATTCCCCTTTGTTTCCATGCTGTGAATAAGGAACTCACTTGCCCCGCTGGAAATTCTATGTGTGACCATAGTGGTAGGTATTTGGATAATTGAAATGACAGCCCCATCTTCTTCCTCACCTCCTTCCAACACATTATAGTATCCCTCAGTATCACTGATCCCTTTACATGTCTAGGAAGCGATGCTAGTCTAGTGTGTAATAGCGAGACGAGGTCATGAGATCC
The DNA here is from genome assembly GCF_050947455.1 of Rhinoderma darwinii. Lineage (NCBI taxonomy): Eukaryota > Metazoa > Chordata > Amphibia > Anura > Rhinodermatidae > Rhinoderma > Rhinoderma darwinii. The sequence goes on along the minus strand of NC_134687.1, from coordinate 214,465,696 downwards.
CGCCAATGCCGCATCCAATTCGTAATTTGAATAGTGACTAGAACGTTGTAGCCAGTCCGCCACATGTCTGAACAAGCTGGCTATATTGTATCCCCTCAAGTGTGGTATATTTATCCCGCCTTGCCAGTGATAGCCTTGTAGTTTAGCCATTGCGATTCTGGGTCTTTTATTTGCCCAAATAAACTTCAATATTTTAGTATTAAAGTCCTTCACATCCTTATGCTTCAATAGAATGGGCAATGTCTGGAGTGGATACAGCATTCTTGCGAACGATATCATCTTAACCAGATGACATCTACCAAATAGCGAAAGGGGCAAATTTGCCCATCTAGTAAGTTCAGTAGTTATTTTCTGGAAGAGCGGTTTGTAGTTGAGTTTATACAGAGTTTCTGACGTTTGCCCTATCTTAATCCCTACGTATGTTATGTACTGATGTCGCTATCTTAATACCTGTTTTTTGAATTTCTATGCTGTCCCTATGATTATGTTGTGATAATCTCAGCAACTCACACTTTGTCGGATTAATCCTAAGCCCCGCAAAAGAACCATAGTGCCGAATCAGGTCAAAGACCTTCTGTAGGTGTAGAGTGGGGGTTGACATAAACAGGAGAATATCATCTGCAAATACTGCTGACTTCACTTCCCTATCCCCTATGTGTATACCCGAGTATACCTCATCACTCTCTAAGATCTTGATAAGGGGTTCCAGCGCCAGATCAAATAGCAACGGCGATAAGGGGCATCCCTGCCGCGTGCCCTTCTGTAATGCGAATGTCGGCGACCTGAATCCCGGTGTACAGACTGCTGCAGTAGGCTCCGTATATAGCGCTCTCAAATACTGTCTAAAGTTCCCTTGTACATTAAACTTATCCAGAACCATGTTTAGCCATCGCCATTCAACATTGTCAAAGGCTTTTTCTGCATCTATGACCACCAGAGCTGGTTGGTCGCATGACGATGGCCAAGCCTTAATCTCATCCATCACCCCCAGGACCTTTCTGATGTTAGTGACTGCAGCTCTACCTTTGATAAAACCCACTTGTGATGGTCCCACCAACTGAGGCATCAAGACCGCCAATCTATTTGCCATTATTTTCGATATTAATTTAAGGTCCTGGTTTATAAGTGATATGGGTCTGTAAGAACCCGGTTGCGAAAGATCTTTTCCTGGTTTGGGTAGTACCTTTATGTACGCCATGTTTGCCGCTGCTGGTATGTGAGTTCCCTGCATCAACGAGTTAAAGTAGGATAATAATGTTGGTGTTATCTGTTCCATCAGTATTTTGTAGAACTCTGCCGGATAACCATCTGGTCCTGGAGCCTTACCTCTTGGTAATCTCTTAATTGCCATTTGTAGCTCTTCCATAATAATTGGTGTATTAAGACTGTCCAATTGATCTGTGCTCAAAGTTGGCATAACTATTCTATCAAGCCATTGATCTCCCTGTGTGGTATCCGGCGTCTGTCCTTCTTTATACAATGCCTGATAATAAAGTTTCAAAATGTCATTTATTTTCCTGGGGTCTGTGTGCATCTGATCAGTATGATCTTTTAACTTTGTGATATGTGAGCGAGGCCGGAAGCCCCTTGATAATCCTGCTAGCAGCCTCCCCGCCTTATTTCCAAACCGGAAAAGTTCAGCTTCGTAAATTGATCTGCCGTATTTCTCTTTTTTGTCTAACCACTCCTCGAACAATCTCTTGGCTTCTACCCACTGTTTCTGTTTGTCTGGCGTCGGGTCTGCCTGAAAGTTGGAATATGCCCCCCTTAGACCATCACTGTATTCCTTATATTTCTGAAACGTCTGCCTCTTTTTGAATGCAGCATAAGCAATGATCCTCCCTCTCAGTACCACCTTAGCTGTTTCCCAGTATACCGCATAGTCTGTTCTGTGTGCTGCGTTATCCCCATCGTATTCTAACCACCAACCTCTCAATAGCTCTTGAAATCCTTCCTCATTTGCTAGCACTGTCGGAAATCTCCAAATGAAATCCCCCCCTTTAGGATATGCGTCAGTCAGCATTAGGCTCATTGGAGCATGGTCTGAGATGACCATATTTTTTATGTCAACCTGCTCCAATCTCTGTATTAAGTGTGGGCTCAAAAAAATATAATCCAATCTGGACCATGATTTATGCTGTGACGAAAAGTAAGTGTACTCTCTACCATCTGGATTCATATGTCTCCAGCTATCCCCCAGCATTGTGGCCTGTGTAAAATTCGGCAGGATGCCGTCTGTTGCAAGAGGTTGTGTGTGGAGATTACGTTGCCTGTCTTCAGCCGGATCCATTACCGAGTTAAAATCTCCCCCCACTATTTTCAGGACATTTGTGTCTGCCAGTATTGTATCTTGCAGTTCTTGAAAGAACGCACGGTTTCTTGAATTGGGAGCGTATATGTTATATATGCTTATTTCCCCCGCCGGTGTGTCTAATAAAAGCTGTACCATGCGTCCCTCCGTGTCTGCATACTGTGAGCGTGTTGTGGATGTTAAATTTTTATGAATTAGGATCATCACTCCATTTTTTTTTTTATCTGCCGCTGACCCATAGACTTCTCCTACCCACCACTTTCTCATACGGAAAAAATCTTTATCTGCCAGATGCGTCTCCTGAAGTAGAGCTATATCAACCTTTAGCGAGTGTAAATGTCTCAATACCATGGCTCTCTTGTGGGGGGACAGCAATCCTATAACGTTCCATGTTATTATTCTCATAAAACAATTAACAACATTGAGCTATGTTGACCAGGCAAACCTCTTAGTCCCAATCCTAAAATCGACCAAAACCAGCAAATTGGGTAGGTATTTTTTACTACTAATTAGCTCCCTCGTGGCTACTTTGTTTATCGCTAATCTTCTGTCTTTTGATGGAAAACCAAAACTTTTAACAATCCCATAACTTTCCCTTCTATCCCCAAGGGTCCCTTGCCTCCCCGTACCCATAATTTTCAACACTTCACTTTTTTCTAACATAGTGCTTTCTCCCGCTTTCCTAACCAAATAGATCCGATCCTCCGACCAAATAACAAAATTACATATCACTTCCCCCAGCAGTCAATCCCACCCCCGATATCCTTCATACTTTTTTATAAATTATCAAAATGCATTTTTTTTTTTTTTTTTGAGTGTTTCTACTTTATGTTATCCTTATCACATCGTATGGGAATAATCAGATGGGCCATCTGTCATGCTCACCCATCTTCTACCCGTTTCGTTTAAACAGGCCGGTCTCCAAAGTCCCATCAATTTATAGTCCAAGTGTTTTACTTCACCACTCGTGGAGTCTGCGTCGATCTCTTTTCCCTTGGTGGTTGACTCTTCATCGACGGGGTTTGGGCTTGTGTTGGTGTTTCCTTCTCTGACGATGGTCTTGTCCCCTTCAGCGTAAGATCCTCCTGCAGCAAATCTTTGAAAACTTCCTCAGCTTCTCGATGATCCGTGTAGATCTGTAAGGTACCGCTTGGAGTTGTAACCTTCAATATCGCCGGATATTGGAGCTGGAATTTCAATCCCTTGTTATAAAAAGCGGTGCATATCTTGCTGAATTGTTTGCGTTTTTTGGACACTTCAGCTGAATAGTCCCCAAATATCATGACTGATACTCCATTTAGCTTCGCCGGTCCCTGTCGCATTTTATAGGCCCGTAGTAGGGCTTCTTTGTCGGAATAGTCCAGATATCTTACTATGACTTGTCTGGCTCTCTTTCCAGCTCCTAATTGTGGCTGCAGCTGCTGGCGTTCTGGCCCCACTCTATGTGCTCTTTCAACCTTGCACGGATCGCTCATGTTCAACATTTTTGGCAAGTCATACTCGCATACTCGTTTCAGGTGTATAACCGGTATGTTTTCTGGAAGGCCTACTATGCGTAAATTGTTTCTCCGCGACCTGTTCTCCAAGTCGTCTATTTTGAGGGCCATCCTCTGCTTCTCCTCCAGTAGCTCCTGGAGTGTCCCGTGAGTGTCTGCGGCTTCGTCTTCAAGCATTGAGATGCGTTGTTCCACTTCGTCTAGCCGTGCCCCATGCTGCGTGAGCTCACTTTGAAGTTGCTGCAATGAGGCTGCTATCGTATTTGCTAGCGTGTCCTGTATATCTGGCGTTATACGCTTAGCCACTTCCCTGGCCAATTTTTTATAATCGATCACTGGTGTCATTGCCGCGCCAGAAGCTGATCCCATCCCATCATCATCCGATAGCTGATCCTCATGCTCTGAGGAGGAATGATCTGTGGGCTGTTTCTCCTTGCGGGTTACTGGCGGCATCTTGTTCCCAGAGGTAGGTGCCAGCCCTTTATCTCTTGAACTGGTCACAATAGCAGTAAGAGGCTTCGTGAGAGGCGGGACTGTATCTTAAAATGGCTTCTGCCTCCCCCCAGTCAATATCTATGTATCTTTCAGCAGCGTCTGTGTGTAACTGTCTATATGCAGAGGGATTGTTCTCTGTTGCCGGTCTCTGATTTCCCTTCTTTTAGCTCCTACTATATTCTGTTACTCGCTTGCCTATGTCTGACAGTGTTGGGAGTGTTCTCACAGGGGCTGTCACAGCTTTTCCTTCTGTCTCCTCCCGACCCTGGTCGATTGTTCAGCCGTCTGCCTTATTTTCTAAGACCACTGCATCATGAACCTGGCCATGCTGCAAAATGGCGCCCAGCTTTCTTCCAGTGAGTGTCTCGTCTCCTCCTCTTTCCACAGAGCTGATCTGTGCTGGCTTGTGTGGAGTGGATTTTTCCCCGTGGCCGTTCCCTGGTGCCGTACCTTTAAATATGGCAAGGATATTGCATCCGTCTTTGTCTTTTTCCTTCCCCGTGTTCTGTCAGGCAATGTCGGGGGTAGTCACGCGGGAGCGCCGGGCTGATGCTGCGCTTCCGTCGGTTTCTTCCGAACCCGGTCTTGTTGATCGCCTGGCTGCTCCGATCTTCCCCGCAAGCTGAGGTAGGAGCTGAGGTAGGAGCTGAGGCAGGATTTCGGTCGTGAATGCTGTGTAAGTCGGTTTTTTTTTGGTCAGGTTAGCACGGAGCGTTCTCTGCACCCTCCTCACATGTCAGCGCCGGAACCGGAAGCCCTTTTCCATGTGTTTGCACAATTTCTATTTATGCAGGAAGGCATTTTGTCAGTTAGGGCATGGCCAGACGTGGCGGAATTGCTTTAGAATTCCGCTGCGGCCAGTCCGCTGCGTAAATCCACAGCGGACATTTTCTCCATTGGTTTTCACAACTTTTCAGTTAGGTTCGTGCGCACGTTGAGGAAAACTCTGCTGCGGACCATAGGATGCGGAGTATGCGGTGCGTCATACACTGGCTGTTGCGGATGTGTAGCAGACTTGTTGCAGACTTATTGCGGAATTTCTCCATTGACTTCAATGGAGAGTCAAAATTCCGTAATGAAGTACGCAGATGTTATGTGTGTTGCGTAGAGTATTTGTTTTACGAACATGACATTTCTTCATTCTGGCTGGACCTATGTATTTCTAGGTCTACAGCCAGACTGAGGCCCCATGCACACTAACGTAAAAACACCCGCAATCACGGGCCGTTATTACGGCACGGGCAGGCCCATAGAAGTCAATGGTTCTCCCGTAATTACGAGTGACTACGTGTGTGCACCCGTAATTACGGGAGCGTTGCTAGGGGACGTCAGGAGATAGTCACTGTCCAGGGTGCTGAAAGAGTTAAACGATCGGCAGTAACTGTTTCAGCACCCTGGACAGTAACTTCCGATCACAATATAGATCAACCTGTAAAAAAAATAGAAGTTCCTACTGTTACGTCCATGGCCGGGGATCGCCGTTCTAACTCACCCCCTGGCGATCCCGGCCATGGACACCTCTCTGCTCGGCGTCCTCCTCCCTCTTGCAGTCGCCGGCACTGTCTTCCGGGTCCTCGCGCCGTTCCCCGCAGGGCGCGCGCGCCCGCGCGTGCACGGCCTTAAAGGGCCAGTACGCGTCCAGCTGGCAGTAATCAGTTATTAGCCCAAATGGCTGCTGGACTATAAAAAGGAGCTCTGCCCACTGGTTCCTTGCCTGAGCGTTGTTGTATACCCTAGTCTGTCTTGCTAAAGGTCTCCCAGTGTTTTCCAGTTCCCAGTGTTGCCTGTTCCTGTTGAAAGAGGGACGCGTCACCAAGACAACGGCCAGTTAAGTATGAATTTCTTTTACTTTTACTAGGGAAAGGGCTGTCCCTTTTCTCTAACCTGCACTGATAGAGAGAAGGGAAGCACTCTTCACCTGAATACGCAACGGCTAGTCCGCATCAATTTAATGCCCACTTTAGGCAGAGCCGCAACAGAATCTGCAACGCAGATTATGTGCGGCATTGATGCGGACAGTGGCGGAAGAAATATGCCACGTCTGGTCATGCCCTTAGACTTGAAAACTGGATTGTTGAAATAAGCACGTGGAGAATTCTCTCAAATTTTAAACCTAGCGGTATTATTATAGTAATGTAGTATTATTATTATTATTATTATTATTATTATTATTATAGTAATATAGTGTTATAGTAGTTCAAATAACGAATTGATTAACAATAATTTTGTATTGTATCAAATTTGAAAGTAATGCGGCCCATCAACCTCCCATTTTTTCTATATGTGGCCCACTTACCCGGCCGAGTTTGAGACCCCTGGGTTAGAGGGTGCCTGTTTCACCTTTGCACTTTTAAGTAATTCTCTAATAAAAGTACCTAAAAATTCTCTTTAGTCCACTTTCACACAGCAGTATTTTGGTCAGTATTTTGCTTCAGTATTTAACCCCTTAATGAACGGGCCATTTTGCACGTTAATGACCAAGGATTATTTTTTGTTTTTTCACGGTCGCATTCCAAGAGTCGTAACTCTTTTTTTATTCCGTCGACATAGCCGTATAAGGGCTTGTTTTTTGCGGGACGAGGTGTATTTTGTAATTGTACCATTTTTAGATGCTTATAACATATTGATTAACTTTTATTAACTTTATTTTAGGAGAGAATTGAAAATAAGCAGCTATTCCAGCATTAATTTTCACGTTATAAATTTACGCCGTTTACTATGCAGCATAAATAACAGGTTACCTTTATTCTATGGGTCGGCACGATTACAGGGATACCAAATATGTAAAGGTTTTATATGTTTTTTCTACGTTTGCACAATAAAAACCCTTTTAGAAAAAAATTACTTGTTTTTGCATTGCCGCATTCCAAGAGGCGTAACGTTTTTATTTTTCCGTCGATGTGGCCGTACGTGGGCTTGATTTTTGCGGGACAATGTGTAGTTTTTATTAGTACTATTTTGGGGTACATAGGACTTATAGATTAACTTTTATTTTATTTTTTATGGGGGGAATGGGAGAAAAGAGAGAATTTTGACGTTGTTTTTTGCGTTTTCTTTGGACGCCGTTCATCCGGCGGTTTAATTAATATGTTCATTTTATTGGTCAAGTTGTTACGAACGCGGGGATACCATATATGTGTATGTGTGATTTTGTTTTGACCGTTTTACTAAATAAAACCACTTTTTGGGCCAAAAAAGTAGTTTTATTTGACTTTGACTGACTGTAATTTTTATTTTTTTTATTTCACAAACTTTATTTAACTGTTTTACATTTTTTTTTTTAGTCCCACCAGGGGACTTCACTATGCGATGTGCCGATCGCATATATAATGCTTTGGTATACTTCGTATACCAAAGCATTATTGCCTGTCAGTGTAAAACTGACAGGCAATCTGTTAGGTCATGCCTCCGGCATCGCCTAACAGGCAGATGCTGAAGGCAGACCTGGGGGTCTTTGTTAGACCCCCGGCTGTCATGGAAACCCGACGGCGACCCGCGATTTGTTTGCGGGGGCGCCGATCGGGTGACAGAGGGAGCTCCCCCCTCTGTGAAACACATTAAATGCCGCTGTCACTATTGACAGCGGCATTTAATGGGTTAAACTGCCGGAATCGGCGCGCGCTTCGATTCCGGCAGTTGCAGCAGGAGCCAGGCTGTGTATAACAGCCGTGCTCCTGCCGCTGATCGCGTGGGTACAGTCTCAGTACCCGCGCCATCACAGGACGGATATATCCGTCCTCCTGCGCGAACTAGCAGCTGCTGAGGACGGATATATCTGTCCTTCGGCGTTAAGGAGTTAAGCCAAAACCAGGAGTGGGTTCAAAACATTAAAAGGGTGCACATTTTACCATTATACTTGTTTGTTTTTTCTCTCTGTAGGTTTCACTCCCAGTTTTTTTATTTTAAATTCTGATCAAAACACTGCCATGTGAAAGAGACCTAGAAGTACCTAAAAAAGATGGAGGTGCTTTTTAATTGACTAGAGATTCAAATGTCTAAGGTTATGAAAGGTCAAAATGTAATAGTATGCAGTGTCCTTTCATTCTTTTATGTTTTATATAAAACATTTACAGTGCCCTCTTGCTTTACTTTACTAAATGACTCACCCAATGATTCAGAGCTTTTATTCTGGCCCATTATTTTCAAATAGCTAAACCCTTCTATCCGTAGCATAATTGTGTTATAGGCAAAGCTTCTGGTAGTCTTGTGTTTTGATTATCTAGTTTGCTGAGTATAGCTGCTCGCAAACATAAACTGTATGGCACAAAAAATGTGATTGCAATTAAACAAAGGCAAAGTGCACATGACATCAAGGTGAAAAGAATCAGCATCAATGCCTAAGCTCCCTTTGAACAGTGGAACAAAAAAAAAAAAAATCTGAACCCAGCAATGCCTCAGAACAAAATAATTGTTGTTCAAGAGTGGACTGCTCCTTGTTTGGTGTTCTTTGTTGAACCATGTTGAAAATCCGATGACGTTGACAGAGATTATTAATTGCTATTTCAGTTGTTGTTTGCAATGTTTAATGATGCATTATAAATGCAGCATTATTTTCCAAAAATAGCAGGCCATGAACAGTTTACATTACCTTCAAAATTTATTGTTGAATTTTTAATTGTCAGGATACAGTAGAGACGGAGTGTGACCTACTATATCTTATTACTGTTGAAGGGAGTTTCTGGTTTTGTGTAATTAAATCTTATTTATTGTTTACAAAAAATATCTGCAACTTACTAATGTACTTTGTGAAACAATTCCTGTTTGTATCAAATCCAACCAATTACTCCTCTGCAAACTGAACAACCTGGATTTCAGGCTGATACAATTTACCTACACATTCTAGAAGACCATCAGCATAGGAGACAGATTTGTGCACTGCTGTATTCAGTATCACAGAGGAATGCTTAGATAAAATAGTAGCTCGTTAGGCCCCATGCACACGACCGTGCCCGCAATCAGGGCCCGCGATTGCGGGCACGGCCGGCCGCTGACTGACAGCCGCATTTTCGGGCCGTGCTCCCATACAAAGTATGGGAGCACGGCCCGCAAAATGAGAAAGAACGGACATGTTCCATAATTCCCGGAACATTTCCACGGCACTGACACCCTTCCGTAGTGCTACGGAAAGGTGTCAGTGTTCAATGAAAGTGAATGGCTCAGTTTTTGCGGACCGCAATTGCGGTCCGCAAAAACTGAGGTTTTTTACGGTCGTGTGCATGGGGCCTTAAGCTGTGAGCAGGACTAGGTTAGTGCAGGTTTTTAGCCTCTAAGTTAGGGGTGGGGAACATCCGGGATCATTTGGTCCGGCCCAACCTCACTCTGACCTCCACTGCCACTGAGAGTCCGCCCTACTCACTCACATTCAGGTGCAGGAGAAAGGCGGACGGAGCCAAGTATGGCGGCGGTGGCGGCGGTCCGAGCGAGGTCGCTGCGTGTCGGCGCAAGAGCGGATCAGTCTGGTCACCTGACCTGAGTCAGTGACTTGAGGTCATGTGACTGGACTGTGCCAGCCCAAGAGTGGACTAGTCTGGTCACCTGACCTGAGTCAGTACCGTGAGGTCAGGTGACCGGACTGGTCCACTCCCGGGCCGGCACAGTCCAGTCACCTTACCACAAGTCAGTGACGTGAGGTCAGGAGACTGGACTGGTCCACTCCCATCACAGCACGCCCCACCTCACTCTGACCGCCGCTGCCGCTGTGTCATTCCTTCCTTGGCTCCGTCCGTCCGCCCTACTTACTCTAAGTGAGGTCCAGGTGACTTAAAGGGGCTTTTTTCATCAAGGACATTTATGATATATCCACAGGTCCGATAGATGCGGGTCCCACCTCTGGGTCCCAGATCTATCTCTAGATCGGGGCCTCTAAACACCATTCTACCTCTTTGTGTTGTGGCTGAAGCTTGTGATTTCTGACCATAAAGAAGAAAACCGCGTAGCTTGCTGAACTTGCATAGAACTGAATAGTAGTTACGGAAACAGCGTAACTCCCAAGCTACGCTGCTTCTGTAACTGCCATTCACTACTATGGGAGCTGTGGAAACAGCGTAGCTCAGCAAGCTATGCTGTTTGCTTCTTCATGGTCGGAAATCAGCCAGAACACAGAGAGGTAGAACTGGGTTTAGAGGCCCCGTTCTAGAGATAGGTGCAGGTCCCAGGGGTGGGACCCGCATCTATCTGACATATCCTGTGCATATGTCATAAATGTCCTTGATGATAAAACCCCTGACCGAGCCATTTTTCATTTTTTCGTTTTCATTTTTCACTCCCCGTGTTCCAAGAGCCATAACTTTTTTATTTTTCTGTCAATAGAGCGGTGTGAGAAATTGGAAAAAACTGTGATTCCTACATTGTTTTTTCATTTTCCGTTTTTATGGCTTTCACCGTGTGGTAAAAACAACAACTTAACTCTATTCTGCGGCTCAATACAATTACAGAGATACCAAATGTATATAGGTTTTTTATATTTTATTATATAATTATTTTTGTTAAAAAAAATTGTTTTGTTTCACCACACTCTGAGAGCCATAACTTTTTTTATTTTTCTGTGGATTGAGCGGTGTGAGGGTTTATTATTTGCGGGACGAGTTGTAGTTTTTATTGGTACCATTCTTTGGTAGGTAAAACATTTCGATCACTTTTTATTAAAAAAAATTTGCGAGCTTAGGTGACCAAAAAAAAGAGATTTTGGTGTTTTACACTTTTTATTTTTTCGGCATTCACCGTGCGCATTAAATAACACTGTATTTTATTAGTTCAGACTTTTACAGACGCAGCGATACCAATTGTATTTTTTTATTTTTTACATTACATTAGCGGAAAAATGGGAAAAGGGGGGTCTTTTGAACTTTTAATAATTTTTTTTCCCCTACTAATAACTTTATTAACCTTTTTTTAGACCATTTATTAGTCCCCCTAGAGGACTTCAACCAGCGATCTTTAGATCGCTGGTACAATATACTGCAATACTAATGGCCGCCCCCCTCTCTATAGCGCCTCAGATGCTGCGGTAGTGACTGACCGCAGCATTTGAGGGGTTAAACGACCAACAGCAGCACGATCGCTGTTCCCGGCCATTAGTCTGGGCTGTCAGCTGGAAAACACAGCTGACACCCGCAAGATATGGAGGGCGCTCAGCCCGTGAGCGCCCTCTATACTTCCCTATAACAATTATCACGTACATATACGTTATAATGCGTCAAGTAAGTAAGTCGGAACAACTTGCTGCTGCGAGTTATTTTCAAAACTTACCATTGTAAAGAGTCGACTGCGCTCCAGACTGACCAATGCAGTAGCAACATCATCAATACCGGCAAACATCAAGCGCCTCACCAAAGAGAAGCAGTCCCAGCCATCACATTAGGGGTGAGTTAATTAAATTGATAATTTTGTATGGCCCACGAATGATGTTATAAATGTCCAAATGGCCCTTGACAGAAAAAAGATTCCCCACCCCTGCTCTAAGTTAGCAACTATCTTCCTATTCACTAACAGCAAAATATGAGAACTTGGAATATAAAGTGTTTTAAGCATTGTTTAAATTTTTTGGGTTTCAGACAGGGATTCTAGATTTTTTTTTATGGCAAGAATAGCAGTCTGTAGCACTATTCTTGCTGTCTAAAATACCTGAATTCTGATGGATCCCATTATAAGTTATTGGGGTCTATGAGGATTTGTCAAAATCTTGAAATTCAGATCTAGCACAACAGTCTTAGGCCGGATTTACACGAGCGCGCGCAAAAGGTACTTAACAGCTCCGTGTGTCAGCCGCGTATGATGCGTAGCTGCGTGATTTTCGTGCAGCTGCCATCATTATGACACTCTGTTTGTATGTTTGTAAACAGAAAAGCACGTGGTGCTTTTCTGTTTTCATTCATAGTTTTTACTGCTGTTGCGCGAATCACGCGCGTCACATGGAAGTGCTTCCGTCTGCTGTGCGTGATTTTCACGCACCGATTGAATTCAATGGGCGCGTGATGCGCGAACAATGTACAAATATAGGACATGTCGTGAGTTTTACGCTGCGTGAAACTCACGGACAGTCTGCACGGCCCCATAGACTAACATAGGTCCGTGCGAGGCACGTGAAAATCACGCTCGTTGCACGGATGTATATCATGTTCGTCTAAATAAGCCCTTAGCCCCATTATGTCATGACTCCTTAACCCTTCCCAATGTATGATGTATACTCACGTTACAGCCGAGTAGGGGAAGTATGTAGTGGGCTCACAGGCTGAGCCCGCTTTATACAGTGCGAGTGTCGGCTGTATGATACAGCCGACACTTAACTATAACGAGTGGGATCGCGCCCGAGCGCAATCCCGCTTGTTTAACTCCTTAGATGCTGCGGTCAATAGCGACCACGGCATCTAAAGTGTTTGAAAAAAGAGGGGGACCCCTCTGACAGCCTACGCCCCCCCAGCGAGGCAATTTACAGTTGGCATGGCAGCCTGGGGGCCTAATGAAGGCCTCCAGGTCTGCCATCTTTGTACTCCTATTGTAGCATCCATGGCCGCGGACCACCGGTATTAGTCACCCCCCGGCGGCCACAGCCATGGATCTGTGAGCGCTGGCTCGCATCTCCTTCCCAGGATACGCCAGCACTCACTTCCTCTCCGGTCTGCTGTGTCCCGTTGGGTGCGCCTTAAAGGGCCAGCGCGCGCACATGGGAATAGTATTCCCATGTCAGTCTTGCAAATGGTTCCTTAGTGTTATCCTGTTCCCGTTATTTCCCATGCCATGCTACCTGTATCCTGTATCCCGTGCTGTGTCCTAGTTTGTGAGCCTGTTAGTGTTGGAGTCGTGTCCTACTGCACCTACTGTCATCTGCCATGTCCCTTGTTATCTGCCTCGTCCAGTTTCATCTGCCACGTCCAGTGTCATCTACCACATCTACCTCGTCCAGTGTTATCCGCCAAGTCTGGCGCAACCTGTTGTCATCCGCCACGTCTGGTGCAACCTGCTGCACCCACCTCCATCCGTGCTAAAGCCTCGGCCACTGTCTAGACTTTTCAGGTACCCTAGAGTGGGACTTTGTATTGATTGGGTGCTCTGTTGCTTGGCCAGCTCTCTCGTCGCTATGGGGGTGCGGCCTAGGGGGTCCACATACCCACAGACCGTGACACCTATTAAGTCTGTCAGAAACACTATATACTGCAATATAGTGTTAACGTCCGCTGGTTCAAGTCCCCAAGGGTGATTAATGAAAAAAGTAAAAATCAGTTAAAGGTTTTTTTTTTATGTACAAATATTTTTCCCATTTTCCCCCTAAATCATTGGAAAAAAAAAACATAATTGGTATCGCCACGTCCATAAAAGTCTGGACTATTACAATATAACATTATCCTGAACATTAACCTGAACGCCGTAAAAAAAAAATATTTTTTGGTCACCACATCTCCCACAAAAAATACAATAAAAAGTGATCAAAAAGTTGCATGTACTCCAAAATGGTACCATTAAAAACTACAGTTCATCCTGAAAAAAATACGTACTCAGTACTGACAGAAGAATAAAGTCTTAGAATTTGGCAAAATATTTTTTACAGTTAGTTTTTTCCCATGTAAAAAATAAAATAAACTATATATATTTTGCATCACCGTAATCATATTGACCCGCAGAATAAAGCTAACATGTCATTGTGATTGCATGGTGAACGCCGTAAAAACGAAGCACAAAAAAACAATGGAGGACTTCCTGTTTTTTTTTTTCATTTTTTACCCCACAAAGAAAATGTTTCCCGTTCTCTAGTACATTATATGGTACAATGAATGGTCCCATGAAAAACTACAATTTGTCCCGCAAACATTTTTATCCCTCATAGGGCTATATCGAAGGAAAAAATTCTAATTAAAATCAAAAAAATGGCTACAGTGGAAAGAAGATAAAGGGCTTTTCCCAACTTCTGATAGATGCCGGTGCCAAATCTTGAACCCACACCTATATCGAGAATGAGGGTCTCCCAAACCCCGTTTCACTCTGTGTATGGCGGCCACTGGCTGCAGAATCCAGGCAGGTACTAGTGGAGAGAGATTCTGTTTAATGGGAGTTCTGGAAACAGATGAGCAAGCGCTACCAGGCTACCATAAATGTCTAATATGGGAAAACCCCTTTTAACATTAAAGTGAATGGAGCCTTAAGGGGAGATTTAAAATAACGCCAGTCTCAATAAATATTAAGCTGGAGTAAGATGCAACAAATTTATTAAAAGGCACACGCCTCTAATAAATTTGTTGCATCTTCGACTGTCCGCACGACACTGAATAAAACCTATGACAGCCAGGAGCTGATCTAGCCACTATAATTTGTGCTATTTTCTGGCGTAAATTAAAATAAATGCGTCAGGCCCTGCATGGTCCACTCTTACAACTAAGCTCCACACACTTTTTTTTTAAAACGGGGAGAGCGGTGGAAACGATTGCAAGATTTCTACGTCAGACAACTAACATAGAATTAGATTATTCCCAATTAGGCTCGTTTCACATCTCTGTACATCAATTCCATTGTTCTGCTCCGTCATAGGCTAATCCGTCACACACCAAACACCAAGGGTGCCCAATGGACCCCATTGACTTACAAAAGAGTCTGTTGGGTTCTGTCATGGTGTACGTCAATTTACCGAAATATTTTGCACACTAATAAGTGTGCTGCAGATTTTTAAATCCACAGCATGCATATTATTGCTGTGGATTCTGCACTGAAAAGACACAGATTATCTCCATTGAATTACAATATGGGTTAAAGGCTATGTACACATTTAAAAAAAAACACACACAAAAAATGCGTTTTCAATGTAGTGTGTTTGGTGCAACTTTCTGTTTACTTTTTATGAAAAATAATTTTTACTTTTTGAGATACAGCTGCTTTGTATCCTATATACAGAACAGCTGTATCTAATGCTGAGACCTGAATCTGTCAGGTCAGCGGCAGTGACGGGTTGAGTGTCAGCAGGTTCTGCGTGTCACGCAGGATCGATCTGTTGAACACGTCAGTCCCGCTGATCTGACGGATTTAGGCATCAGCGCTAGATACTGCTGCTCTGTATATAGGATATAAAGCAGCTGTATCTCAAGAAGTAAAAATATTTTTTTATAAAAAGTAATTAGAAAGTTGTACCAAACACACTGACACACATAAAAAAACAAAAAAATCATCAACTCTTCTTTTAAAGGTGTACATAGCTTTTGACCCACGTACAGATCCAGAGTCATTGTGCGGCAAAAATCTAAATTTCAACTGAGGATTTCTGCCATGGATTATTTACAGATTCCACGCCGGAATTGCCTATGGTAAATCCTTATCGTGTGAACATAAGCTAAATGCTGTTGATGTTGATTTTTATACACTGATTTATATTAGTTGATTCACACTCATATTTCAGATGGGGCTTTTATCACTCAGATGAATGTGTTGTGGAAACTATGTGCTACTTAAGTGGAATGTCAGCACACTTTACAGAAACATGTATCACATGATTAAATATTATATTTGGCACAGTGATGATCCTGCTCAATACTTTAATTACACAACCTGAGCTCCTAAGATATGTACTATTATCTCATTGTTGAGAAAATATTTTCTTGCAAATGTATCAAGCCACAGTAATTATTACCTTAACCTTTTCGGGACCGAGCTCATTTTGGCCTTCAGGATCAGCCCCATTTTTTCAAATCTGACATGTGTCATTTTCTGTTGTAATAACTCTGGAATACTTTTGCCTATCCAAATGATTCTGAGATTGTTTTCTCATGACATATTTTACTTTATGTTAGTGAAAAACACCAAAATGTAAAGAAAATTTGCAAAAATTATGATTTTTCTAATTTTAAATGTATCTGCTTGTAAAACAGATAGTAATACCACATAAAAGTGTTACTATTTCACATATTCCATATGTCTACTAAATATTTGAATAGTTTTTTTAACATTATTTTATTTTTCTAGGACGTTACAAGGCTTAGAACTTTAGCAGCAACTTCTCACATTTTCAAGAAAATTTCAAAAGGCTATTTTTCAAGGACCTGTTCAGTTCTGAAGTGGCTTTGAGGGCCTTATGTACTAGATAGACCCCATAAATCACCCTATTTTAAAAACTGCACCACTGAAAGTTTTCAAAACAGCATTCCGAAAGTTTCTTAACCCTTTAGGCATTTCACAGGAATTAAAGCAAAGTAAAAGGGAAATTTACACATACATTTTTTTTTGCCGAAATTCAATTGTAGTAAAAAAAAATCTGTAACACAGAAGATTTTACCAGAGAAATGCAACTCAATATTTATTGCCCAGATTCTGCAATTTTTAGAAATATCACACATGTGGCTCTAGTGTGCTAATGGACTAAAACACAGGCCTCAGAAGCAAAGGAGCACCTATTTTGGGGTCTCCTTTTTTTAGAATATATTTTAGGCACTATGTCAGGTTTGAAGAGATCTTTGGTGCCAAAACAGTGGAATCTTGCCAAAAGTGGTTTTGGAAACTAGACACCTCAAGGAATTTATCTAGGGGTATAGTTAGCATCTTGACCCGACAGGTCTTTTGCTATATTTATTGGAATATGTCTGTGAAAATGAAAATCTTTACAAGGAATAAAGAATAAAAAGCACCCCAAAACTTGTAATGCTATTTCTCACGATTAAGGCAATACCCATACCCCATATGTGCCAATAAACTGCTGTTTGGACCCACGGCAGAGCTCAGAAGGGAAGGAGTGCCATTTGGCTTTTGGAGCGAAGATTTTGCTTGGTAATAGTTATGTTTGGGGTTTTGCTGGTATTTCAGTTTATAATGTGGTGGCATATGTAAGCTGGGCAGAGTACATCAGGGCATAATAAGAGGGTATAATAATGGGGTAAATAAATAATTCATAGATGTGTGGCCGATGTCGCACTAATAAATGGTGCCCAATCTTATCCGCTTTTGGACACGTTGCACAATTTCTGTCGCTATATTCTGAGCGGCAGAACTTTTTTTAATTTTTTCTCCACCGGAGCCGTGCGAGGGCTTATTTGTTACATTACAATCTGTAGTTTTCATTAGTACCATTTTAGGGTACATGTGATTTTTTGATCCGTTTTTATTCGATTTTTTTTGGCATGCAAAGTGACAAAAAAAACATACATTTCGAACAATGTTTTTTGTCCTTTTTTTTACAGTAATCACTGTGCGCTATAAATGACATTTTACTTTATTCTGCAGATCGGTACGATTACGGCGATACCATATGTATATAGTTTTTGTTATGTTTTGTGGCGTTTGCGCAATAAAATCATTTTTCTATAAAATTATTTATTTTTTATGTCACCATATTCTGAGAGCCATAATTTTTTTAATTTTCAGTCAAAAAACTTGTTTTTTGCGGGACGGGTTGTTGTTTTTATTGCCATTATTTTGGGGTACATGCAAATTTTTGATCACTTTTTATTCTATACTTTGGGAGGGATGATGACCAAAAAAACAGTAATTCTAGTATTGTTTTTTAATTATTTTTTGCGGTGTTCACCGTGAGGGAAAAATAATATTATAGTTTTATAGTTGGGGTCGTTACGAACGCGGTGATACCAAATTTGTGTGCTTTTTTAACGTTTTATTTTTTTTCCCCATAATAAAAGACTTATAATAGGAAAAAAAAAGCATTTCTTGTTTTTGTAACTTATAACTTGTTTTTACACTTTTATAAAACATTTTTATTACTTCTTTTTTTTTGCTTATTTTACTTGAAGACCTGCAGCACTGCTGGCTGCTATAATACATTACACTATCCCAGTAGTGTAATGTATTATAAACTGTCAGTGTGACGTTAAGGGTATGTTCACGGAGCTGTTTTCAGGCGATAACATCTCCTGAATTTCAGACGTTTTTGCAAGTACTCACGTTTTTCGCGGTGTCTTTTACCGACGTAATTGGAGCTGTTCTTTATTGGAGTCAATGAAAAACGGCTCCAAAAACGTCCCAAGAAGTGTCCTGCACTTCTTTGACGCGGGCGTAATTTTACGCGCCGTCTTTTGACAGCAGCACGTTGAATTACACCTCGTCTGAACAGCACATCGTAAGTCCCATTGCAAGCAATGAGCAGATGTTTGCAGATGTATTGGAGCCTTCTTTTCAGACGTAATTCGAGGCGTAAAACGCCTGAATTACGTCTGAAAATAGGTCGTGTGAACATACCCTCACAGTCACACAGACAGGAAGCCTATGAGGACCAGCTGGTGAGTGGGCTCAGCGCATGAGCCCGCTCCATATATAACCCCCCGCACCACGGCATGCTATTAAGTCGTGGTGCGTGAAGGGTTTAATGCGCAGTGGATGGTGCAAAGTGAAAATTAACATTTTCCACTGGTATGCCAATCTAATTGCTTTTGCTACTAATTAAGAGAATACGATTGTAAGTAAATAAAAGTAATATTTATTAATACAAACAGTAATCACACTTAGATAAAAAAAATACTCCAAACACAGTAAATAATCACAGTATAATATCAGTGTATCCCAATACACATAAATAACTTAATGTGTACTGAATACACTGACATCATCTATACCACCACCCACTTACCTAAACATACATACATAGTTGCGTTACAATACATACACATAAGTTACGTTGTAATTCTCACACACTCACTGTTTCTGTCCCACTTCCTTCTAAATTATTGTCCCTGTACACTAAGGGTTTACAAGCGAGGTGAAGGATAAAGGGTTACCAGGGAAGTCAGACAAAGGGTTAACAATGAGAACAGGGGTGTAGGTTCTGTGCACGCAGGTGGAAAATGGTTTACGCAAGGGAAAAGCAGGTAATGTGTCAGGTGGGAAAGAGATACGACAGGGGATGGTCAAGGGTAAGCAAGGGTTAACGCAGGGACTCAGGGGCAGCAACAGTTAACTCAGGGACCCAGGGGCAGCAAGGGTTAACTCAGGGACTCAGGGGCAGCAAGGGTTATCTCAGGGGCAGAAAGGGAGAGAGAGAGGGTTAAAGTGTAGCTGTGGCTACACTATGATACTTAGCATTGGTTGAGCAGGGGAGCAGGAGCCGGGGAGAAGAGGTCCGGAGGTCCGCAGGGCAGGAGACAGGCGGCAGGACAGATGAGCCGGCGTTAGTGGAGTGGTGAGTGCAGGTCCCAGCTACTGAGCGTACCAACACAGGGCTATTTAAACCCTGCCGGTACGCTCGTATCAGGGAGCGAGTGGCGCTCGCCCCCGGCTAACACTAACCCGCCACAAGCCGAACCATGAGCGCAAGAACGCTCCCGCACACGCGAGACCGCCTGTGCGCGCAGGAAGTTTAAAATGGAGACAGGAGATCAAACAGTATCTCCTGTCTCCATGGCTTACAAACAAAGCAGGACGGTGACTAATTGTCCTGCCTTGTTGTGAAGCCGTTACTCATGACCAGGGCCGTGTCTCTACATATATATATATATATAGATATATATATATATATATAGATATATATATATATATCTATATATATATATAAAGAGGGGACACTTCGCTTTACAATCCCCCTATTGTCAGGGACTCAACAATGCAATTTGGGGAAGTGTTTGTGGGGTTGTATTTACCCCCTCAACCTCCCTGGTTACTGGTAATGGTCTGAGATGGAAGGAAGTATACTTTTGGACTTAGCTACTCGAGATTACTTATCTCCTCAAAGACACCTTCCCGCCAGTCCTTAGACTCAGGAGTCTAGTGTCCAAAGCAACGAAACCTCATAGTCCATAGAACGAAGTTGAAATTAAATCTCCTAGTCCATAGAACGAAGCCTCAACGTTCCTAGAATGAAGTTGAAACAAAACCTCATAGTCCATAGAACAAAGCCTTAAAATCCATAGAATGAAGTTGAAATTAAACCTCATAGTCCTTAGAAACTTAAAGTCTGTAACAAAACTCAAAGTCCTGGATCTTCTTCTTTCTTGGATTTTTCTTTATGGATCTTTTCCTCTTTAGCGGCGTCAGCAGGTCTTTCCAGCGGCCGATCCTATTTTAGCATGCCGACCCGTGTAAGGTCAGCCTTGGAATGGCTTAGCCCGCCTTTCGACAATATTTGGAGGTAATCCGTTACTTTTCGAAAGCTTTCCAGCATCTTGATTGAAGACGACACAGTCTTTGTGGGCCAATATCCAGGTTACTATCATGGCAGGTTAACATTCCTGAGGAGGAGGTGATGTCTTGGTACCCAGGAATCTAATTGTGGGGTGGAGCATCCCCTTCCATTTCCCCTCTAACATTCAATCCATCATCGAATGGACCATACCAGTTCTAAGGTTGAGGTGGCAATTACCTACAAGGGTGTGTGTGTACCTTACCTGTCCCTAAGGGTTCCTACACACTACCCAATCATACAAACAAAGTGTAAAATAACCAAACATACTCAAATATTCCCCCTAAACCATAGGTATATGTACATATAGAGATTCATGCTCAAACAGAATCTCTCACTACTCTTCCATAAACATGTGAAAGGTACACATGTAAATGTGGTGACTACAGGCTGTAAATGTATGCCCGCCTACATGTACACACTCACTCACTGTGGGACAGGCATGTCCTGACTGAGTGTGCCTCTGTTGCGGACACATATCTACACCTAGAATGTCAATATGTACACCTTGTATAACCCATTGATTCAGATTTACACTTTACAAATATATATATTTATACACACATAGTAAACAATTCCGGGTCGCAGGACTCTATCATTATGTCTTTAAACCCTGTCTACGAATATATTCATGGCTTCACATTGTGACTCATGGCTTGACCTCGTTGTCCTTGGTTGACCAGTCCTTTCATTCGTCTGTACAAGATAAACAGTCCAAAGTACATGATTATTACGAGAATGAGAAGGATTATCACCGGGTGGATGAGCAAATTAAAGAAGGAAGTGGCCTTGGGACTATATCCAAACAAGCTCTCCCACTAAGACACTTCCGAATCCATCTCAAGGTTGTTTACAATTCCTGTGATCTTCGTTGTGTCATGTTCCAACTGAATGGTGGCTTGATGTTGGAAATCCTTAAGTTTCTCCACTACACTGAAGTCTAGCAGGAGCTTTCTCAGTTCGATCCCAAACCCAAGAGCAATCGTCTGGAGTCTCACAGGGGTGTCTGGACGGATTTTGAGCCTCTTCTCAGGAGTCACCGGAGTTCTTCCCTTATGATACGCCACATGAATGCCTAGTACGGGATTGAGAGTACAATATGCTCCTGGGAGGAGTATGCCTCTTTCGGTGCAGTTAGTCGTGTGGATGGTATATGAAGCATTCTGCATTTCATACCAGCACCAATACCCTTGAGCCATGTATTTAAAGTTTGATTGGGTTGGCCTTCATTTCACTGGACCCCAACACTGGTGGCTAAGCACCTGGTCCTGACTACCTTGGCAGAGGATCACATCCGCCTTCTTTCAACATCCATCTGCACAGAGAATTATGGATGGCTGCCCTTATAGGTTAGGATATCCGAGGTGAGCTGTGGATGAAGCAATGTAGTGTGGTTGTACACAATTCTCAGGTTTGTGGAACTATAACCCCATGTTACCAAACACATTATCTTAAAATCAAGATATGGGTGTAATGCCAGGGTTACAACCCCCTGTCCAAACTTTCCTAAAGGACCACTCCAGGTAAACACAAAGAATCAGCCATACTTTTGTTCGCTGTATTTAATTGCACTCACATTAGGCCTCAGATGAAACTGTGTTACCTGTCTGAACCTCCCAGGTCTAGATGCACAGTGTAACATAAAACACTACATCGTGAACTTATGTTACCTGCCCGCACCTCTCTACTCGAGTTCACAGTAAAATAACAATTTCAACGTTATCCTAATAGAGAGCAATTAAAACATTGGGCACAAATACGCCACTATCCAATGGTTGATTCTCCAGTTGTTTTCCTGGAGTGGTTTTCTAATTATGCATTATAATTACAGGCAACACCTATATAGTGTAAATACATATTACTGATAACCAGGGATACACCACAATAGAGTCTGCGAAGGAACCACAAAATAAAAACACAAATGAAAACAAACGGACAACTGGGGACAAACACAACAGACCATAAATAAACATTCAACAAACATTTATCCAAAGCATATGTCATACCATCAGATATAACTATCAGTTATCAAAAATCCAAAAATATACCTGATGTGCAAATAACGTCAATAAACAACAAAAATAACAAATATAAATCTTTATTATCCCATAAGGGAAAAATTACCCACAAGATACATACGTTTAAAACACAAATAATTAAAAACACCCCGGATAGGAATGTCCACCATATCCCATAGTAATAGCCATGAATGTAGCAGTGTTGCAACAGTATGTGGTATAATAAAGTTTAGCCTGAAGATCAGGTATCTTTAAATAGCACATTTAGACATAGATGTGATCTTGCATACCTATATATGCAAATATTTATGCCATAGCAAGTGGATCATTCTAGATACCTAATTTTCAGGCTAAACTTTATTATACCACATACTGTTGCAACACTGCTACATTTCAGGTATATTTTTGGATTTTTTTTTTTTCATAAACAAACATTACAGACATAACACCTGACTGACCATGCAATTTATGGCCAACTTTCTAAACTCCTCCCCAGTTGTGGTTGGTCATTTAGACCCTTGAGTATGTGGCAGAGCACATAAGGCTGTAAGGAGACTCTTATGCAGCCATTTTGTCTAAACCCACCGATTGTTGTAACATGGCTATTTTCTATTACCATTTCACTGGGCTTTCCATGGTTGCTTATGCCGTGGCAGTTCCTAGCAATATGTCCCATCTGGCCACATTTCTTAGTACACAAAGACTCCCAGTACTTCGCAATATGGCCTGAGCCGGCACATGCCAAACATTTAACCCATTAGTGACTGGCCCATAGTCTTTTTACGTCGGTCACTAACAGGCCTTATTCCGATGCCATAGACTTTTTACGTCGCGGCATCGGAATAAGTAAACAGAGCAGAGAGCTGTCAAATCTCCCTGCTCTCAGCTGCTAGAGGCAGCTGAGGGCTGGGGGCATCCCTGCTCTGCCGGGTGAGATCGATATTAGTATCGATCTCACCCGTTTAACCCCTCAGATGCGGTGCTCAATAGCGAGCACCGCATCTGAGTGGTTTTGGAGAGAGGGAGGGAGCTCCCTCTCATCCAACTGACACCCGGCGATAAGATCGCTGAGTGTCAGTGTCTCCGATGGCAGCCGGGGGCCTAATAAGGGCCCCAGGTCTGCCTGGAGCGAATGCCTGCTAGATCATGCCGCAGGCATGACCTAGCAGATGCCTGTCCGTTTTAAACGGACAGGCATAATACACTGCAATACAGAAGAATTGCAGTGTATTATAATAGCGATAGCAGAATCGCATATTAAAGTCCCCTAGTGGGACTAGTAAAAAAGTTTAAAAAAAAGTTTAATAAAGTTAATAAAAAAAAAAATGTGAAAAAAAAATGAAAAACCCACTTTTTCCCCTTACAAACTGCTTTAATATTAAAAAACCAAAATAAAGTAAAAAAGTTACACATATTTGGTATCGCCGCGTCCGTAACGACCCCGACTATAAAGCTATTGCATTACTTAACCCGCACGGTGAACGCCGTAAAAATGTAAATAAAAAAAGATGGAAAAATTGTTGTTTTCTGTGAATCCTGACTTTAAAAAAATGTGATTAAAAAGTGATCAAAAAGTCGCATCTACTCCAAAATTGTACCAATAAAAACTACAAGTCGTCCCGCAAAAAAAAAGCCCTCATACAACCGCATCGGCAAAAAAATAAAAACGTTACAGCTTTTCAAATATGGAGACACAAAAACAAATAATTTTGAAAAAAAAGCGTTTTTACTGTGTAAAAGTAGTAAAACATACAAAACTATACAAATTTGCTATCGTTGCAATCGTAACAACCCGCTGAATAAAGTTATTGTATTATTTATAGCACACGGTAAACGGCGTAGATTTAGGACGCAAAAAAGAGTGGCAAAATGTCAGATTTTTTTCTATTCCCCCCCAAAAAAAGTTAATAAAAGTTAATCAATAAATAATATGTGCCTCAAAATGGTGCTATTAAAAAATACAACTTGTCCCGCAAAAAACAAGACCTTATACAGCTATGTCGACGCAAAAATAAAAAAGTTATAGCTCTTGGAAAGCGACGATGGAAAAACTGAAACAATGGCTTGGTCATTAACGTCTAAAATAGGCTGGTCATTAAGGGGTTAATGGTACATGCTTTGCTGGATTTAGGGCAGTCACCAGTGCTTGATCTTCTAAACTGCTGCATGGCTAGGGACGCACTTCTAATTATCGTGCGCTTACATTTGTGTAACACATTCATAACAATGTTACCTTCAGATTTCTGGATGGGATCACGATTTGGTACATCTGATCCATCAATCTTTCTACTCCCCCCTTTTTGCCCTGTAGAGGGCAAACTTACAGCGGAATCAGGCCTTTGACATGTGTGAAGAAGACAAGGTCGGTAACATTTTTGAAAAATCCTTTATGATATTTTGCATACTGGTAACCAATTGTGACCTAGTAGCAAGCTCATAATTTAACTTGGCAATGATCGCATACGTAGATGTTTTCTTATCCTTAACCCCTTCCCGACCTTTGACGTATCCATACGCCAAAGTCGGGTAGGGTAAGTATGGAGCGGGCTCACGCAGTGAGCTCGCTCCATACGTTGACGGTGTCGGCTGTATGTTACAGCCGACACTTAAGAGTAACTAGCGGCATCGCGTTCAAGCGCGATCCCGCTAGTTTAACTCGTTAAATGCTGCGGTCAATACTGACCGCAGCATTTAAATTGTCAGAAAGAGGGGGGCGACCCCCTCTAACAGCTCATCACAAACCCCTCAACGCAATCGCCCCCAGGTCCGCCATCTTTGTACACCTATTAAGCCTTGCCTCCGGCAGGGCTTAATAGGTGCCTGTCAGAATCACGATATACTGCAATACATTAGTATTGCAGTATATCGTGCAAGCGATCTAACGATAGCTGGTTGAAGTCCCCTATGGGGACTAATAAAAAAAGTAAAAATGAGTTAAATAAAGGTTTTTTTGGTGTAAAAATTTTTTTTTTTTAAATTAAAAGTTAAAAAAACCCCCCTTTTGCCATTTTCCCCCTAGAGCATAGTAAAAAATAAAATAAAATAAACATAATTAGTATCGCTGTGTCCACAAAAGTCTGAACTAACTCAATATATCATTATTTAACACGCAGTGTGAACGCCGTAAAAAAAAAAATTGTAAACGCCAGAATGTCTATATTTTGGTCACCTCATCTCCCACAAAAAATGAAATAAAAAATGATCAAACCGTCGCATTTACACCAAAATGGTATTGTTAAAAACGACAGCCTATGCCGCAAAAAATAAGTCCTCATACCACTTAATCGGCGGAAAAATAAAAGAGTTGTGGCTCTCGGAATTTTGCGACGCAGAATAAATTTTCTTTTTTGCACTTAGGTTTTTACATGTAAAAGTAGTAAAATATAGAAAAAATCTATATATATTTGGTATCGCCGTAGTCGTATTGACCCACAGAATAAAGTTCACATGCTGTTTTAATTGCACAGTGAATTCTGTAAAAACGGCGCGCAAAAAACCATGGAGGAATCGCTGTTTTTTTTCATTTTCTACCCCACAAATATTTTTTTCCCGCTTCCTAGTACATTATACGGCAAAATAAATGGTGCTACGAAAAACTACAACTCGTCCCGCAAAAATCAAGCCCTCATAGTACTATATCGACGGAATGTGCGGAGGTAAAAACGAAAATGAAAATCTGAAAAAGGGCTGCGGCTGGAAGGGGTTAAATGCATTGATCACAGCATAAGACTCCGTCAGCTGTGCATCAACATCATCACCATGATTTCTCAAAACTATCACCTCCGATTCCAGCATGCAAATTTGCTGATCTCTAACAATTTTACCTTGGGAATTCTCTGCCAGATGTGTCTGCAAAGCACAAACCTGCTTCATATTGTTGACACAACACTGGCAGTGAAAATTTGGGGAAACACTCTTCATTTTTGAGTGGTCAGGCTTCCAGGTCTCCTCATAAACACAGATCAGTTTAGCGAGCATGTGGAGCCGTTTAGAGGTTTTAATAAAAACGCTCTTCTTACTAATGCACATCTTGTCATGTGCATAAGCCTCGTCCAGCAGAGTGGACCACAGCATTCCTGCTGACTTGTATGTAGTGGGTGTTACTGGATTGAATGTACTGTTTTTGGCCAAGTGTTTAAGTGTGGAGAAATTCACACTCACTGTTTTAGAAGTCATCTCAGTCTGTGTTGTCCTCCTTGTCCCCTGTGTAACGTCCGTGGTCGCTGACCACAGACTCCTCTCATCCTGCCGACGCCTTCCTCTCCGGGGATGCCAGCACATGCG
Source organism: Rhinoderma darwinii (assembly GCF_050947455.1). NCBI lineage: Eukaryota > Metazoa > Chordata > Amphibia > Anura > Rhinodermatidae > Rhinoderma > Rhinoderma darwinii. The sequence continues at coordinate 214,438,999 of NC_134687.1, read as the reverse complement.
GCCGTTCTGTCCTGCAGTGACCACTAGGATGCGCGCGCGAGCTCAGTCCCGGCCTTAAAGAACCAGAGCACACACATGTGTAAGATTTAACTGATTGCTCCCAGATCACCCTGGACTATAAGAAGGGCCCTACCCCTTCCTTCATTGCCTGAGCATTGTTGTGTTTTCCCGTGTCAGTCTAGCAAATGGTCCCTTAGTGTTTTCCAGTTCCTAGTGTTCCCGTACCTGCTACCTGTATCCTGTATCCCATGCTACCTGGTTCCTGTGCCTTAAAGAGTTGGAGTCGTGTTGTACTATCTGTCTGTCTGCTGTGTTACACCATGCCTGGTGTCTGCTGCCAAGGTCCGATCTGAGCCTAGTCATCGCTACTGTCTGAACTAGCACAGGTACCCTTGCTTGAACTATAGACTTTACTTGGTACTCTGTATTGGCCAGCTGCTATCCCGCTACAGCGGTATGGCCCAGTGGGTCCACATACCCACAGATCGTGACACCTTGCTCCATGAAAAAGGTCCTTTACTCTGGAACGCTTTTTCCTGACCATCAGGACTTCAGCCAAAGGACACCGATGTCGATACTCCCTTGCTTTGCTATCTATCAGAAGTCATTTCAGTCTGTGTTGTCCTCCTTGTCCCTTGCTGCATGAAAAAGGTCTTTTTACTCCGGAACGCCTTTTCCCGACCAGCTGGACTTCACTTGAACGACACCGATGCCAATAATTCTGAATACTCTTATGCGTTGCTCGATCGCCCAACGATTCATTGCAGTACAGCAGCACACCGTAAAGCAAAATAAAAACGTTAATATCTTTGGAAGAAAAAATAAATAAAAAATAGGCTCACTGTTCTCAATTGTATCCTGTATTAAGCCTTAAATAAATCTGTGTTACTCGTCCAAACTTCAAGGTCTAGGCGCACAATATACGTCAACTGTCCACACCTCTCCACCTATCTTTGTTCATGTTTTAACACAATTTTATTGTACAAAACACCAAGGCGGTGGGGTAATAGCGGACTTCACCTACTCGTGTCACCCACTATTACTACCTCCTTTATATCAGGGTCGCTAGGGTTATGCCTAGTTCCCCTACCTTTTTCTTATACTAATGTCAATCTAATTGCTTTTGCTACTAATTAAGAGAATACGGTTGTAAGTAAATAAAGGTAATATTTATTAACCCCTTCCCGACATATGACACACAGTTACGTCATAGCCTGGAAGGGGAAGTATGGAGCGGGCTCACGCAGTGAGCTCGCTCCATACGATGCCGGTGTCGGCTGTATGTTACAGCCAACACTTCAGAGTAACTAGCGGCATCGTGCTTGAGCACGATCATGCTAGTTTAACTAGTTAAATGCCGCAGTCAATACCGACCGCAGCATTTAAATCGTGAGAAAGAGGGGGGCGACCCCCTCTAATAGCTCATCGCGCCCCCCCCAAAACGCAATTGCAGGGGTGATGGGGGGGGCGATGGTTGCTATGGCTGCCTGGGGGCCTAATGAAGACCTCCAGGTCAGCCATCTTTGTACACCTATTAAGTCCTGCCTCTGGAAGGGCTTAATAGGTGTCTGTCAGAATCACGATATACTGCAATACATTAGTATTAGCAGTATATCGTGCAAGCGATCTAACGATCGCTGGTTGAAGTCCCCTAGGGGGACTAATAAAAAAAAGTAAAGATTAGTTAAATAAAGTTTTTTTTTGTGTAAAAAAAATTTTTTTAATTAAAAGTTAAAAAAAAAACCTTTTCCCATTTTCCCCCTAGAGCATAGTAAAAAAATAAATAGATATACATAATTGGTATCGCCGCGTCCGTAAAAGTCTGAACTATTACAATATATCATTATTTAACCCGCACGGTGAACGCCGTAAAAAAAAAATTGTAAACGCCAGAATGTCTATTTTTTGGTCACCTAATCTCCCACAAAAAATTAAATAAAAAGTGATCAAACCGTCGCATGTACACCAAAATGGTATTATTAAAAACTACAGCTTATTCCACAAAAAATAAACCCTCATACCTTATAATCGACGGAAAAATAAAAAAGTTATGGCTCTCGGAATTTGGCGGCGCAAAATAAATTTTCTTTTTTACACTTAGGTTTTTACTAGTAAAAGTAGTAAAATATAGAACAAACTATACATATTTGGTATCGCCATAATCGTATTGACCCGCAGAATAAAGTTAACATGTTGTTTTAATTGCACAGTGAATTCCGTAAAAACAGCGCGCAAAAAAACATGGAGGAATCGCTGTTTTTTTCATTTTCTACCCCACAAATAATTTTTTTCCCGTTTTGTAGTACATTATACGGCAAAACAAAAGTGCTACGAAAAACTACAACTCATCCCGCAAAAATCAAGCCCTCCTAGTACTATATCGACGGAGAAATAAAGACGCTATGGCTTGTGGAATGTGGAGAGGAAAAAACACAAAAAAAAATCTGAAAGTTGTTTACGTCGAAGGGGTTAATACAAACAGTAATCACACTTAGATAACAAAAATACACCAAACACAGTAAATAATCACAGTATAATATAAGTGTATCCCAATACACATAAATAACTTAATGTATAGACAAATCAAGGGTAGGAGCAGCACTGTGATTCCTTGCCTGTTAAGGCTGGTGCTCAGCTTACAAACAGGGAGTGACCTCTCCCTGCACAAACGTGTATCCAAAAAAGAGAGATAGAAGCAGCACTCAAAAAAACTCTGGTTTATTCATCCAGCATGCACTGCAACGTTTCACCTTCACTTGAAAAAGCCTTCATAGAGAAGGTGAAACGTTGCAGTGCATGCTGGATGAATAAACCAGAGTTTTTTTGAGTGCTCCCACATGTGGCTCTAGTGTGCTCGTGGACTAAAACACAAGCCCCAGAAGCAAAGAAAGCACCTAGTGCATTTTGAGGCCTCTTTCTTTATTAGAATATATTTTAGGCAGCATGCCAGGTTTGAAGAGGTGTTGAGGTGCGAAAACAGTAGGAATCCCCGAATAGTGACCCCATTTTGGAAACTACACCCCTCAAGGAATTCATTTATGGTTGTTGTTACCATTTTGACCGCACAGTTTTTTCACAGCACCTATTTGAATTGGGCTGTGAAATGAAAAAAATTTCATTTTTTCCAATAAGATGTCATTTGTGATCAAAATTTCTTATTTTCACAGGGAACAAAATACCCCATTTTGTTGCCCAATTTGTCCTTAGTGCGGCAATACCCCATTTGTGGCGATAAACTGCCGTTTGGGCCCATGGGAGGCCTCAGAATTGAAGGAGCGCTGTGTGTTCTTTGGAGTGCAGATTTTGCTGGTTTGGTTTTCGGGTGCCATGTCGCATTTGCAGAGCCTCAGAGGTATCAAAGCAATGAAAACCCACCAGAAGTGACCCCATTTTGGAAACTACACCCCTCAAGGAATTCATTTATGGGTAATGTGACCATTTAGACACCATAGTTTCTTCACAGAACTTATTTGAATTGGGCTGGGAATAAAAAATAATAATATTTTTTCTAATAATATGTCGTTTTAGCTCAAAAATTCTTATTGTCGCAAGAAATAAAATACTACATTTTGTTGCCCAATTTGTCTTGAGTGCGGCAATACTCCATTTGTGGTGATAAACTGTTGTTTGGGCCCATGGGAGGGCTCAGAATGAAAGGAGCGCTATTTCTTCTTTGGAGTCCAGATTTTGCTGGTTTGGTTTTTGGGTTCCATGTCGCATTTGCAGAGCCCCAGAGGTATCAAAGCAATAGAAACCCACCAGAAGTGACCCCATTTTGGAAACTACACCCCTCAAGGAATTCATTTATGGGTGTTGTGACCATTTTGACCCCATAGTTTTTTCACAGAACTAATTTGAATTGGGCTGGGAATTAAAACAAAATTAATTTTTTCCAATAATATGTAGTTTTGGGAGAAAATTTCTTATTTTCACAAGAAATAAAATACCCCATTCTGTTGCGCAATTTGTCCTGAGTGCAGCAATACCCCATTTGTGGTGCTAAACTGCCGTTTGGGCCCATGGGAGGGCTCAGAACGAAAGGACCACCATTTTTCCTACTGGGGATTTTCTGGTGCGAAGTCATGTATGCAGAAGCCCCTGAGGTACCAGTATAGTTGAAACCCGCAAGAAGTGACCCCGTTTTAAAAACTACACCCTTAAGGCATTCATCTAGAGGTGTAGTGAGCATTTTGACCGGAGACATACACCCCATAAACTGTAATGTGGGTTTTCCCGGGTATGGCAATACCCTCAATGGGGCTGTTAACAGCTGCCTGGGCACACAGCAGGGCTCAGAAGGGAAAGACGAGGGGGGATAAGCTGTGCGGAGTACATAAGGGTAAGTAAAATTTGGGTAAATTATAAACCAATGGATGTATGATAAATTTTAAAACACTCTTTCATACAGCTCTGGTTTTTCGGGACACATGTCACATTGATATATTGTGTCCTCCCTTATCCCCCTCTTATAGCAGACTTTGCACCTCTTTTGACTTTTTCCCTTCTTGCCAGTTTTCTAGGAACTTCTCCTGGATAGTTTTGCCCTTGTACGATGTGTGTGGCCTCGTTTCCAGAAGTACTGGGTGCCCCCTCCCCTTCCTGGTTCTTGATAACCACCCTTTGAAATTCCAAGAAAGTTCCCCTCTGGCCTGCACATCGATGTAGCACGTACGCGTTGTACAATGCCATCTATATGACGTGCACGGCCAGCTTCTTATACCACACCGCATGGCGCTGTAGGGCTTGAGGACTTGATCTGACAAGTCCACCCCTCCCATGTACCTATTGTAGCCCAGGATGCAGTCTGGTTTGGGGGTCTCTGTACTGATACCTCGTACAGGTACATGGGTACTGGTGTGGCATCTCTCATGTCCTTGTACTTGACACACAATATGTTGCTGCTAGATTGTGCCCTGCTTTCACCCCTTCTTGTTTGCCCTGCAGAGTCTTAGGGAGGCCTCTCAGGTTTCTTCTAGCAGTGCCGCATACCGCAGGACTGGAAGCGAGGCAGTTGAAAAGTGGGACGCTGGTATAAAAATTATCCAGGTAGAGGTGGTAACCCTGGTCCAGCAGTGGGTGCACCAAATCCCACACAATTTTTGCATTAACTATTTTCTTTTACGGCGTTCACCGCGCGGGATAAATAATGAAATAATTTTGTAGTTCATGCCGTTCCGGACGCGGCGATACCAATTATGTATAGTTTATTTGTTTGTTTATATATTTTTATTAATACTAAATGACTGATAAGGGAAAAAGGGGGATTTTTACTTTTATTACTTTTAAAACTTTTATTTTCTTACTTTTACACATCTTTTTTTAACTTTTTTTTTAACTTTATTACTTTGTCCCACTAGGGGACATGAGGGCAGGAGGCCCTGATCGCTAATCTAATACACTGCACTACATTCGTCAGGACCCACTAGGCTTCCGTCGATGGCAGAGCCGGACGTCATTGTTTGGAGTCCGGTTGCCATAGTCACTATCGCATAGCAGTGTTAGGGATCTGCCAGGTACTTCATCTAGCTATACTCCTGGGATTAATCAATCCACACCTGAGGCCAGACCTGCTCGACTGACACCATCTCCCACCAACCAGGGTGGCAGGCTCAGGAGTGGGAGAGCCTATCGCGGCCTGGTCTCTCGGAGTTAGCTCCGCCCCCTGCCCTTTATTACCTGCCCTGTGCTCTCCCTCAGTGCTTGTAATTCTTTTGGATTCCTGGCCCCACTGCTGCTTGCTCCAGCCTGCTTCTGCCGTGCTTCTGCCTTGCTGCAGTTCTGCTTGACCTGCTTGCTTGCCCTGGCTTGCTTCTGTCTCCGTGCCTGCTCGGGTGTACTCACTTCGTCCTGGTCCTGACTGTTCGTTCGCCGCCCCGTTTCCTCGTGGCGTTCCGTGGCTACTGCCCCTTCCCTTGCGTGTTCCCTGTTTGTCTTCCTGTGCACTTAGCCAGCGTAGGGACCGCCGCCCAGTTGTACCTCGTCGCCTAGGGCGGGTCGTTGCAAGTAGGCAGGGACAGGGCGGTGGGTAGATTAGGGCTCACTTTCCCTTCACCTCCTTCCTGCCATTACAAGCAGGCTGGCGATTGTAGCTTAACCCCTAAAAAGCCGTGATCACTATTGAACACGGCTTTTCAGGGGTTAATCAGCGGGGACACAGCGATCGGTCCCCGCTGTAGGAGTTGCGGCAGCTGCTGCATGTGTCGGGAGGATGGCCGAAATGGCCGTTACTCCCGCGACGTACTATTCCGTCGCTGAGCGCGAACGTATTGGTTAGCTCGACGGAATAGTACATCGCTGAGCGCGAAGGGGTTAACCTCATAGTTTTTTCGTTTAGGTTTTGGCCTTCTTGACCATATTTACTTATTATTAATTTTTATTGGTGAATATGGTCAAGATAGGCTGGTAAATGTCTAATTATTGTTATACTGGTTTTTTTTTCTGCCTTTCAGATTTTTGTCAAATGGGGATAGTTTTACATCTCGGAAACTCAAATTCTGGGTTGGTGTATCTGCCATCTCCAGAGCACATGCCACGTGATCTGGCAGTATTTGCAGTCTATTTTGAAGCCTGTGAGACTTGGTGCAGGTGACAGCAGGTTTTCAGTCTGTGGCCTATTTCCCCAACTGCGTAGGCACCGTAGATGGCAAGCAAGTAGGTGTGCAGCAGCCACTGTATTCAGGATCACATTACTCAACTACAAAAAGTACTTTCCTCTGGTCCTGATAGCGGTGGTAGTACTTGGGACTACCAGGCACTACTGACATTGCAATTTGGGCAGACAGTAGTGCAAGATCAGGCTATTTCCTCCTCCAAGCCCTCTTCCAGTTACCACGCATCCAGTCCGCTTAGTCATGGTGTCGGATAAGGCCTTTCTGATGGTGACCAACCTGCTACTCCATTGATAGTTGACTCGAGGTCTCTTGTAAAATAAAAAATATAAGGTATAAATTTGTGTAAAAAAAACTATGCATTCAATACTTACGTGTGGAGTCCCCCGTTGGGCCAGATAAACATCAGCTCCTCTTAGAGTAGGAAAACACTAGGCGTAAACACTGCAGATTTTCCGCAATGGATTTCATTGCAGAAAATCCACAGCGTAATACAGTACCAGCAGTGTGGGTGAGATTTGAACAAATCTCATCCACACAAAGCAGAAAATATAAGCCAAAATAAAACGTTCACAAATTGACCTGCGGTGCGTTTTCTAAGCTGCAGCATGTCAATTTATATTGCGGAATCGATGCTCTTCTGTTTGCTGGTTTTCTCCATTGAATTCAATGGGAAGGTAAAACCTCCAACAAAGAGCTATGTGTTGCCACTTTTGCAGTCTGAAAAACGTAGATTCTGGCCCAAAAATCGCAAGTGAGGAAAAAATAGAATTAGATTTAACGGTAATTCGGTTTCTAGTAAACCCTCTATGACAGCACCACAAGAGGTAAGACCCCACCTCTAATATGGACAGGAAAAAGCACAAGAGGATAAATAGCCCCACCCCACCGTTCCTCCTCTGTGTATGTCCACTAATCATGTCTGGTAACGTTGCATATCTATTACTTATCATAAATATGTGTAAATAATGTTTAATTAACATGATAAAAAAAAGGGGGTGGGATATAACGGTGCTATCATGGAGGGTTTACTAGAACCCGAATTACCGGTAAGTCTAATTGTATTTTCTCAAGGCATCCTCCATGACAGCACCACAGGAGAATTCCCAAATAATAATTGGTTTGGGGGGGACAGGGACTACAGCTTGGAGAACTTTCCTACCAAAGGAAAGATCCTTGCTGGAAAACAGATTGAGGCCCCATGCACACGACCGTAATTTTTCCCTCATGTATACGGGTCTGTTGTCATCCGTATTCCACCCGTATTTACGGACCCGTAAAAATAGGGGTGCTGGAAATGATGTCACAATCATGTTCAAACCCCTTAAAGGGTCACATGATCGCTAAGACGGCCATTTTCTGTGCTTCTCTTTATTCAAAAATTTAAATACCCTGACGTCGCCTAGCAATGCTCCCGTAATTACGGGTGCACACACGTAGGCACCCGTAACTACGGGAGCCCCATAGACTTCTATGGGCCTGCCCGTGCCGTAATTACGGCCTGAAATAGGACATGTTCTATATTTTTCAATGGCCCGGGCACCTTCCAGTACGCAAACGGGTAGATACCTGTTTCTAATAGAAGTCTATTAGCCCGTAATTATATGCCATAATTACGGCCCGTAAATATGGGCGTTTTTACGGTCGTGTGCATTGGGGCCTTAATCTGTAATGTTTTGTAAAAGTGTGAACAGGTGACTAGGTTGCTGCTTTGCAGATCTGTTCAATGGATGCATCCGCTATTTCTGCCCTGGATACTGACATAGAGCGTGTAGAGTGGGCCTTCAGATGGTCTGGGAGAGACATGTGGAGGTTTTGATAAGCTAAACAGATCGGCTTTTTAATCAACTTTGCCAGTGTATTGTTTGCTACCTTCTTTCCCTTATTAGGACCATTAAATTGAATGAAAAGATTCAGATCTTTCCTCGACGAGTTTGTTGACTCAATATATTGTAGGATAGTCCTTCGGACATCTAGTGTGTGAACCTCTTCTTCCTTTTTCTTTGTTGGATTTTGACAAAATGAAGGAAGAATTACATCTTGGGAAATGTGGAAGTTTGACATTACCTTGGGAAAGAAGGTGGGATCTGGATGGAAAATAAGCCTATCATCTAGGATTCTAAGAAAGGGATCCCCAGTACTAAGGGCCTTAATTTCTTCTACCCTTCTAGCTGGGTGTCATGAAGGGTCTGTGGACCCACTAGGCCGTACCGCCTTGGCGGTAAGGCAGCTGGCCAACAGGATAGCAGGTGATTGTCTATAGTTCTATAGGTACCTGTGGCAGCTCAGACAGCAGCAGGACAGGCTCGGCTGGGACTTAGGTAGCAGGCGGACTTCAGGTGAGATGAAGCAGGTCAGACGTGGATATAGTGCAGCACGACATTGGCACAGCTCCGTGCTCGACCAAGAAGGTGTGGATTGCTAGAAACAGGAACTGGAAACAAGTATAGGTACAGGGACAGGGAATGGAACAGGGACTGGAACAGGAAACACACTAGGAGGCCATCACATAGACAAACTATAGGGAACACAACAATGCTCAGGCATAGAACTAGGGGGCCAGACCCCTCTTATAGTCCAGGGTATTCACGGGTCAAAGTTCATCCATGAGGTCCGGTGCGCGCGCTGCCCCTTTAAGATCGGGCAAGAGCGTGCGCGCGCACCCTACGGGATCCGGTAGAGGTGAGTGGACGCGAGTGCTGGCGTCTCCTGAGGAGGAGGCTGAAGCCAGCGCTTGCCGACTCGTGGCTGCGGCTGTCAGGGGGAGGTTGGAGCTGACAGCCCACAGCCACGGCCATTACAGTATCCCCCCTCTTATGCCCCCTCTTCTTGGGACCAGAGCGAGAGAGAAACTTCTTCAGAAGAGTAGGGGCAATGAGGTTCTCCTCTGGCCCCCAGGACCTCTCTTCAGGAACAAACCCCCTCTAATCCACCAAATAAAAAGTCTTTCCTCTCACTCTCTTGGTGTCCAAGATCTCCTTGACCTCGAAGATGTCTGAGGGGCCGCTGTAGGCAACCTCAGGGTTGGGAGTCTTGGAATAGCGGTTCAGGATCACAGGTTTTAGGAGGCAGCCGAAGCTTGTAGGCAACAGGGTTGATCTGCTACAGAAGCTCGAATGGTCCGAGGAACCTGGGGGCAAATTTATATGACGGCACCCTCAGTCGGTTATTCCTGGACGACAGCCAGACCTTAGTGCCAGGAAGAAACCGAGGAGGCTCTCTTCTCCTTGTGTCAGTCTTCTGTTTCATGCGGTCCACTGCCATTAGGATGGAGGATCGAGTCTGCTGCCAGATCTTCAAAAAGTCTCTAAACGTGGAGTCAGCTGCAGGTACCTCAGAAGTATCAGGCACCGGGAGAGGAATTCGTGGGTGCTGGCCGTAGACAATGCAGAACGGTGTATTCCTAGTAGACTCGCTGGTGTGATTATAGTAGGAGAACTCCGCCCACGGGAGTCATCATGCTGCTTGGAGATGAAGTGGCGTAGGTAGTTCTCCAAAATCTGGTTGATCCTCTCGACCTGACCATTAGACTGAGGATGGTAGACACAAGAAAAGTCCAACTTCACGCCAAGAAGTCCGCAGAGAGCTCTCCAGAACCTCGAGGTGAACTGAACCCCCCGATCAGACACAATATGCTGTGGCAAGCCGTGCAGGCGGAAGATGTGTTGGATAAATAACTTGGCCAACTGAGGAGCAGAAGGAAAACCGGTCAGAGGAACAAAGTGGGCCATCTTCGAAAATCGGTCCACCACCACCCAGACAGCACTGCATCCAGCAGAGAGAGGCAGGTCCGTGATAAAGTCCATCGCTATATGCTGCCAGGGAGCATTGGACACAGGCAATAGCTGGAGCAGACCAGCCAGTCTGGAGTGGGTGGCTTTGTTGGCTGCACATACAGCACAGGAAGAAACGAAGTCCACAATATCCTTGGGCAGAGTGGGCCACCAGAAATGATGAGCAATCAAATCCCGGGTCCTGCCATCCTAGAGGAGTGACCCCAGCGGAGGATTCTTCCAAGATCAGCCAGACGCACAAAAGTCCTCCCTGGAGGAATGTCCCCAATTTGCAGGGGATTGACCGAGACAATGCAAGATGGATCGATCCCCAATCGAGTAGTTGCGTTCTGCGGAAGAGAAGAGCTTGGAAAAGTATCCACATACCCTTGACTTGCCCTTGGAACCTCTCTGGAACAGGAGTGCACCAGCACCGACAGAGGATGCGTCCACCTCTAACGGGAACTGCAGAGAGACATCCAGATGATGGAGGAGAGAGGCTGACGTGAAGGCACTCTTCAGGCTATTGAATGCGGACTCTGCCTCGGGAGTCCACACCTTGGCGTTCATACCCTTCTTTGTAAGGTTAGAGATGGGAGAAGTCAGTGAGGAGAAGTTCGGAATAAACTGCCTGTAAAAATTAGCAAATCCCAAAAAGCGCTGTATGGCCCTCAAGCCTTGAGGGCGTGGCCACTCCAGGACAGACTTTACCTTCTCAGGGTCCATCTCGAGACCACGATTCGAGACGATGTAGCCCAGGAAGGGTAGAGCATCCTTGTCAAATACGCACTTCTCCAGCTTGGTGTACAGACGATTCTCCCTTAACCGTAGCAGAACCTGACGGACATGTCTCTGGTGCGTCATAGGATCTGGGGAGAAAATCAAGATGTCATCAAGGTAGACTACAACACAAATATAGAGGAGGTCACGGAAAATGTCATTCACAAACTCCTGGAAGACCGCGGGAGCATTACTAGATACTCATAGTGTCCAACACGGGTGTTAAATGCAGTCTTCCATTCATCACCCTGGCGAATCCGGACTAGGTTGTAAGCCCCACGCAGGTCTAATTTAGAAAAAAAATTTGCACCACGTATGCGATCAAACAGTTCGGAGAGCAGTGGCAACGGATACTTATTCTTCACCGTGATCTGGTTGACACCACGGTAGTCGATGCAAGGACGAAGAGAGCCATCCTTCTTTTTGACAAAGAAGAACCCGGCTCCTGCCGCGGAGGGAGACTTTCGTATGAAGCCCCTTTCTAAGTTCTCTTTCACATAGGAGGACATGGACAGAGTCTCTGGCAAGGAGAGAGTATACACGAAAAGGCAGCATAATGACCCGGCAATCCTGCCAATGTCCGAGGCAGAGAAGGCTGAGCCGAACGAATCCGCACCAGGCATCGACCTTAACACTCAGTGCCCCACTGGAGAACCTCTCCAGAATTCCAGTCCAGAACTGGGGCATGCAGTCTGAGCCAAGGCAGGCCCAGCAACACAGGGTTAACAGCTTTGGGCAGGACATAGAACGACAGAAGTTCGGAGTGAAGGGTTCCCACTTGGAGCCTCAGCGGCTTGGTCACGGCTATAACTGGGTCTGGCAGAGGTAGTCCATTTACTGAAGCAACTGTCAGCGGGCTCTCCAGAGGGGTGGTAGGCAACTGCAGAAGGTCCACCAGATCTCTGCGGATAAAATTAGCAGCGGATCCAGAGTCCAGATACGCAGAGACCTGATGCGTCTTCTCGCCGGACACTATGGTCACAGGTATGGACAATTTAGACGGATGTCCATCTTTACCCAAGGTCGTCACTCCAAGCAACCCTAGGTTTTGGGATTTTTGGGGGCACAGGCACACAAGATGACCATCGAGACCGCAATAAAGACAGAGTCCAGATGTGCGTCTGCATTGTCTCTCTTGAGTAGATAACTTAAACTTGTCCGTTATTACCGACTTCTTATGAGGATCGACATCGGGGGACCGCAGGGCTTGCTGCAAAGTAGGAACCAGACTAGGAAGAGCTCTCTCCCGTTGAACCTCTTGGAGGCGTTCACGGATCCGTATATCAATCCGGGCAGACAGAAGGATGAGGTCATCCAGGGTAGACGGCAGATCCCGGGTGGCAAGTTCGTCTTTAATTCTGGAAGATAGTCCATGCCAGAATGCAGCCACCAGAGCCTCATTGTTCCATTAGAGCTCTCCCGCCAGGGTGCGGAAGTGGATGGCGTACTCACTCACGGAGGTATCTCCTTGGCGCAGGTTAATCAAAGCGGCCGCTGCAGATGAGTCCCGTCCAGGCTACTCAAACACCATGCGAAAAGTCCGGAGGAAGGCAGGGAAGTCACGGGTCTCTGGTCCTTGTCTCTCCCAGATAGGGTTCGCCCATGCAAGAGCCTTGCCGGTGAGGAGAGAAATTATGAAATCGACCCTAGCACCATCAGACGAAAAAAAAGTCCTAGCATACAGGCTGAAATGGATCTGGCATTGATTAAGAAAACCACGACAGGTACTTGCTTCTCCATCATAGTGGTCAGGATATGGCAAAGAAACACGTGGATCAATACCGCCAAGAGGTGTAAACTGAGGATCCACATTGCCAGGAGGTGTAGTAGGAGGAATGGCAGCTTGTGCCTCCTGCCGATGTGCAAGACTGTTCAACGCCTGGAGGAGTTGGTATTGTCGCGACCGGAGGTCCAGCATATCCGCTCGCATCTCCTGTGACGTCGTCATAGTCTTGGATCGACCAGCGGGGTCCATGGCCTGAGTGTACTATCACGAAGGAGCTGTGGACCCACTAGGCCGTAATGCAGCTGGCCAACAGGTAGCAGGTGATTGTCTATAGTTCTATAGGTACCTGTGGCAGCTAAGACAGCAGCAGGGCAGGCTCGGCTGGGACTTAGGTAGCAGGCAGACGTCAGGCGAGGTGAAGCAGTTCAGATGTGGATGTAGCGCAGCATGACTTTAGCACAGCTCCGTGCTCGACCAGGAAGGAATGGATTGCTAGGAACAGGAACTGGAAACAAGTATAGGTACAGGGACAGGGACTGGAACAGGAAACACACTAGGAGGCCAACACATAGACAAACTATAGGGAACACAACAACGCTCAGGCATAGAACTAGGGGGCTGGCCCCCTCTTATAGTCCAGGGTACTCACGGGTCAAAGTTCGTCCATGAGGTCCGGTGCGCGCGCTGCCCCTTTAAGAGCGGGCACGAGCGTGCGCGCGCACCCTACGGGATATGGTAGAGGTGAGTGGACGCGAGCAACCTCTCCCTGACAGCCACAGCCACGGACATTACACTGGGATTATAGCTACAAAAAAGGCTGCCTTCCAAGAGAGATGATTTATGTTACAGGAAGATATAGGTTCAAAGGGAGATAACATCAAACCTCTCAATACTGCGTTTAAATCCAAAGGAGGAAGAAATACAGATCGTCTGGGAGATAATCTAGATGCTGCCACAAAGAATCTTTTTATCCATTTATGGGAGGCCAGATCTTGATAATAAATTACCCATAGCAGATACTCGAACTTTAAGGTGCTAGGTTTTAGTCCTTTTTAAAGGCCTGATTTGAGAAAGTCCAATATCTGTGCAATATTAGGATGATGAACATCAGGAAAGGAATCGCCACACCAGGATAAGAATTTCTTCCGGACCTTCCCATAGATGGTGTTAGTGACATTTTTCCTACTTTTTTTGTAGGTGTTTTATGACTGCCTCTCACAATCCCTTGGCTTTCAGTATCAGTCCCTCAGAAGCCAGGCTGCTAAGTGGAATTTTTGCGGCTCTGAGTGTAGGATTGGCCCCTGATAGAGAAGATCCGGGAGTGATGGTAGAATCAAAGGATCTGTGATTTTCAGATTGTTTTGGAGGCCCTTTTTGGCCATAGAGGAGCAATCAAAATAAGATTGGTTTTCTCTAGCCTGAGTTTCTGTAAAACCCGTGGAATCAAGGGGATCGGAGGCGAGGCATATGCGCTAGCGCGTCTACCCCTATGGACTTTTCTTTGGGGTTCAGAGAAAAGAATGTTTGAGTTTAGGTGTTTCCCTGGTTGGCAAATACATCTACTTCCGGGAGACCCAACCTGCTGGTAATCTGAAGAAAAAGCACCACTCTGGAATTTAAGACTTTCCTGCTCAGAAAGTCTGCCTGTGTATTTAGAGTCCCTTTTAGATGGAGGGCTGAAATGGACCAGAGGCTTGGTTCTGCCCAGTAGAATATTTGTGAGGCCAAGAGTTGGAGATTTCTCTGTTTTGTGCCTCCCTGGTGTCTCAGATATGCCACTATAGTTATATTGTCCGAATATATTGTAATGTGTGAGCCTCTGACTATATGTTCTGCTGATCTTAGGGCCTCTAATACAGTTTTCAATTCTAGAAAATTTGAGGAGTCAAGGCTTAGTCTCTGAGACCATGTACCCTGGAATGTTCTTCCGGATACCACTGCACCCCATCCTAGTTTGCTTGCGTCTGTCGTCACTGATATTATGGGAGAGGATGCCAAACTACCCCTTTGTCCAGGTTCCTGGGGTTCAGCCACCAGATAAGGGGATTTTTTACTGAACCTGTGAGGAGTATTTTCTTGTCCAGCGTTAGGCAGGATTTGTTCCATTTTAACAGGATCAGGGCCTGGAGATTTCTGGAATGAGCCTGAGACCAGGGAATTACCTGAATGCATGAGGTCATTGATCCCAATATCGCCATTGCCTCTCTTATGGAGACTTGTCTTTGACCCCTGAAGTTGGAAATTCCTACTTTTAGGGATAATTTTTTGTCTTGTGGCAAAAATGACATTTGTTTGTGAGAGTCCAACAAGATTCCCAGGAATATCTTTTGTCTCTCGGGAGTCATGTTGGAAGTTTCCCTGTTGATGATCCAGCCTAGTGCTGGAGTGTTTGACAGGCAAGATGCATGTGACTTATAAGTATTTGATAAGAAGGTGCTATTAGAAGAACATTGTCCAGATATGGAATGACGTTTATCCCTAAATTCCTGAGATAGGCCACCAGTTCTGCCATTCCCTTGGTAAAAATTCTTGGTGCAGAGGAGATTCCAAATGGGAGTACATTGAACTGCTAGTGGTAAATTTCTTGGCCGTGTTGGACTGCAAACCTCAGGAACTTTCTGTATATTGGATGTATTGGAATGTGATAATATGCATCCTGAAGATTTATAGTCGCCATCATGAAGTCTTTCCCTACCAGTGGAATTGTTGACTTTATTGACTCCATCTTGAACTTGTGGTATACCACAAATTCATTCAAGGGTTTTAGATTTATGGTTATCCTATCTATCACGTTGGGTTTCCTGACCAAGAAAAGGCGTGAGTAGTAGCCGAGACTTCTTTGCTTGATGGGTACTAGAGATATCACCTTCATGTTTAATAATTTTGGTATGCCTTCTGACAGAGATGTCTGAAGTGTAAGGGATGGGGGATGGCTTATGACCATTTTGTTTGGGAGTAGGAAGAGAACTCTATTTTGAACCCTTCTAATGTGGAATTCAAGATCCATTTGTTGGAAGAGATGTTTTCCCATTCGGGAAGGGTTTTCTTTTTATATGATGCTTTCTCTAAAATGGTATCTAGATCTGGACCAAACACATATTCTCCTTGAAAGGGTATAGCACAGAGTTTATTTTTAAACAGTGGATCCCCAGACCACATTTTTAGCAACAGGGCTCTTCTTGTGGTGTTAGAGAGTACACTAGCTCTCGAAGCAATTTTTATGGCTTCTGTTGAGGCATCCTGTTATGTCCGTGGTCGCTGACCACAAACTCCTTCCATCCAGTGGACGCCCTTCTCTCAAGAGATGTCTGCACATACGGCGGTCCTGCTCCACAGTGACCACCAGGGTGCGCTCACGAGCTCAGTCCTGCCTTAAGAAGTCAGAGCGCACACATGTTGGAGATTGAGCTAATTGCTCCCAGAGCACCCTGGGCTATAAGAAGGTCCCAGCCACATCCTCCCACGCCTGAGCGTTGTTGTCGTATTCCAAGTTTGTCTTGCAAATGGTCCCCTAGTGTTTCCTGCTCCCAGTGTTCCCTGTTCCTGTATCCTGTAACCTGTATCCTGATCAAATGACGTGCTGAGCTGTAGCCATGCTGTGCTGTATACCACGCCTGTCCTGCTTCTCCACGCCTGACGTCTACCTGCCGCCTAGTTCCTGCCTAGCCTGCCTTGCTACTGTCCGAGCTGCCACAGGTACCCTATATGAACTACAGACTCTGACCTTTTTATTATTTCATGAGGTATGGAGATCTGTTTCTCTGGAAATTTCCATTCATCCTCAATAAGACCTTTGAGGTTTTTATGTATAGGGAATACTTGTTTTCTCTGGGTTCTTAGGCCCGCAAACATCTCATCTGGGGCAGAGCGTGATTCTGGGACTTCTTCCACCTCTATTGTACTTCTCACTGGCCCTAGCAGTTCGACCATAAATTCAGATGAGAAATAATTTTTCTGTGGTGTGGAGACAGATGCAATCTCTCCGTCCTCTTATACACCTGATACTGAGGGAATATAACTGCCACCTTAAGTACCTGAATCCTCTTCCACCATGATTTTATATTTTTTAGGTGTAAGAGAGGGGTCAGTTGGGAGGTATGCTTGAGAAAAAGATGTCAGAGAGGATTGTATCTCCTGTTTGTCCATCCCTTTAATTTCCTCCAGTAAAGATGGCTGCTTATCCCTGATAACTTTTTCTATACACATTTGACATAAATTCTTTCTTATTTGAAGATAATTTTTTAGTGCAAATAGCACATCTACGAAACTAGGTTTCTCTTTAATGCTTTGAAGGGGGCTCCTTTTCCACCTATACACAAGAAAAAGACAATGATAATAAAATGAATCCAGCATGGTGTAAGAAAAACTCACATTCACTCCCCTGAAACAAATTTACGGATCCAGAGGTCACGCAAGGTTCAGAAGAGCCGGATTTAAGGGTTGTATTATCCATCCCAAGGAAAGACTCTTGACAATCCCAAAAACAGTAGTCAGTAGCAGAGATCCTACCTGAGAATGAACCCTCTGTCCAGGAGACCTTTAAGCCAGGTGACCGGGAGAAATCAGCCAGTCCTTGAAGGAGGGAGATTTGCTTGACTTCCTGTAGGCCTTTAACCCCTTTCTAATTTCTGGGAAAGGAGATTCCATGTGGATCTTCACTGTGGATCTTCACTGACGCTAGCAGGTGGCACCGCCATGTTTTTCGGAGTGTCTCCGCTAAACCGGAAGTGCGTCATGATACTTACCGGAAGTGACGATGCCGGCGTACGTCTCACAGTGCACGCTAGGCCTAGCGGAGTCAATGTTACTTCCCCTGTGGAAGTAGCATGGCTAGGGAGCTCCGGAGAAGACCGCAGCCAGTATCAACCTCAGCTTTACCAGAACGGCGCAGGTGGGGTTGTCGTATGTCCCAGACCCAGATGGGAACAGGAGCAGCAAAAAGGAGTAGATAGGACCAAACCCCCGCTGCCTGGTGGATCCCATTTGTTACTAGCCTTCCCTGCCACCAGCCCAGAGACGGTAGTATCCTCTTGTTGCCCGATAGGGACAGGAAAAAACAGTGAGGAGGAACAATGGGGTGGGGCTATTTAATCTCTTGTGCTTTTTCCTGTCCATATTAGAGGTGGGGTCTTACCTCCTGTGGTGCTGTCATTGAGGGTGCCTTCAGAAAAAAAGCAGTTTTTTATTTGAGATCAATAAAAAGCTTCATACTTACCCCCGGCAGTAGGCCTAGCAATGCAATCTTCTCTTCTGAGGGCAGCGTGGCCTCGTGGAATGACATTCCATCCCATGCGACTGCTGCAGCTAATCAAAGGCTGTAGCAGTCACATGGACAACAGCGTCATCCCATGACCCATGACTACGACTGTTTAAATATAAACTTTTTTTATTATTATTCCTGCAGGATATCCGCAGTGAACATGCCGTCTAAAAAACTCCACCACAATTTAGTGTCGTTTTTCTGACGGAACTCCTTGCGGCTACAAGGGCGGTATACGCTGTGTACTTTTACGCAGCGTATCTGCCTTGTGTATTTGTATCCTTAATGTGGAATCCTCACCTCTCTCAGGAAGTGGTCACGCACACTCTTTCACCTTTTGTGCACATATTCTTCCAGAAAGAAAACCATACTGTCAAATATGTAGTTCTCTTTTTAATCAGTTGGGCAATTTGTCACGCTGAGGTATAGTTGCTTGAGCTAGCAAAATAATAATCGTGCCATATAAACACCGTACGTGAACAAGACTGTGTATGCATGGGACGTTTTTATTGCTCTTCATAGCCGTGCAATACAGCGATATCATGAGAAACCTCAAGGTGTTGTAATGCCACAATGATTGTTTCCTGTAGGTGAAAACAACACATAAAAAAACCTATGTTTTGCACTTTATAATACTTTAAAGGAGGTTTTCCAGCCGATAAAAATTGATCGCCTATCCTCAGGATAGGCCATCAATAACTGATGGGTCGGGGTCCGACTCCCGGGACCCCCGCCGATTAGCTGTTTTGAAGGGGCCGCAGCACTCGTACGAGCGCTGATTCCCCTTCATTTCTTCTTGCTCACTGTGAATGTTCCACACACATTTAGTGGCGATTCACAGGTTTTGCAGCTTTTTCTCCCATGTAAAGAGCGCTGCGGCCCTTCAAAACAGCTGATCCACGAGGGGTATGATCGATAATAGCTCGATCCTGCGTGTCAGAAACACGCAGGACCCGCTGTCACTGAACCCGTCAGTCCTGCTAACCTGACAGATACAGGTTTCAGCACTAGATACAGATGCTCTGTATACAGAATACAAAGCAGCTGTATCTCAAAAAGTATTTAGAAAGTTGCACCAATCAAACTGATAGACATTTTTATAAAAATAAAAAAAACACTTTCAAAGGTGTACATAGCCTTTAAGCATTTGTACGATGCGAGAACATGAAAACATCAGCATGATGCACCAAGCAAAAAAAGTTTGCAAAACAAATCCGACAGATAAAAATGAATACTCTGACAAGTTCCATGAAAATTACCTCGGAGATCAAGGTTGCTTAATGTACAGCCAGATTTATTCGGCTAAAAGGCTTCTTGCATGTCATGCTGCCTCTCTTCTAAAATGGCTGCTTTTGCAGAAGTTTACACCCCTTTTAGGGGTGTGTTTAATGAACAGGGTTAAAAAAAGCACCACGTTTTTTGCACGCATTTACACATCCAAAACGCTTTAAACAGCTACAAAGCATTTTTGGATGTGTTTTAATAGACTCTCAATAATTCCAACTGGAGAATATGGCATTTGACGGAGCCAAAATATACATCAGAAAAACAGTGTGATCAAGGCTGTGTTTGTCAATAAGTAGTATCAGGTAAAAAACGATGACGACAGCCTCTTTAGACAAGTGTTGTACATGTAAAAAATGCTAATTTCACTTTAGAAATATGGGACACCATTTGCTTAACCGGTTAAGGACTAGGCTGTTTTACAGCTAAATGACCAGAGCAAATTTCACAATTTTGCTATGCGCTTCTTTGGATGACTATAACTCAGCAGGTGAATAAAGTTCATCTTTGAATTTTACACTCTTTTTAAAGGACAGATAGGGCTTTGTTTTAGTGGCATTTGTCAGTATATATCATTTTTATTTTTTTCTCTAAAGTGGGCAAAATTGGAAAAAAATGCAAGAATTTAGCAATTGCGTCAGTTTATGCTAGCATTTTTCACACACGGTATGGACCACGGACAAAATTAATCTCCTTTCACATTCTTCCACTTCTCCCGTGCATGGGGATACCAAATATGTGTGCCTTATTCACTGTGCGGGCATGTGCCAGGGCTTGGCATAAAAGGAGGCTTTTTGGCCTTTTCGGTCCAGGAATTCTGCATTTGACTTTATAGCAGCATACTGTTTTCTTGGGGGTGTAATGCTGCTGAAACATTAGAAACACCCCATAAATGACTTCATTCACACAAGTAGACCCCACAAGGTTTCCTTCAAGGGGTTTATCATATTTTTAGACAGTCCAGTTTTCTTCTGAAAGTTTCTTGAATAAGATGGAACAAAATAAAATCAGCGCTTTTTTAGCAAATGCGTCAGTTTAGGCTAGTATTTTTCACACACGGTATAGACCACGGACAAAATTCATCTCCTTTCACATTCTTCCACTTCTCCCGTGCATGGGGATACCAAATATGTGTGCCTTATTCACTGTGCGGGCATGTGCCAGGGCTTGGCATAAAAGGAGGCTTTTTGGCCTTTTTGGTACAGGAATTTTGCATTTGATTTTATAGCCGCATACTGTTTTCTGGGGGGCGTAATGCTGCTGAAACATTAGAATCACCCCATAAATAACTTCATTCACACAAGTAGACCCCACAAGGTTTCCTTCAAGGGGTTTATCATATTTTTAGACAGTCCAGTTTTCTTCCGAAAGTTTCTTGAATAAGATGGAACAAAAAAAAATCAGCTATTTTTTAGCAAATGCGTCAGTTTAGGCTAGTATTTTTCACACACGGTATAGACCACGGACAAAATTAATCTCCTTTCACATTCTTCCACTTCTCCCGTGCATGGGGATACCAAATATGTGTGCCTTATTCACTGTGCGGGCATGTGCCAGGGCTTGGCATAAAAGGAGGCTTTTTGGCCTTTTCCGTCCAGGAATTTAGCATTTGATTTTATAGCCGCATACTGTATTCTGGGGGGGGGGGGGTAATGCTGCTGAAACATTAGAAACACCCCATAAATGACTTCATTCACACAAGTAGACCCCACAAGGTTTCCTTCAAGGGGTTTTATCATATTTTTAGACAGTCCAGTTTTCTTCTGAAAGTTTCTTGAATAAGATGGATCAAAATAAAATTAGCAATTTTTTAGCAAATGCGTCAGTTTATACCAGCATTTTTCACACACGGCATAGACCACAGCCAAAATTAATCTCCTTTCACATTCTTCCACTTCTCCCGTGCATGGGGATACCAAATATGTGTGCCTTATTTATCACATAGAGAAGTAGGAGGGTGGACGATAGAAGAAGCTTATTTCACAAATCGCTTTTTTTCAAAGCTGGTTTTACAAAACTCAACAGAGTTTCTATAACACTTCCAAAATATCTGCTCTTGAAGCAGAAATCCCAAAATATTCATCTAGGGGTATAATGGGATTTATTTTTTGGGTTTTCTAAAATAAGAAATTGCAGGTTTATGCAAATGGAGCTCTCCAGCAGATGAACTTTAGAGAATATGCAAACATGACATCCACCCCCCACCCATTCCCTCCCTCACCCTTGGAGTTGCTGATAATGCAGAAAAAAAGAGTCTCCAAGGGCGCTGCTGCACTAAGAACGCAATAGGCATGAAAGATGGATAATATGCAGGATGATTTATTGAAAAAAAGAGGCTACGCGTTTCAATGCCGCACCGGCATCTTCATCAGGCCATAACAGAAGCATGTCAACTGCACTGTTTAAATACAAACTGAAAACTGAAAAAACCCGCCAATGTGACCGGGGTCAGAGTGCTCGGATGACGTCACAAATGAAGGATTGGAAAAAAATGCAACTATAAACACAAGGCAGCAAATGGTTAATGCAATCAGCGGTCAGACCTTGGACAGCAGTATAATGAAACATACGCAACTATATCAAAGAAAACACATGGCGAAAAAAATAATAACACGTTGTGCAAAAAAATGCAAATGGATATTAAATGTTGAAATACTCAATTGTGTAGGGGCAATATAAATAAGAAAACTTAAAAAAGAGAGATCAAAATATCCAGGAAAAATAAAAGGATACGGCCATAAAAAATGCATTAAAATGGAAACATCCAAAAGGATGCTAAAAAATGATAGCATCCAAATGGATGCAGAAAAACAAAATGAAATTAAAAGCATCCAAACGTATGCTGAAAGTAATAGCATCCAAAAGGATGCACGGGTAACATCAATATGGATGCTAAAATGACAGCGCACATATGAATATAAAGACGGGCATCAATTTACATGAGTAATTAAATAAGCTGCATATATAGAAACGAGATAAAAGAGCAGCAAGTGCGTTTAAACCAGAAAACATTATAACACGTATACAGTTAGACACTCAAATAACTGGGTTGGTGATGGACATTAAAAATGAGGACTATGGAGTAAATGATGAATTTTTAATGTCCATCACCAACCCAGTTATTTGAGTGTCTAACTGTATACGTGTTATAATGTTTTCTGGTTTATACGCACTTGCTGCTCTTTTATCTCGTTTCTATATATACAGCTTATTTAATTACTTACTGTATTGTACTAATTCAAATGTATATTATATTTTAATAATGGTAATTTATTTCATTGTATTACACTTTGCTATCTCCTTCGGAGTACACATGTAAATTGATGCCCGTCTTTATATTCATATGTGCGCTGTCATTTTAGCATCCATATTGATGTTACCCGTGCATCCTTTTGGATGCTATTACTTTCAGCATACGTTTGGATGCTTTTAATTTCATTTTGTTTTTCTGCATCCATTTGGATGCTATCATTTTTTAGCATCCTTTTGGATGTTTCCATTTTAATGCATTTTTTATGGCCGTATCCTTTTATTTTTCCTGGATATTTTGATCTCTCTTTTTTAAGTTTTCTTATTTATATTGCTCCTACACAATTGAGTATTTCAACATTTAATATCCATTTGCATTTTTTTGCACAACGTGTTATTATTTTTTTCGCCATGTGTTTTCTTTGATATAGTTGCGTATGTTTCATTATACTGCTGTCCAAAGTCTGACCGCTGATTGCATTAACCATTTGCTGCCTTGTGTTTATAGTTGCATTTTTTTCCAATCCTTCATTTGTGACGTCATCCGAGCACTCTGACCCCGGTCACATTGGCGGGTTTTTTCAGTTTTCAGTTTGTATTTAAACAGTGCAGTTGACATGCTTCTGTTATGGCCTGATGAAGATGCCGGTGCGGCATTGAAACGCGTAGCCTCTTGTTCTCAATAAATCATCCTGCATATTATCCATCTTTCATGCCTATTGCGTTCTTAGTGCAGCAGCGCACTTGGAGACTCTTTTTTTCTGCATTATCAGCATATCCTCTGCGGTTTTCCCTGGAACACCGGCGCTGAGTCCTGGCAGCAGCAGCAACTGTTCTCTCAATTGTCCGCCGTCCTCTTACCCTAGGTGAGCATCCATTTGGATATTTGGATATTGTACCTCATTTTCCTGGGTAATCTACACTATGTGGCGCTGTGTTTTCTATTTCCTATCACCCTTGGAGTAAAATCAGGGGAAAAATAAAAACGTAATGTAGGGCAAATATATTTTCAACGAATTAACTAAAATCTAATAATTCAGAACAGTGTGGTATTTTTTAAAACATGGCTCAATGCACAGGCCTGGTTGCGAGGGACATGAGGGACAGAAATATCGGGAATCTTTGCGGTGCCCGTCTTTTCTGCAGACGCGGCACTTTTTCTCGGGGTTGCTTCTTGTTGCTGTTGGGGGAATCCGACTGATGAAGTGTCTTTCAGTCAGTCGCGTGACATCCTCAGACTGGGGGCATTCTCGGGTGTCCTGAACATCAAAAATGAGACCTTCAATAATTTTTTCCTGGAAATCCAGGTATGTGTCTCTGCCTCTGTTTTTTTTGTAGAGCACAAATGAGTTGTGGATAGCCACCTGTAACAAATAAATGGCCACTTTTTTGTACCAGGTTTTAGTTTTGCGTTTTACTAAATAGGCCTGTTAAACCTGGTCGCTTAAATCCACCCCCCCCCCCATGTACTTGTTATATTCGGACACGCACACTGGTTTGTGCTTGTCCGATGTTGCCCCTCTTTCCCTCTCTGTTCCTGCGGTATAAATCGTGCTTAGCACATACACATCTTTGCGATCCCTGAACTTGACCGCCAGCAATTCTTCAGATGCATAAGCACAGGAGTCCCCCTTTACCATGCGCTTCCCCACTAATTGCTGTGGAAAACCAATTCTGTTTTTGCGCATGGTACCACATGCCCCAGTCCTTGCAGCATGCAAATGCCTAAACAGGGGCACACTCGAATAAAAATTATCACAGTACAGGTGGTACCCCTTGTGAAGCAGAGGCTGCATTATCTCCCACACGATCTTACTGCTGGTGGAAAGATCAGGGGGGCATCCAGGAACATTTATTGTGCGGTCCCGCCCTTCATAAATCCTGAAGGCGGTGGTATATCCTGACCTGCTTTCACACAATTTGTAGAGCTTAACGCCATATCTTGCCCTTTTGGAAGGTAGAAATTGGCGAAAGCTAAGTCTGCCATGGAAGTTGAGGAGGGATTCGTCCACACTTACATTCTACTCAGGGGTGTAGAGTTGCAGAAATAAATTATTCAGGGAATTTATTAGTGGTCTTATTTTGAACAACCGATCCCGGTTTGCATCGGTACTTGGGGGGGCCTGTGCGTTGTCATTGAAGTGGAGGAACCTCATTATTTTCTCATAACGAGACCTAGGCATTACTGCAGAATATACTGGGGTGGCTTGGGCGGGTCTTGTTGACCAGTAAGACCTAATGGAGGGCTTTTTAACAATACCCATATTTAGGGTGAGCCCCAAAAAAATTTTTCATTCCTGCAAATTGGTGGGCGTCCAATCTCTGGCATGGGTGCATGAAGGTTTCTGCCTTATTTATTGAGTGGCATATAAATTTGTTTCGTGGACAATCTGATTTAGGATGTCGTCCGTTATAAATAAATGGAAGTAATCCATTTGGACAAAATTTGTATTGTCCACGGTTATGCCAGGAGTGGCAGTAAATCCTTGGATTCTAGGCCCAAAAGATGGGGCAGGTGCCCATACAAGAGCCTGGACTGAAGGGACCAGGCTGTCCCGTGCTACAGCGCTACTTGGCCCTGCACTTTCATGTTCTGCAGTTTCAACTGCATCAGGGACAACGTCCCCTGAAGATGAACCTGAAGTGACGCTGTCATCGTCACTACCTAAAACAGGTTCCATCTCGGACGCCATCTCTGATGCGGTCTCCGACTCAGACCTCAGCATGGCGTATGCCTCCTCGGCGCTAAACAACTTCCTCGCCACAACGTAACTAACACTAACACTAACTAAACAATTTTTATTTTTTATTTTTTTTATAAAACACACAAACTAACTGCTATATATATCTACACTACCGCTAACAAAAAAATAAACCGCTATTGCTATATATATTATATATATGTGGATATATATATAATTATATACTCCCTACCTGCCTATTCTAATAGAATAAAAGAAAGAAAGGTAGATAGATTGTATAGATAGATAGAAATCTATCTATACAGAGAATGTTTTAGAGTGTAACTGTATTTTTTGTGTAACTGTAACTGTATTCTTATGGCAGCGATTCTCCCGAGTCTCTTCTTCTCCTCAAACTGAAACAATGTTTGAGGAGAAGAAAAGAGGCAGGAGATTTACTGCCAGAAAAGTCAAAATAAAACAAATGCGTTCGCTGTGATAGGTTTTCACAGCGACCACATGTTCAGGGACCATCAGATTGGTCCCTGATACTCTGCCCAGTGCCCAGAGCTGTTGGTAACAGCGTGGGCACAGGGCTGTGTGCACGCGATCGCGTGCACTCTGTTTTCTATGCAGAAATGCATGTGATCGCTGTGATTGGTTGTCACAGCGATCACATGTTCAGGGGCCAAAAGATTGACCCCTGACATTCTGCCCAGTGCCCATGGCTGTTAGCAACAGCCAGGGCATAGAGCTGTGTGCACGCGATCGCACAGTCTCTGAAGTGCCGCCGTAAATAGTCTATACGGCGGACTTCAGAGACCCTGACCGCTGGCCGTATAAATACGGCCAGCGGTCGGGAACCTGTTAAAGAGGCTCTGTCTCCAGATTATCAAATCCCTATCTCCTATTGAATGTGATCGGCGCTGCAATGTAGATAACAGCAAAGTTTTTGTTTTCTTAAAAACTATCATTTTTGCCCAAGTTATGAGCAATTTTATATTTATGCAAATTAGCTTTTCAATGGACAACTGGGCGTGTTTTCTCGTTTTAACAACTGGGTGTGTATTGTGTTTTTACCAACTGGGCGTGTATTGTGTTTTTACCAACTGGGCGTGTATTGTGTTTTTACCAACTGGGCGTTGTGAATAGAAGTGTATGACGCTAACAAATCAGCGTCATGCACTTCTCATCGTTCCCACCCAGCTTCTTTCACTGCAGACACACAGCGTGACGTCACCCACAGGTCCTTCAACCTTGGCGTCGGACAAAGAAGATACATCGGCTCCAGGTGTCCAAAAGGTTAATATGCTCGTCTCTAGGGAGTTTGCTATGCTTACCTGCACATGGTGATGCTGCTGCAGATTCAACTGTACCCTCTGACGCCGGGAGCTGATGTGTCTTCTCTCTTCCGACGCCAAGGTTGAAGGACCTGTGGGTGACGTCACACTGTGTGTCTGCAGTGAAAGAATCTAGGTGGGAACGATGGCCAGGGCCATGGGCCATTGGGTTTACTCACCTCCCTTCGACCGCAGCCATGGATCCCTGAGCCCTGGTCCCCACCTCCTTCCTAGGAGACGCCAGCGCTCACTTCCGCTCCGTTCTACTGTGTCCCAGCCTTAAAGGGCCAGCGCGCGCACATCAGGAAATCATCATCATCAACGGCCCATGATTTCCTGGTCTATAAGAGAGCCCCAGCCCCTCTGAGCATTGCCTGAGCGTTGTTAGTTTTCCCAGTCTGTCTTGCAAATGGTCCCTTAGTGTTTCCTGTTCCAGTTGTTACCCGTGCCCTGTTACCTGTTCCTGTATCCCGTGCTGTTCTTGTTCCTGTGCCTATTAGTGTCGGAGTCGTGTCACGTCCTGTGTTATCTGTCACGTCCGGAGGAATTTGCCACGTCTGGCGCAACCTGCGGCATCTGTGTCATCCGCCACATCCTGTGTCTTCTGCCTTGTCCGGAGGAATTCGCCACGTCTGGCGCAACCTACGACATCTGTGACATCCGCCACATTTGTCAATACCTGCTGCACCCATCTCCATCAGTGCCAGAGCTGCGGCCACTTTCTGGACTATCCAGGTAGCCTTGTGCGGGACTTTGTATTCTGGGGTTCCTGTTGCTTGGCCAGCTGCCACCTGGCTACGGCGGTGCGGCCTAGTGGGTCCACTAACCCGCTTAGTGACAGTACGCTCAGGCCATGGACCCCGCTGGTCAACCTGAGACCTTGACGTCTCAAGCCATGCTGACCGAGATGGAGGATCTCCAGTCACGACAAGGCCAACTCCTCCTGTCAGTGAACGCCATAGCCCATCGGCTGCTTGTTCCAACCACAGTCATCACTTCACCCATTCCTGCTGTTCCTCCTGCTACACTTCCTGTCTGTACTGGTACCGATCCCCTGTGCTTCCTGCCGCTACCTCCACGCTATGACGGAGATCCGAGGTCCTGCAGGGGATTTTTTAATCAGTGCCTGATCCAGTTCAGACTACATGCCAAGTCCTTCTCTTGGGTATATGTCAGGATTGCCTTCATCATCTCTCTCCTTACTGGCAAAGCCCTGGCATGGGCTAATCCCCTGTGAGAATATCAGGTACCAGAGATCCGTGACTTGCAGTGCTTCTTACGGATCTTCCGCTCGATCTTTGAGGAACCTGGGAGAGTTTCTTCGGCTGCTGCATACTTGCTGACCCTACACCAGGGAGACCTCTCCGTGGGCGAGTATGCCATTCAGTTTCGTATCCTTGCTGCTGAATTGACCTGGAACAACGAGGCTTTGGTGGCCACATTCTGGCAGGGACTGTCTTCAGGGATTAAGGACGAGCTGGCTGCTCGCGATCTGCCATCTACCCTGGACGATTTTATCCTTCTCGCCTCCTGGGTTGGCATGAGGATCCGGGAGCGTTTCCAAGAGGTTCTCTGGGAGAGAGAACTTCCTAGGCTGGATTATACTTTCCAGCAATCCTCCTCAGTCATCCCACCAGAGGATCCGATGCAGAGTAACTATGTCAAATTGTCTACCCAGGAGAAACAACAGAGACGCATTTCTGGACATTGTTTGTATTGCGGCCTCGGAGGCCATACTGTGCGCCTGTGTCCCCAGAGGCCAGAGAGAGCCCATTGCCTAGTATTGGTTGGAGAGACAACCCTAGGTGGAACTGTACGTAATAAAGCATTCTGTTCCAAGCTGACTATTCCTGTGACCCAGTATCCGGCTCGAGGACGCATCAAGTTTCTGCCTATCTTGACTCTGGTTCTGCGGCAAACTTCATTCAAAAGGAGCTAGTGAATCATCTTAAGTTTCCCACAATTCCCCTAGAGACATCTTTGGCTGTTGCCTCTGTTAATGGTCTGCCCCTGCCTGATCCCATCGTTTCTAAAACCAAGGCGTTGAAGCTCCAGGTTGGAGTCCTTCATTTTGAACTGATTTCTTTCCTTGTTTTGCCTAAGGCCATCAATCCTGTTCTGCTGGGCCTGCCTTGGCTTCGACTACATGCCCCAGTCCTGGACTGGAATTCTGCAGAGGTTCTCCAATGGGGCTCCAAGTGCCTCGGTCGTTGCCTGTTGCACATCCATCCTGTCAAGCCTCCTCTGCCTCAGTCATTGACGGGACTGCCCCCCCAGTTTGCTCAGTTTGCAGATGTTTTCAGAAAAAGGGAGGCTGAGACACTGCCTCCACATCAGACTTATGACTGCCCCATTAAACTGGTTCCTAATGGCTCTCTCCCCCTTGGCCAAGTATATCCTCTCTCCTTGCCAGAGTCTCTATCCATGTCGGCCAATATCAAGGAGAATCTGGTGAGGAGTTTCATATGAAAGTCTTCCTCCCCTGCCGGGGCTGGATTCTTCTTTGTTAAAAAGAAGGATGGATCCCTTCGACATTGCATTGACTACTGTGGTCTCAACCAGATCACGGTCAAGAACAAATACCCATTGCCACTTATATCCGAGCTGTTTGATCGCATACGAGGAGCTCAAAAATGTTCTAAGCTAGACCTGCAGGGGATTTATAATCTAATCCAGATTCGCCGGGGTGACGAATGGAAGACGGCATTTAACATCTAGTACGGTCACTACGAATACCTAGTGATGCCCTTCGGACTGTGTAACGCTCTCGCAGTGTTTCAGGAGTTCGTTAATGATATCTTCCGAGATCTCCTCTATGTCTGTGTTGTTTATCTCGATGATATTTTGATTTATTCCCCAGATCCGACGACTCATCGGAGGCATGTCCGTCAAGTTCTACTATGATTAAGGGAGAATCGTTTATACGCCAACCTGGAGAAGTGCGTCTTTGAGAAGAGTTCTCTGCCCTTCCTGGGCTACATCATCTCGGATCATGGTCTCAAGATGGATCCTGGGAAAATGAAAGCTGTCTTGGAGTGGCCACGTCCTCAAGGCTTAAGGGCCATACAGCGGTTGGTGGGATTCGCCAATTTCTACCCGCAGTTTATTCCTAACTTCTCATCTCTGACGGCTCCCATCTCTACCCTTACCAAGAAGGGTGTGTACGCCAAGGTGTGGACTCCAGAGGCAGAGTCCGCATTTATTAGCCTCAAGAAAACCTTCACTTCAGCTTCGATCCTCCATCATCCTCACGTATCTCTGCAGTTCTCCCTGTACAGATCGTTTGAGACGGAAGACACGGTGAAGTCCCTTCAGACTATCATAGACCCGTCCTGCATTGCCACTGCTAATCCTCTGCAGGTTAGAGACATCCCTCCGGGGTGGACTTTTGTTTGGTTGGCAGACAGGAGAAGAATTCTCCACTGGGGACACAGTTCTATACTAGCTGGGCACCCTGGTGTCCGTAAAACCCGAGACCTGATTGCTCATCACTTCTGGTGGCCCACGCTACCTAAAGATGTTCTGGACTTTGTCTCTTATTACACGGTGTGTGCTTCTAACAAAGTTACTCACTCCAAGCCTGCCAGCCTGCTTCCACCTCTGCCTGTACCCAATGCCTCCTGGCAGCACATTGCGATGGACTTTGTCACAGACCTTCCTTCCTCAGCAGGATGCAACACTGTCTTGGTGGTGGTGGACCGATTCTTTAAGATGGCACATTTTATCCCGCTGACCAGCCTACCTTCTGCTCCTCGACTGGCGTGTCTCTTCATTCAACACATCTTCCGCTTGCATGGCTTGCCTCTTCACATTGTGTCCGACCGGGGGGTTCAGTTTACTTCAAAGTTCTGGAGAGCCCTCTGGAAACTCCTGGATGTGAGATTGGACTTTACCTCAGCCTATCACCCCCAGTCCAATGGGCAAGTTGAGAGGATCAACCAGATCATGGAGAATTATCTCTGCCACTTCATCTCTTCACAGCACAATAGCTGGGTACAGCTTCTTTCATGGGCCGAGTTCTCATACAACAACCACACAAGTGAGTCCACCACTTCCACTCCATTTCACATTGTGTACAGTCAACATCCTAGAGTCCCTATTCCAGTGTCGACCACATCACGACTATTTGCAAATCTGGCAACAGACCCGGTCCTCTATTTTGCTGGCAGTCGATCGCATTAAGCGAAAAGCAGATACAAGGAGAATAGAGCCGCTGTGTCGACGCCCGTGTTTAATCAGCCTGCATCTGTTCCTAGGTCTGCTAGAGTGACTCGATCTGCTACCACTCAGGCTGGTAGGCTGAGGAGTGGGAGATCCTATCGCAGCCTGGCCAGACGGTTCTAGCTCCCGCCCCTGGTCCACTTATACCTTTATTTGCTGCTTGTCCTTTGCCTGTGATTCTCATGTTTCCTGGCTCTGCTGTTCCTGCTGTTACTATTGACCTCTGCTTCATATTGACCCTGGCTTGACTGACTATTCTCCTGCTCTGCATTTGTTACCACGTACACTCCTGGTTTGACTCAGCTCGTCCACTACTCTGTTGCTCACGGTGTTGCCGTGGGCAACTGCCCCACATTCCTTTGCTTTTGTGTTCCCTTGTCTTGTTTGTCTGTCGTGCACATATTGAGCGTAGGGACCGTCGCCCAGTTGTACGCCGTCGCCTAGGACGGGCTGTGCAAGTAGGCAGGGACTGAGTGGCGGGTAGATTAGGGCTCACCTGTCTGTCTCCCTATCCTGACATTACAGCCGCCTCAGTATCTTCCGGTACCAAAGTCTGGCTGTCCTCTCGGAACATTCATTTGAAGGTGCCTTCATACAAGTTTGCTCCCAGGTTCCTCGGTCCTTTCGAGATTCTGCAACAGATAAATCCTGTCTCCTGAAACCCGGGGTCCTGAACCGCTACAGCAAGACTTCTAGTTCCACAGTTGCTCCCAGCGGTTCTTCTGATATATTCGATGTGAGGGAGATCCTGGACTGCAAAAGGGTAGGAGGAAGGACTTTCTATTCGGTGGATTGGAGAGGGTTTGGTCCTGAGGGGAGGTCCTGGGAGACAGCAGAGAACCTCAGTGCTCCTGCTCTTATTAAAAAATTCCTCTCTCGCTCTGGCTCCAAGAAGAGGGGCGTAAGAGAAGGGGACACTGTAGCGTCCATGGCCACCGGCCGTCGGGTTTACTCACCTCCCGACGCCCGCAGCCATGGATCCGTGAGCGCTGGTCCCCATCTCCGTCCTAGGAGACGCCAGCGCTCACTTCCGCTCCGTTCTGCTGTGTCCCGTAGGGTGCGTGCGCACGCTCTTCCCCGGCCTTAAAAGGCCAGCTCTCGCACATCAGGAAATCATCATCATCAACGGCCCATGATTTCCTGGTCTATAAGAGGGCCCCAGACCTTCTGATCCTTGCCTGAGCGTTGTTAGTTTTCCCAGTCTATCTTGCAAATGGTCCCTTAGTGTTTCCTCTTCAAGTTGTTAACCGGGGCCCTGTTACCTGTTCCTGTATACCATGCTATTCTTGTTCCTGTGTTGCAGTCGTGTCACATCCTGTCTGGCGCAACCTGCGGCATCTGTGTCATCCGCCACGTCCTGTGTCTTCTGCCACGTCCGGAGGAATTTGCCACGTCTGGCGCAACCTGCGGCATCTGTGACATCCGCCATGTTTGGCGATACCTGCTGCACCCATTTCCATCAGTGCCAGAGCTGCGGCCACTGTCTGGACTATCCAGCTACCCTTGTGCGGGACTTTGTATTCTGGGGTTCCTGTTGTTTGGCCAGCTGCCTCCATGCTACGGTGGTGCGGCCTAGTGGGTCCACTAACCCACTTTGTGACAATATGGACAGTGTCGTCCACAGCAGTACTGGCGTTCCCAAGCAGAGCATTAGCTGATTCTCTGCTCGGGGACTCCAGTACTGCTGTCTACGTCACTGTCCATATATTGACAGTGATGTGGGCAGAATTGCTGGAGTCCCTCAGCTGATGCTCTGCTCGGGAACTCCAGCAATAAAAAAACCCTCTAGTCACTGACCATATATGGACAGTGACGTCCGTAGCAGTACTGGAGTCCCCGAGCAGGGCATCAGCTGATACTGGGGACTCCACTTCTGCCAACGTCTCTGTCACGGTCCATATATTGACAGTGACGTCGGCAGCAGCACTGGAGTCCCCGAGCAAAGCATCAGCTGATGCTCTGCCCGGGGACTCCAGTACTGCTGCCGACATCACTGTCCATATATGGTGTGACAGGTAAAGTCATTGAGGGAAGGTACATTTCCCCTAGAATCCTGTCATATGTATCCTAGGCTCCAGGGAATGAGTATTTTTTGCAATAGAAAGCTCTAGCTTTCCAATCTCGGCTTAAGGAAAAGCCGGAAAAAGAGCCTGGAGTTGGATTGGAGAAGAGCAGGGCGGGTTCCCCAATCCCTAGTCCATCTCTGCTTGTAGGACAAGGCTGCTGCTCAATTAGCTGCACCTGCAGCCTGTGTATAAAAAGGTGCAGACACAGTGTGTGTGAGTCTCACCCCTGACTCAGACTGGAGACTACTAAGTCTGGAGTAGCCTGTATTCTATGTGAGTAAAGACCTGTGTTACTTTGTGTCCAGTGCCTGATAGGAAGGCACTTGGTATAGTTAGATAATATCTTGTTTAGTTAGTGCTCAGACGAGCAGGATTTATTTTGTATTTTGCCTTGTTGTACAAGAGGCTGTTTCTTTGACAAGAATAAAACACAGGCAAAGCCCTGTTATGAACTTTAATGCACGGTGTCCCTGTCTCTGGCTACTAAGAGACCGCTGTACCAACCTCTCCTGATGCTAAACCCTCACAATGGTCAGTGATTTTAGGGGTTTCCTTTCGCTGGAGTTCCCGAGCAGAGCATCAGCTGAATTCACTGACCAAATACAGACTTCGGGAGCAGGGCTGGAGTCACGAGCAAAGTGCTAGCCGATGCTCTGCTCAGGGACTCCAGCTATAGGCAATGTGACTGCCCCTTGCGGTCATGTTCTTGATAACACGCCGACACGTACAGCACAGGAAGCAAGCCGTCAGTCACGTGGGGCCATGTCGGTGCGTCATCCTTATTAGAAAAGCTCTAGGACTTCCGGGAACAATTCACGAGGTTTGAACTGCACGATTTAGTACAGAATTTTAAATCAAAGTACATTAGTAAGTTACTTCTTTTCACATAAATATATTATTGGACTACAATTTTTGGTTCCCATATAACCCCTTTAATCATAATTCTTTTCATTTCGATGCAGTTTGGTATCGGCAGAAGTTGGGTACGGCTATGGGTACCCCTGTCGCCCCGACCTTTGCCAATATCTTTCCTGCGGAATTCGAACAAAATTAGATTTATAATGTCTCCAACCCCTATCTCAAATTTTTTAAATTATACCTGCGTTACATCGACAATATTTTCATTGTCTGGTCTGGTACTCCACAGGAGGTTCTAGATTTAGTACAGTTTATTAATGATAATAAGGTTAATATGAAATTTACTAGTAAATTCGGTAGCCACTCCATTGAAATTTTGGATGTTCTAATCACAGCAATAGGGGGTGAACTCATGACGAATTGAACCATAAACCTACTGCCACAAACTCTTTATTGAGATTTGATAGTCATCATCCGTTTCATGTCAAAAGGGGTTTGCTCTATGGACAATTTAGTGATGCAACTATATTTGAACTTCAAGCTGAAGAGCTATTTGAGAAATTAAAAGCTACACGGTATCCGGATACAATTCTCTATACTGCCTGGGAAAAAGCAAGAAACCAAAATAGGGAGGAACTTTAAAAGAATTAAAAGAGATATTAAAATGGAGAGTAGGAATAAAAATAACAAAAGGGACAAAAGATTTATTTTTTCATTCTGCCATGGCACTATGGGAAACATTATAAGTTCGGCAATTAGAAAAGATTGGTATATGATCTGAAGATCTGGTTAGACAACCTATCATCTGGTGCACGAATTTGAGAGATATTCTTGTGAAAGGGCGCTTTACGCAAAATCCCCCCAAGAGAACATGGTTCAGTGAAATTATCCCAAGAGGGAATTACAGGTGTGGCCATTGTAGGTTCTGCAGTCAGCTAATACGATCAAGGTACCTGGAGTTAGGGGGCTTTACCGTGACGGTTGAGAGTATTATGACATGCAGAACCAAATTTGTGGTATATGTCGTCATGTGCTCCTGTGGTCTTTTCTACATCAGGAAGACCATCCGCCCGATGTTCAAGAGATTTTGGGAACACATACGATCAATTATTACGGGGGAGGGCTCCCCACGTCTCATTGATCATATTCTAACTCATCATAAAGGTAATTCTAATGCAATGTCCTTTGCGGGCCTTAAATGTAATAAACAGAGCACCTCTGGAGGGAACAAACACAATATGTTGCTCTAGGCAGCATCTGAGTTGTTTTTACAAGCGGAGGCTCTTGGTCTGCTGTGTCTGAATGACCACAACGATTTGAGCTAATTTCTAATCTAACAATAAAAAATATATAGCGTTATAGATGTTGCAGCGATACACTGCATGTGATATTTTATACATACTGGGCAAATGTAGATCACAACATTAAATGGTAAATGTCCTGAAAAGGCTTGTCTAAGATGAACAAAGTGTGTTAATCCATTTAGAAATTGGATGACAAGCAGAGGATTTTAGGACCGTGGGGTCTCATTGATTACTACAATCTATGTATGTTTGTTTTTAGTATAGTATCCATACATTACAATGTTTCGGATGCAATAATGTAACCTTACTGTGCTAAGTGCAGACCAGATGCAACAATCAAAATGTTTTTAAGAATATTGTACATTTTGTATGTTATATTAAAGTTTTCTTATGTGTAAATTTGGGGGCGTGGTCTGTCACAACGCCAAGGCCTTGACAAAGCGCGGGTACACACAAAACGGCAGTAGACTTGTCCTCCACATCCATACTGCCTTTACTTGTTTTGCCTCAATAAATACTGCCTTTACATTGTTTTGCTATTGCTTATCTAACAAACCACTGAGCACCACCTGTTGTGGATTTAATTGAACCCATCTGAGAATTGTGGTCTGTGTCTGGTGCTGGGACTTATAGTGCTCCTAGAGCCATAGCAGTGCCAATCTTTTTCATATCTCTTGGAAATATGCAGATTTACTAAGACTGGCTTTCTATTGGCCAGTTTTAGTTATCTGCTCTGGAGTAAGTTGCGACAGATTTATTAAGAGGCGCACGCCTCTCAATAAATCTGTCATATCTTCCCACTGGACGTGCGCTATCCATTCCCCCAATCAGATATAAAATAAATTACTCACCTCACTTCTCCAATTGCTTCTCTACTCCTGGTCCCCTTTGCATGCTGCGGCTCATAGAAGGTTCTGATGCTGAGCAGCGTCAGGGTCTTATATGTGACGCAGCACTCAACATCGTCAGTGCTGCATCACATACAACATACTAATGTTGCCTGGCGTCATTACGTTGTATGAACCGTGTTATGCTGAGGGAACCCGGAGAAAAGAAGAGGAGCGTTGAATTTTTTTCTTTTATTTTATTTGTCTGAAATTATGTTGATGGGTAGTCCGATAGAAGGGGCAAGGTACAGGGCCCTGCACAACCTTCTACTTTGCTATGCCCCACAGAGTAAATCTACACCAGCTAGGAGCTGGTGCAGATTTCTACTATAATTTACTATAATAATAGTTTCCACATATGAGCATTTTGGGACTTTTCTACTCTAAAAAAACTGGCGTAGAGAGGTTGATTCCTCCTAAGTGTTAAATAAAATGCATTTGTATGTTTTCTAATGAATTAATCATCCGTTATGACATAAGCCTATTCATTCAGAAAAAGACTAGGTACCAAATGTCCAGGTTGACTACCTAATAGAACCCAAGTGTTTCATGAATATTACTAATGTTAATTCTAAACTAAGTAGGAAGTCAGGGACTCTGACCAGGGAAATAGCAAATCCTGTATTGACAAAGAAAAGACACAAACAGCTTTGAAATTGAAAAAGACTTAAATGTGCACAAAAGGTTGTTTGCTTTACGTACAACTTTGCCAAAACATTACTTTGAGAAGGCGAGGAATTTTAAGAAAAGGAAGTTGCAATTTTACCAAGTGAATAGGCTCGCATAAAGAGGAGAGGATGTGGCATTAACTGCCAAATGTGATTATGCCAGCCAATGTAGAGGGCGCCATGACACTTGCCAGTTTTTTAAAATTTGACCTAAATTAACACGAAATGACTTAATAATATTGTTAAGGCTGCATACAAAGAAGCCATGCATTTCAGTTCCCTAAAGTCTACATATTTAGCTTATTGGTAATTCATGATAACTGAATATAAAAAAATCTATTACTGGAGAACTATCACAATGAAAATCAATGACTACAACTACAAAGTTTTTTTTATTCCCTTACTCTCGGGGCTCTCTTTTACTCCCATACTATGAATTAAGTTAAGGGTTGTATAGCAATAATATATTCTAATCTAAATAAATTATGAAATGCAAAACAATTCTTGTTAACTAAATTTGCCCCCTATTACCTTTTCTTGCAAATAAAATTATCTAACAATCCAATTCCTAACAAATTATATACACTATGTTATCTTCACTTTACACTATCACCAAAGGGAAGCACCCTAGTTTTCCTTGGCACTAAGCGCTACAGTAAACGTCATAAAATTTGAATGCTTTAAAGCGTACCTAAGTTTTCAGATGACTTTTCAGATTTAGCTGTCATGTGTGTGTACATGAGTAATAACACCATTTCGGGCTTTTATATGACTAGTATATGGCAGTTTTCCCCTCTGCAGTCTCTGTCTCTAATTCTCAGTTTTTTCTGTGCTAGTGGGTGGAGCCTAATTACTATCTTGTCTTGTATACACTGCACACAGAAAGAAAGGAAGGAAGAAAGGAATCCTACTCTCCTTTTTTTATCATATATATATATATATATATATATATATACATATATATATATATATATATATATATATATATATATATATATATATATATAAAAAAGCAGCTTGGAGGTCATTATACCACAGTAATGAGCAGTGTAGCTGTAAATCCAGCACTGGTGTAACATATAACACTTAACAGAAACTGCAGCACATCTGTGTGTGTGTCTTTTTTTACTCTGCTAATGCTCCTTCCTCCCCTCTCCATAGGCTTGTATGGACAGGCAGTGAAGAGACACCCCCCACCTTCTGCAGTCGTTCTGTAACTAGGGACGGGTTTTGCTTGACAACAGGGGATGGACAGCAGATTACAGGAAGGTAGACACCTAGTGGCAGTAACTTCGCACAGAATTTGCATGGATAAAAGCACTAAGTTTTAACAGTAAGTGAATTCAAAGTTGACATATATCAGGTATACTATTAGATTAGCATAAATTGTTTGAAAAGTTAGAGTCCATTTAATTGAAAGTGACTATTCATCCAGGACCACCTATTCACACAGGGTCAAGACCAGAACCGCTTGTTATCAGGATGGTAGTGAATGAGAGCCTTCTGAGAGACATAAACTGTTCTGACTTTTCATTCATTTCTGAATGTCATGTCATTTACTATAAGAATAGTTTTTGAACATATAGATCACATTAGGGACTTTTGATTTTCCAAGAAAATTCCACTTTGCCACATCTGTCCATAGAACAGTATCCCGAATGATCTTGCGAACACTTAGGTCCTTCTAAAAGAGCACTGATGCATCTCTTAGGCCTCATCCTCATGCACATGACGTAGCAATTCACGTACCATGCACACATTGACTTACCCTATTTTTTTGCGGTCTGGGCTCCCAGCCAATGAACGGACCATTGAAACCACAGTTGTGTGCATGGGCTCATAGAAATGAATGGATCCGCAATTCATCCTCATATTTGATGAATTGCGGATGCAAATACACATTCTTGTGCATGAGGCCTTCGTAGTTAATATGGAGTCATGATGAGGTTAGAGGATTTGCATTTCTTTGGATATTTTTCTGGGTGTTTTATCACTTTGTGGCAAGTTGTTTCGACACTTCGCAGCTGTTTTGGCAAGCCTGCCAATCCTCCGAAGATTCACCATTATTCTGTAATAATTAGCTCTCTTGCCAATTGCAAAACTGCAGTAAGTTTACTGCTGGCTAAACTGGGGTGCAGAGTGTATGGATCCCTAGGTTTTGCCCTTTGACCTCCATATGGAGATGTGGATTTGGCTGCAGGGAATTCCTAGGTTTACAGTTCCCAGACTAGCCTCCGCTGGCACAGTTTTAGGTAGAGCAATTAGTGTTAACAGGAGAAGTCGGGAAGGGAAATCCAAGGAGCCTAGTTAGAAAAGCCAGGTTTAGTAACCAGGAGCAACAATTTAGCAGATGGGTAGTCCAAGGAGAGTAGTCAAGCAAGCTGGGTTCAGTAACCAGTAGCAGAATCCTAATAACGGATGTACGGAACCAGGACAGTTAACTATTGGTTGGCAATAAAGCCATGTACAGGTATGTTGAACTAGAGCGTCTAGTAATCTTATTGGCTGCAGAGAAGTCTCTCTGATTGGCTAATCTGTCAATCCTTGGGTAGCTGTGTACACTGTGCCCGACATCTACAGCAGTTCCTCTGTGAGTCCCCGGGCGGCTGGCTAATGAGGTAGATGCAGAAACAGGGAAAGGTGAGTGTTTTATATTCCAAGTCTTTTTTTTCTTTCTTATTCATTATGGT
This sequence comes from Rhinoderma darwinii, assembly GCF_050947455.1. NCBI lineage: Eukaryota > Metazoa > Chordata > Amphibia > Anura > Rhinodermatidae > Rhinoderma > Rhinoderma darwinii. The sequence continues at coordinate 214,399,604 of NC_134687.1, read as the reverse complement.
TTGTTGTTATAGAGGTTTGTAAACCTGGCATCGTTTTCTTGTACAAGCTTTGTGGTCTCTACTTCATTCTCATGCCCCCTTCACCTTTGTACCCAACACAGTGATGTCCATACATATGTGGCTGTGTTGAATACCACTGCCTGTTCTTACAGTTGATCATGGGGGACCTAGGGTTTAACCCACACCATTCATACATTGATAGCTTGTCCTAAGTACAGAAAATCAATGTCAAATCTCATAAAATTCCTTTTTTAACCCGTTAGTGACCGGCCCATAGTCTTTTTACGTCGGTCACTAACGGGCCTTATTCCGATGCCATATACTTTTTACGTCGCGGCATCGGAATAAGTAAACAGAGCAGAGAGCTGTCAAATCTCCCTGCTCTCAGCTGCCAGAGGCAGCTGAGGGCTGGGGGCGTCCCTGCTCTGCCGGGTGAGATCGATATTAGTATCGATCTCACCCGTTTAACCCCTCAGATGCTGTGCTCAATAGCGAGCGCCGCATCTGAGTGGTTTTGGAGAGAGGGAAGGAGCTCCCTCTCATCCCACTGACACCCGGCGATAAGATCGCTGAGTGTCTGTGTCTCCCATGGCAGCCGGGGGCCTAATAAAGGCCCCCAGGTCTGCCTGTAATGAATGCCTGCTAGATCATGCCGTAGGCATGACCTAGCAGATGCCTGTCCGTTTTAAATGGACAGGCAGTAATACACTGCAATACAAAAGTATTGCAGTGTATTATAATAGCAATCGGAGGATCGCATAGTGAAGTCCCCTAGTGGGACTAGTAAAAAAGTTTAAAAAAAAGTTTAATAAAGTTAATTTAAAAAAAATGTGAAAAAAAAATGAAAAACCCACTTTTTCCCCCTTACAAACTGCTTTACAAGTTACAAATATTTGGTATCGCGGCGTCCGTATCGACCCGACTATAAACCTATTACATTACTTAACCAGCAGGGTGAGTGCCGTAAAAAATGAAATAAAAAACGACGGAAAAATTGCTGTTTTCTGTGAATCCTGACTTTAAAAAAATGTGATTAAAAAGTGATCAAAAAGTCGCATCTACTCCAAAATGGTACCAATAAAAACTACAAGTCTTCCTGCAAAAAAAAAGCCCTCATACAACTGCATCGGCGGAAAAATAAAAACGTTACGGCTCTTCAAATATGGAGACACAAAAACAAATAATTTTGAAAAAAAAGCGTTTTTACTGTGTAAAAGTAGTAAAACATACAAAAACTATACAAATTTGGTATCGTTGCAATCATAACAACCCGCTGAATAAACTTATTGCCGGTAAACGGCGTAGATTTAGGACGTAAAAAAGGGTTGCGAAATTTCTGATTTTTTTCTATCCCCCACCCAAAAAAAGTTTATAAAAGTTAATCAATAAATAATATGTACCTCAAAATGGTGCTATTAAAAAATACAACTTGTCCCGCAAAAAACAAGACCTTATACAGCTATGTCGACGTAAAAAAAAAAAAGTTATAGCTCTTGGAATGCAACGATGGAAAAACTTAAAAAATAGCCTGGTCATTAAAGAGGCTCTGTCACCAGATTTTGCAACCCCTATCTGCTATTGCAGCAGATAGGCGCTGCAATGTAGATTACAGTAACGTTTTTATTTTTAAAAAACGAGCATTTTTGGCCAAGTTATGACCATTTTTGTATTTATGCAAATGAGGCTTGCAAAAGTCCAAGTGGGCGTGTTTAAAGTAAAAGTCCAACTGGGCGTGTATTATGTGCGTACATCGGGGCGTTTTTACTACTTTTACTAGCTGGGCGTTCTGACGAGAAGTATCATCCACTTCTCTTCAGAACGCCCAGCTTCTGGCAGTGCAGACACAGCGTGTTCTCGAGAGATCACGCTGTGTCGTCACTCACAGGTCCTGCATCGTGTCGGACGAGCGAGGACACATCGGCACCAGAGGCTACAGTTGATTCTGCAGCAAAATCAGCGTTTGCAGGTAAGTCGATGTAGCTACTTACCTGCAAACGCTGATGCTGCTGCAGAATCAACTGTAGCCTCTGGTGCCGATGTGGCCGACACGATGCAGGATCTGGGGCAGGAAGTGAGTGACGTCACAGCGTGATCTCTCGAGAACACGCTGTGTGTCTGCACTGCCAGAAGCTGGGCATTCTGAAGAGAAGTGGATGATACTTCTCGTCAGAACGCCCAGCTAGTAAAAGTAGTAAAAACGCCCCGATGTACGCACATAATACACGCCCACTTGGACTTTTGCAAGCCTCATTTGCATAAATACAAAAATGGTCATAACTTGGCCAAAAATGCTCGTTTTTTAAAAATAAAAACGTTACTCTTATCTACATTGCAGCGCCGATCTGCTGCAATAGCAGATAGGGGTTGCAAAATCTGGTGACAGAGCCTCTTTAAAGAGGCTCTGTCACCAGATTATGCAACCCCTATCTGCTATTGCAGCAGATAGGCGCTGCAATGTAGATTACAGTAACGTTTTTATTTTTTAAAAACGAGCATTTTTGGCCAAGTTATGACCATTTTTGTATTTATGCAAATGAGGCTTGCAAAAGTCCAAGTGGGCGTGTTTAAAGTAAAAGTCCAACTGGGCGTGTATTATGTGCGTACATCGGGGCGTTTTTACTACTTTTACTAGCTGGGCGTTCTGACGAGAAGTATCATCCACTTCTCTTCAGAACGCCCAGCTTCTGGCAGTGCAGACACAGCGTGTTCTCAAGAGATCACGCTGTGACGTCACTCACTTCCTGCCCCAGGTCCTGCATCGTGTCGGCCACATCGGCACCAGAGGCTACAGTTGATTCTGCAGCAGCATCAGCGTTTGCAGGTAAGTAGCTACATCGACTTACCTGCAAATGCCGATGCTGCTGCAGAATCAACTGTAGCCTCTGGTGCCGATGTGTCCTCGCTCGTCCGACACGATGCAGGACCTGTGAGTGACGACACAGCGTGATCTCTCTCGAACACGGCTGTGTCTGCACTGCCAGAAGCTGGGCGTTCTGAAGAGAAGTGGATGATAATTCTCGTCAGAACGCCCAGCTAGTAAAAGTAGTAAAAACGCCCCGATGTACGCACATAATACACGCCCACTTGGACTTTTACTTTAAACACACCCACTTGGACTTTTGCAAGCCTCATTTGCATAAATACAAAAATGGTCATAACTTGGCCAAAAATGATCGTTTTTTAAAAATAAAAACGTTACTGTAATCTACATTGCAGCGCCTATCTGCTGCAATAGCAGATAGGGGTTGCAAAATCTGGTGACAGAGCCTCTTTAAGGTCTAAAATAGGCTGGTCATTAAGGGGTTAAGAGTTACTCCGGGTTTCCTCAAAGAAATGTTATTCTTTGTATAATGAAATCTATACTATTTTACAATATATTTTCTGTATCAATTTTATAAATTTTTATGTAAGATCTCTGCTTGCGTTCATTCAATAGGAACCATTATTGTTTATTCCTAGTGAATACAAATCTATCCTGGTCATGTGATGGACACAGAGGTGCATAACAGTTACAGTGGAGTTTTCGGAGCTCTGTCCTGTTACAAATCGTGCACCTGTGTGTCCATCACATGACCAAGACAGATTTTTATCACCTGAAATTAAACAATTACATTTCCTATTGAATAACTTCAAGCATAAATCTTGAAGTAAATGAGGATTTCATCCACAAAGTATATTGAAAAGTTGTATAACTTTTCATTACACAAAAAATTGCCTTTATTTGTTGAAACTGGAAAATACTATCAGAAGCATAGGGGGGGGGGGTAAATACAGGATAAACTTTTTTACATTCTTTACATTAGTAAAAGGGGGGGGGAACAATTAGGCGCTCCTCTAATGTCAATATCGCCAGGATCCATAGAGTAAAATAACAAAAGAAAGTTGTAATTCACTCACCTATTTGGGTTGTGCAGGATGGTCGGCACAACTCAATTGTAAAGCGTTTAGTAGAATGTCAGTGTAATCGAAAGAATCCACAGTGTGCGAAGCCTCGGGAGTTGGACATCCGGTGTGCGTATGAAGACGACTTCAGCCGGTGGCAAATCTAGTTAGGAATAACGAGGAAAAGAAAACTCCTAGGAGAGGCGCACTGTGCAATAATAAAAGAACTGCAACGTGTTTAAACCCTGAACCAGGGTCCTTATCAGGCATATGCGTTGCAGTTCTTTTATTATTTTTACCCCCTATGACAAGGGGATTTATCAACAAGAATAAAATTAGCATTTTTATCTTAACTGGGTTGCCTTCACCAGTTGAATCTTCCAGATATACAGTACATCATGGATGCAGGAGCGCCTGTCCCAGGAGTTTTGTTCTTCTTGTTATTCCTATCCTTTACAGTAGCACAATGATAGGCATCACTGCAAGCTAATAGGATAGATGGAATTTTTGATAAGTGATAGCCTATAAAGTAGACCCATAAACTCCGCCCTCTTTTGTTTTTTTCTTTTCTACTGGCGTAGGACATGTGGTTGTTACAGACTTATTTCACTTACTTGCCTTTTTTAAAAGATAAGTATTATGAAACAACCTCTGTTAAATTAGTTTTCTGTAGATTTGTTTAATTTACACTCAAGAAATGACAGATTCTGCATGTTCTTTGAAAATGTATCTATGCTCTAAATCAACAGATAAATCATATGACATAAGAATACTCATTATTGATATTGTCTTTTGTATAATGTTTTACATTAATAACTAGCTCTGACTTGTTTGTATAGTTATATGTAAACAATTTTTGTACTAAATTCTCAGGATATGTGATTTTATGTTTGCATAAAAGAATCAATATTTGTTATAACAATTTGTTATGTCAAACATTCAATAAAATGTAAAAACATTGTTTAAAAAAAATGAAACATAAAAGATAAGTATTATTTTCTTATTTTAATGTTGTGCCTTTAGAAGAGGTTATCAGGCTGCATCTGCACATTTGAAAATTGGAGTTGTCTAGTATGACACTGTTAGTGGCTGCAATATATACAGGAAGATATACGAGTTAATACTAAGAATAATAAAGTTTGCTATGTAGTAACCGCAAAGCTGCCCACAACAAATTTATACTAGAGTCCTTCGCCAGTAAGCTGCTTCAGTAAAATGTTCTGGTAGAGGTGCGCCCTCAAAAAAGACGGTCCGGGGCTAGAGATGAGTGAATTTCAGGTTCGATTTGGTTGAACTGGTTAAATTCAATTCAGTCCGAATAAATGTGTTGCGAATTGAAAGTGCCCCGATTCCCCTGAAAAGTCATGTATGACATTCTGCAGTCTTATAGAACTACTCTTTAACACTAAGACAGCATTTCAAATGTCAAAACAGTATATATGGCTATGGGTAAATGGATGGTAGCCGGTTGCAACAAACAGAATGTTAAACAAAACAATGCTCTGTCTGATTTGAATGCTTTTTAAAAAAAAAACGGTCCAAAAAAAAATCCATTTTTGGTGGCAGTTGCCTGCCAGTGTTTATACAAACACAGTGGTATCGGGAAAAACAATGGCTTTATAACAAGCGGTCTAAGAATTATCCCTTTTTGGGGGCAGATGCATCAGCAGGCAGCGGCTTACTATTAGCACCAGGATATTATTAAATATTTGTGAATGATGGGATGAACATTGGTGATTTACAAAGTAAGAATTGTAAAGCTGCAGCAAAACTCACTCACAGCAATGGCTGCCTGTGCGTGCCTAACTAACACACTTACACTGACTGAGTCCTATCTCTCTCTAAGATCTATCTCCCTGTCAAATTATTGTAAAGCTATCTATTCTCTTTCCCTCAATATGAAACACATTCACTGACAATAATCCACTTTCAATCTGTATTCTGTGGTTTACTATCTCTCACTCTCTGTAAGATGTCCTTTCTCTCCTCTCGGTATCCCCACAAAGCAGCATAATTTCCTGGTTGCGCTGTTTATAGTGACTGTGACTCAATTGACTGTCATCCACTGGGTCATCAGTGACTAACATCTATACCTCTCATGATTGGCTGTGCTAGAGGGAGGGCTGCCTTCAATGCATTAAGAGAAGGCCCGCTGGGCCAACGTCTTAGATCATGTGATCTTTTTTTGTTTTCTACTGATCTATAAAATAGCGGCCGCCATTCTGAGTAATTCATTCTGGACGATTTGCAAAAATCTGAAACCTTTGGGAAATTTGTAACAAATTCAATTTGTGTAGAATATATTCAATAATTTCTAGTTGGGTCTATTCAAACTCCTAAAACCATCAGAAGACTGGCGTATGATTATTGACCAGAGGTACCTAAACAACTTCTTAATAAAAATAAGCATTTCAAAATTTAGACCATTCTTTCCATTCCTTCCCTACTTCAGTAGGATATTTGAGAGTCTCCTTAGACCTCAAAGACACCTACTTTCATGTGACAATATCTATCTGCTACCAAAAGTACCTGAGTATCTGTATGAATGTGGATGGGGATATCATGGACTTCTCCCGGTTTATTATTCAATTGAGATCTTTTGGACAGCTCAGGGTCAGATGTAGATGATTCTGAAGAACTTCTTCTGACCTGGCTAAGAGAAGCCAGTCATCCAAATAAGGGACTATAGATACCCCTCTTATCATTTTCGTGAACACGAAGTGGCTGATGAGATTCAAAAAAGAAGAGAGTTGAATTAATAGTGCTTTGGGAGGCGACGAAGCTAATGTGAAACGCGAGTTGGGGCACTGGAGCATGGTTTAGCATAAGCTATTATTCTTTGGGTGATATTTTTATGTACTTTGACTTGTTACTCTGTTCCTTTGTGGGGTTGCCATACTTTGCCAATCTATAGATTAGTAATTAATTTTTACTAGATAGGTGGACCTAAATTAGGAGTATAATACCCCATTTCGCCTTTTACATGTGTACAGTTTGGGGATACAATACTTAATTGCATTTGATACAGCATTAGATTTGCACGCTAGTTACTATGTTTTGACCTGTGCATGCTCCATTTTTATTCTTATGATAATACATCCATAATGTGTTTGTATTTTTAATTATTTGTATAGAATAAAAAATTATATATTTGAATAAATGAGATTTCGAGCTCTAATTTTTGTAGGTTCTATATCCCCAACATTGTGCTACGTGTGGGATGTAAGGGAAGGTTAACAATTTAAATTGTAAATCTATTTTCCCTTAGACCCATTAGAAGAACAATTCTCTCCCCTTAGATATTATATATATATATATATATATATATATATATATATATATATATATATATATATATGTGTGTGTGTATATATATATATATATATATATATATTGTAAACAGTCAGTAGGAAGACTGGTAGAGGGTAGGTATGTGCCACTGAGATTTCTTATCTCAGTGGTGTAAATCTCTGGGAAGTTCGTTGCTCAGCAAGGTTAGTTGGTGAGCAGGAGTTTTTTAGGCTGGATTTCAGGGTCCGGGATTTAGGAATGGCTGTAGAGATTCTGGGTGGGATGGCCATTCCCATACCTCCACTCCAGGTTTTGATTTCTAGAGGTTCTGAGTCTCAGCTGGCCCTGATTAAAAGGGAAGCTGACAGTGTGAAGAGAGAGAGAGTGAGGAGGAAGGAGGTTGTTATTCCTCCAGGGAGACTGCTATGACCGAAGCACCTAACAAAGGGGATTTGCACACTCAGGTGGTGGCTGCTACAGGGTGAGAACTTTAAAGATTGTTTTTTCAACAAAGTTATATTGTTTTGTTGGTTGCTTTACCCAGTGGACGCAAACTCTGTACAAAAAGGATCTGTTTGTTTGGTGCAAATAAAAAGTACCCGCTGTGTCTGTTTTGCCCTGTTTCCGTGTGCGTGACTGCCCAATACAGCAACCCAAGGGGGACGCCAGCTCACATATGGTGGAGAATGTGGGCATCGCGCTAAGGGTAAACGCACAGTTCCTTAATTTGATTGGACTTCCCGTATGTCCTGGGTAAAAGCAGCAACAGGATTGAAAAAAGAGACTGTTATGGAAGAGCTCGTAAAACAGATGGTGCAGGCAAACCTGCAACAGCAGCAAGCAATCGCACAGCAGCAGAGGGCTCATACGGAGGCTATACAGGTTCAACAGGAGATCAACCGCCTGCTGGGTGAGCAAGTTTCCGCCCTAAGAGAGTCGGTCGTGGCTCAATCACAGTTACCACTGGAAACAGCCACCACCCTGATAAATGTACGCAGAACAGTGCAAAGCACCCTGCAGAAAATGACTGCTGCAGATGATGTGGAGGCATATATATCCATGTTTGAAAGGTTGGCCGAGCGAGAGAAACTCCCTCTGAAAGAGTGAGCAGAGGTCCTGGCACCATTTTTAGTGGGAGATCCACAAAAGGCATACTTCGACCTGACACAGGAGCAAGCCAATGACTATCATCTATTGAAAGCAGAGATACTGGCTCGGTTGGGGGTTACCCTTTCTGTGCGGGCTCGTCGGGTTCATGCTTGGCGGTACCAGAGGTCAACAGCACCACGGATTCCCTGACAGTCTACCACACTGGTACTACAGAGGCCTTTAGCCGTGTAACTACTGTGAATCTGACGAGAGCAGGCACATTCAGCTTAGAATGGCCATTGACTTTCCCTGGTTCTGGGAGCTGTGGGACCACAAGTCGGCTAGGGGCGGCAGGAATAAGGTTGATATTTTGTCGTTGCACCCTGTTCCTTTAAATGAGGATGGGCCCACTGAGGCAGTAGCGGTAACAGAAAAGGGGACCGACAATTTTGCTCTGGCGGTCTTAGCAGGAGAAGAGGGTGAGCCTGCAGGTCCTGAGGCAAGTCCTCCTGATCTTGAGGTATCCCGGGACAACTTTGGAACAGCTCAACTGAGAGACCCCACCCTAAAAAATGCCTTCGGAAATGTGACCGTCATTAATGGTGTTCATCAGGGTCGTAATGCGGATAAATGTTTTCCCCATTTTGCTCTTAATGGGGATCTACTGTATCGGGTCACGCAAATAAGGGAGACCCTAGTTGAACAGTTGCTGGTACCCGCCCCATATAGACGTATGGTACTGGACATGGCTCACACCCATGTTCTAGGTGGTCATTTATGTACAGATAAGACCCATGAAAGGATCCTACAAAGATTCTACTGGCCAGGCTGTTATAAAGAGGTTGCGAACTATTGTAAATCATGCCCAACCTGTCAGTTAACTACTCCGGTAGCCCACTTTAGGAGCCCGTTAGTTCCCCTGCCTATAATTGAGGTCCCGTTCGAACGAATCGCGATGGACCTAGTGGGACCATTGGTTAAGTCTGCCCGGGGCCACCAGTATATTCTGGTGGTGTTGGACTATGCCACCAGATAACCTGAGGCTATCCCCCTGCAACACACCTCCTCTAAATGTATTGCTCGGGAGTTGGTGCACATATTTTCGAGAACTGGCCTGCCAAAGGAAATATTGACAGATCAGGGAACCCCTTTTATGTCTAAAATCATGAAAGAGTTATGTAGGATCGTGGTCTCCTCGATATTACCAAAGAAACATGGGAGAGTGAGGCGACACCTTATAGGAGCATAATAGAACATGTTGCACAAATGCAAGATCAGATAGCCAGGGTTATACCCATAGTAAAGGACCACCTACAGAGAGCTCAGGAGGCACAGAGCCGAATATATAACAGGGCAGCCAAAGTTAGGCAGTTTAACCCGGGTGATCGCGTGTTGCTGTTAGTGCCCATAGTTGAAAGTACATTTTTGGCCAGGTGGCAAGGCCCCTATGAAATTGTGGAAAAGGTTAGTGAGGTAACTTACAAGGTACATCAGCCGGGGAAAAGGAAGCCGATCCAGCTCTATCACATAAATTTAATTAAACCCTGGCAGGATAGGGAGTCCTTGCTAACTTTCTCAAAAATATCTGAAGATCTGGATGTGCAGATTAGAAAGTTAAGATTGCTGAAACTTTGTCACCGCCCCAAAAACAAGAGACGAGTGAATTTTTACAGCATAATAGGGACCTGTTTTCAAATCTCCCAGGGGTTACTGATGTGATAGAACATGATATTATTACTGACCCGAAAGTCAAAGTAAGCATTAAGCCCTATAGAATCCCTGAAGCCAGGAGACAGGCCATCTCAGAGGAAGTGAAACGCATGTTAGCACTGGGGGTGATTGAGGAGTCTAATAGTGGGTGGTCCAGCCCCATAGTATTAGTTCCAAAACCCGACGGGACATGGAAGTTCTGCAATTACTTTCCTAAGCTGAACAAAGTTTCCAAAATTTGATGCCTACCCTATGCCTAGGGTAGATGAGTTAATTGAGCAATTGGGGCCAGCCAGATATATTACAACCCTAGATCTCACAAAAGGGTACTGGCAAATTCCGTTGTCAAAGGAAGCCAGGGAGAAAACTGCCTTCTCCACCCCAGAGGGGCTGTTTCAGTATGTAACCATGCCCTTTGGGTTACAGGGTGCACTGGCCACCTTTCAAAGGGCGATGGATCGGGTTTTGAGTCCGCACAAAAGATACACGGCAGCCTACCTAGATGATATAGTCATCTTCAGCACCAACTGGGAGACCCATTTGAATAAAGTTCAGTCTGTGTTAGATTCCCTCAGAAAAGCAGGGTTTACTGCTAACCCAGAAAAGTGTGCCATTGGGTTAGAGGAGGCCAGGTATTTGGGCTATTTGGTAGGAAGAGGTGTGATAAAACCTCAAGTGAACAAAATTGAGGCAATACAAAATTGGCCACAGCTCCTTACAAAAAAACAGGTGAGGGCATTCTTAGGTATTGTGGGATACTATCGAAGGTTCGTCCCAAACTTTGCCTCCATTGCAGCACCCTTAACAGATATAACGAAAGGGAAGAAGTCCGTTATGGTTCAGTAGTCCCCAGAAGCAGAAAGGGCATTTCATGGGCTTAAGAAAGCCATGTGCAGTCAGCCGGTGTTGATAGCACCAGACTTTTCGAAAGAATTTGTTGTACAAACCGATGCCTCCAATGTTGGTTTAGGGGCAGTCCTATCGCAAGAAGTCAATGGGGAGGAGCATCCCATAGTGTACCTAAGTAGGAATCCTCACTTCTTGTGAGAGGAATTATTCAATAGTGGAAAAGGAATGTTTGGCCATAAAGTGGGCACTAGAGACGCTGAGATACTGTGTACTAGGCAGAAAATTCCGGCTAGTTTCGGATCATGCCCCATTGAAGTGGATGTGCCACAACAAAGGAAATAATGCAAGGGTAACTAGATGGTTTCTAGCATTGCAAAATTTTTATTATAGTGTGAAACACAGACAGGGGAAACTACATGTCAATGCCGATGCCCTTTCACGTCTCCATTGCTTATCGGCTACAAGTGCCCAGTCCCCTGGCCTTGGGCAGAGGGAGGGATATGTAAACAGTCAGTAGGAAGACTGGTAGAGGGTAGGTATGTGCCACTGAGATTTCTTATCTCAGTGGTGTAAATCTCTGGGAAGTTCGTTGCTCAGCAAGGTTAGTTGGTGAGCAGGAGTTTTTTAGGCTGGATTTCAGGGTCCGGGATTTAGGAATGGCTGTAGAGATTCTGGGTGGGATGGCCATTCCCATACCTCCACTCCAGGTTTTGATTTCTAGAGGTTCTGAGTCTCAGCTGGCCCTGATTAAAAGGGAAGCTGACAGTGTGAAGAGAGAGAGAGTGAGGAGGAAGGAGGTTGTTATTCCTCCAGGGAGACTGCTATGACCGAAGCACCTAACAAAGGGGATTTGCACACTCAGGTGGTGGCTGCTACAGGGTGAGAACTTTAAAGATAGTTTTTTCAACAAAGTTATATTGTTTTCTTGGTTGCTTTTACCCAGTGGACGCAGACTCTGTACAAAAAGGATCTGTTTGTTTGGTGCAAATAAAAAGTACCCGCTGTGTCTGTTTTGCCCTGTTTCCGTGTGCGTGACTGCCCAATACAGCAACCCAAGGGGGACGCCAGCTCACAATATATATATATATATATATATATGAACCACACAAGATGTGTAGTTTAGGGATCTAATTGATAGGCTATAAAGTCTTAGATGTCAGTCACCTTTTACAAGTAAGTATAGCTTTATTAGGAAGATTCCTGATTTTTACTAGGCCAAAATAATGTCACTGCACCAGCCATGACAGATAAGCCCTGTCAGAGGGAAATCTGTAGAATACAGACATGTTCATTTACTCTTCTGACTTGAGTGTCAGCTTTTGAACGACTCTAGGGCAGAGAAATGCAATTTTTCATCTATAAGAAGCTCCTACTTGTGCTACTATGTTAGGCTATTTGATTCATGATTCTATAGTAAGTGGACACCATATGATTTTCAGAGTTAGAGTCTCTTCAAAGTTTGTACCGGGAAAGCTCCAGTCAACTGCGCTATTCCATACAGAGGTATCCAGTAAAAATGTATACTGCACGATATGTTTTTAAAAATAGAAGCCTCTGGGCGATGTATTCCACTGTATGCCTATACAGTAGCATACGTCAAAGACTTATGTCGGAGGCATACATCGGGAGTATCTCCCAACATATAGCACCGACGGAGTGTGAATAGGCTCTAATCAGATGCAACACAAAATCTTTCACATATATTGATGTTCAAATACAAATGTATATATTAAACCATGATTACTGTATCTTCTGTACTATTTATTACTTATGGTGCATAATTTATAATGAATGACACAGTTTAACTTCCCATTAGAAACATAATAATCTGTGTTGAACAGACTAAAATAATGTTTTATCCTTTTATTTAAAGAATTGATTCTCCAACATAAATACCATACTATCTAATTAAATCTGTAATTGCATTCATTTGAAATTTTTGGGCTTTTCACTGTACAGATGGTTGGAAGCATCTGCTATCATTCGTTAATTCAACATTTGAAAACCGAAGCCACAATATCAAGGCAGTCACATCATAAACAGTAAGTATATCAGATCATTCTAATAATTAAAAAATGTGTTCTTTTCAAAATAACTGAAATGTTATGTTTTTTTAACAGTGGCATTCATTTCACTTTTGAATCAGGCTCTGATGAAAGCATCTTCAATGTGTATTTCAACCTCTTCAAGACATAGGCAGAAATCCAACGATAGCATACATCTCATATGTGGGCATCCTCACCTAACACATTTCTGGATGGGTGGAGGGTGTTCTTGACCCCCTGGTAAAGGATAGAGCCAGCTACCTTCAAGACACAACTGACTTATAAAACAATCTACCAGCAATAGGTCCTCTACCAGAGAGAACCACCCTAGCCACCATGGATGTGAAATCTTTGTATTCTAATATCCCACACCAGGATGGATTAGAAACCTGCCAAGTCTTCTTGGAATACAAAGAAATTGGCACTGAATCTGTGGTGGAATTTACAAAATTCATCCTCCCCCAAAATTACTTCACATTTGGTAACAGGCAGCATATACTTACAACAGACTGGTGCAGCAATGGGAAGTAAAATGGCGCCAAAACATACAAATCTTTTCATGGCCAAGCTTGCAAGTGACTTCGTGTCCTCCTGTCCCATCAGACCTATGGCCTACTATAGTTACATTGACAATATCTTAATCATCTGAACTGAGTCTGAGAAGCAGCTAAAAACATTCTATGAACATTTCATCACACCATTAGCCTAAAAATAACCTACTCCTATAATGAAATAAACTTTCTGGACAGCATCATCAAGATACAGAACAACAGTATAGAGACACCACTGTATCAGAAACCAATTGACCAACCAACATACCTCAAATGGGACAGTTTCCATCCCTAAGACAGAAAAAAACTCCATTGTCAAGCTATTAGATACAACCTCATATGTTCAAATCCCAAAGTGTGTCTCTATCCTTACCCTATAAATGAAGGTCGATCTCAGGATGCCATAATATGCAAAACCGGTGGATAAGGAGGTGGCACCATTATTCTTCCTTGGCATGTTGTATGAGAAGGAGGCCAATCTGATCTTCGAGCAGGGGGAAAGCCAACAGCTGTAGCCATCAAAGGGGGTTTTGAAGACCCAAGCATGGCTCAGTAAGGGAGGGAGCTTACTTGAAGGACATACTTGGGGGGGGGGGGGGACTTACTTGGGGCACTTGCTTAAGGAGGAAACACTGATGGGAGATAGAGACATGGACTGTTCATGTATGGTAATGTTTATTTTTTATGCTTGTGTCTTGTGTGAATTACTGTATATAAATCCCATAATAGCAACAGTAATTTTACGCTTTATACAATACACATTTTTATACACTCACTCTTGTATTCTATTTATTGCGCCTCAACTCAGAATCTAACCCAGTACGAGGGTGAAATTTAAGTGACCCAGTCACAAGATTAAAGCGTAGTTCTGGGGTGAATTTGTGTGCATAAATATTGTATAATATGGAATTTTGCTTTTATTATTTTTGTCGTAGTTGTGTAAACTGTAACATTTTACATAAAAGATGATGAATAAAGATTTTTAAAACTCCAAAACAGGAAGGTTCTTGTAAGTTCAATGGAGGGATCTATAAATCAGTGGTTACAAGTCACAAATTTTGTGACAATGCAATTTCAGTCAAGAAATTCTCAAGATCTAAAATCTCTATTTTTTGCTGCCTGGTGAATAGAAGAACAGTATTCAAAACGAATGAAGCAAAATTACATTTTGCAAAAAAAAAAGTTTCATGTCTAGGGTTATGAAGTACTCAGAAGAAAGTTTAGAATTTGAAATACATGTACTCAATAAGGAAGTAGAAACCTTAAAGTGGAACCGTCGTTTAAATATTTTTCTCCAGGAATCGGTAGTACAATCGGTGACAAAAACCAGTAATATATCTTATTGTAGAAAAATACCTCTCTCAACTTATTAGACTTCTTTTTTCCTCCTTCTGCACTGATTATTCACTCTCAATTTGCTTCTAAAATCTGTATTCAGTGAAGCAAAGATGAAGACCGCTCACTGAGGGATCACGTTACAGCTGCTGCCCATAGAAGTCTATGGAGAGGGGAGGAAGGGAAGGAGGGAGCTGCTAGAGGTAGACGGAGGTAAAGAGAAACAGGTTCTGCTGCTTCTAGTAAGTGTTTTATTAGAATCCAGCACTGGGGTGAGACAGAAACATATTTCTAGAAGCATAGAGAACATTACACAGCAGTACTGAGCAGGGTAGCTGAGAATCCAGCAAATCACATACTAGTGGCCGCAGCAGTGTCTGTGTCTTTCCCTCCAGAAGATCTTTCCTTCTACTCCCCCACCCCTCTGTATAGACTTCTATGGGAAGCAGCTGTAACCTGATCCCTCAGTGAGTCTTCATCTCTGCCTCACTAATAACAGATTTTACCAGAAAAGTGAGAGTGAATGATTAGTGTAGTAGGCAGGAGAAGGAGGAGAGGATAAGTGGAGAAAGAGGTATATTTCTATAACAAGACATATTACAAAGTTTTTTATCGCCGATTGTACTATTGGATTTATGAAGAAAAAAATTTCAACAACGGTTACGCTTTCAAAATATCTGCTAAAAATGCTGTTGCTATGTTTGTTAGCTGAAAATGGAGAATGAGCAGCTTAGTGAAATCAGCAGCACGAATCAAGACTACTCATTCTATATCAGATATGTGTGTGTCAAAACAAACAAATACAGAGACACAAAAGAACAATTACCAGGTATGTCCTGTTAAAAGTGCTAAGGTTAACTATAAATATAAGGCTACAGAGCCACCCGTACAATATAAATCAGTAAAGTGCTTTTCTTGTGGTTATATGGGGCATATTGCAAAGTGTTGTCGATTTTCTAGCAGTGAGACAAACATAATTGACAATAAGATAACAATTTTGCATGTGGACACAAATTGCAAGGTATTGCCCAGCACATACAGGCAGGAATGGATTTAGATAGAGGGCATGGGAGCTATACGCCAATTGTTTTAATTTGCCACGTTTATATTGGATTTATCCAATAAATAATGTCAGATTCTGAGAGTACTTACCCTCTTTGCTCCTGGGCTCATCTTTAGATCCAGGAGCCGTCACACTGGGTCATAATTCTGTCAGCATTATATTGTGTGCAGAGACAGCTCCTGCAGCTTAATAGGAGCCCAGGGGCTAGGAGAATGGTACGTATATTAGTGTCTGGTCTCTGAGGTCTAGACTAAGGTTTGGTCTGCGGTCTGGTCTCTGGGGGTTGGCCTCTGTGGTATGGTGCCTGTGTTCTGGTCTCTAGGATCTGATTTAATTTGGGGTTCTGGTCTAGGGTCTGATTTCATTTGGAGGTCTTGACTAAGGTCTGATTTAATTTAGAAGGTCTAGCCTGGGGTCTGCATTTATTAAAGGGTCTGATCTGGAGTTTACATGAATTAATGAATCTGACATCTGAATTGATTTTGTTGCTATCAATACTAGGGATGGCTGCAGAACCAAGGGGCCAAATATGTTTCAGCAGCAAACTCTTCAGTTGGCAGTAAAAGTAGCCATGGTGGTCTGGGTCGGATGGAGAAGAATAGGAGAGAGAACGTGTACCATTAGACAAGACGCCACGTGTGAGTCACTGGATTTATAGAGGACCTGTCACATTTCCTGACAATCATTCTATACTCCATGAGATATCAATTCTGGAGCATTTTTGCGTAGAAATCTGTGTTGTGAGATTCCACGATTATTCCTTCTGGAAATGAATGAATAAGGCCTTCCTGGAGACTTTTTATAATGCAACTAATTAATTGTATCTATGGAGCTACAGCTGCAGTACAAAGCAATACATTGAGACTGCAGCTGTCATTCAATAGTAAAAATCAATTCGAAGTGCTACAAAAAAATCTCCTTGTAGCCCAGGCCGTATTCTGACAACTAGGTGTTACCATTTTTCTTGTCAATAGGATGTATCCCGACACAGTCTTATATTGTCAGTGATAGTTGGGCACTGTCAGACTGTGTAAGGACAGAGCCATTTGACAAGGGGAATAGTAACACCCAGTTGCAAATTTATTCATAAATTTCCTGGAGGATTAAGACAGAAATGTTACAATGCAGAGTTATAAAAAAAATATGCTCCAGAACTGTCATTTCATGGGTTATATAGTAAGTCTTTACTAAAAGACACAGGTCAGTGGGATAATTATCTTCAGACCGCCAATGTAGCACTTGTTTTTGACCACTACACTACCGTTCAAAAGTTTGGGGTCACCCAGACAATTTTGTGTTTTCCATGAAAACTCACACTTATATTTATCAAATGAGTTGCAAAATGACTAGAAAATATAGTCAAGACATTGACAAGGTTAGAAATAATGATTTTTATTTCGAATAATAATTTTCTCCTTCAAACTTTGCTTTCGTCAAAGAATGCTCCATTTGCAGCAATTACAGCATTGCATACCTTTGGCATTCTAGCTGTTAATTTGCTGAGGTAATCAGGAGAAATTTCACCCCATGCTTCCAGAAGCCCCTCCCACAAGTTGGATTGGCTTGATGGGCACGTCTTGCGTACCATACGGTCAAGCTGCTCCCACAACAGCTCTATGGGGTTGAGATGTGGTGACTGCGCTGGCCACACCATTACAGATAGAATACCAGCTGCCTGCTTCTTCCCTAAATAGTTCTTGCATAATTTGGAGGTGTGCTTTGGGTCATTGTCCTGTTGTAGGATGAAATTGGCTCCAATCAAGCGCTGTCCACAGGGTATGGCATGGCGTTGCAAAATGGAGTGATAGCCTTCCTTATTCAAAATCTCCCACTTTACCAGCACCAAAGCAACCCCAGACCATCACATTACCTCCACCATGCTTGACAGATGGCGTCAGGCACTCTTCCAGCATCTTTTCAGTTGTTCTGCGTCTCACAAATGTTCTTCTGTGTGATCCAAACACCTCAAACTTTGATTTGTCTGTCCATAACACATTTTTCCAATCTTCCTCTGTCCAATGTCTGTGTACTTTTGCCCATATTAATCTTTTCCTTTTATTAGCCAGTCTCAGATATGGCTTTTTCTTTGCCACTCTGCCCTGAAGGCCAGCATCCCGGAGTCGCCTCTTCACTGTAGACGTTGACACTGGCGTTTTGCGGGTACTATTTAATGAAGATGCCATTTGAGGACCTGTGAGGCGTCTATTTCTCAAACTAGAGACTCTAATGTACTTGTCTTGTTGCTCAGTTGTGCAGCGGGGCCTCCCACTTCTCTTTCTACTCTGGTTAGAGCCTGTTTGTGCTGTCCTCTGAAGGGAGTAGTACACACCGTTGTAGGAAATCTTCCGTTTCTTTGCAATTTCTCACATGGAATAGCCTTCATTTCTAAGAACAAGAATAGACTGTCGAGTTTCACATGAAAGCTCTCTTTTTCTAGCCATTTTGAGAGTTTAATCGAACCCACAAATGTAATGCTCCAGATTCTCAACTAGCTCAAAGGAAGGTCAGTTTTATAGCTCCTCTAAACAGCAAAACTGTTTACAGCGGTGCTAACATAATTGCACAAGGGTTTTCAAGTGTTTTCTAATCATCCATTAGCCTTCTAACACAGTTAGCAAACACAATGTACAATTAGAACACTGGAGTGATGGTTGCTGGAAATGGGCCTCTATACACCTATGTAGATATTGCATTAAAAACCAGACGTTTGCAGCTAGAATAGTCATTTAGCACATTAACAATGTATAGAGTGTATTTCTGATTAATTGAATGTTATCTTCATTGAAAAAAACTGTGCTTTTCTTGCAAGAATAAGGAAATTTCTAAGTGACCCTAAACTTTTGAACGGTAGTGTATGTCATGGTATGTATTATTGGATATGTTGGTGCTTGTATGTATGCTTGTGGTAGAATGTTGTTGTTTCTTACTGAAATAGTGACACCTGTCCTTGACCGTGTGATTAGGTGATTCTATGTTTCACTTCTATATCCCTTCATGGTGTGGTTTACAATTTTAAGGGAATGGTGTGGGACGTGACCAAAATAAAATTTGTGTTGTGCTACCTGTTCCCCGACCCCCCCCCCCCCCCCCGGACATAAATTCTAGATCCACCCTTGCATACATGAAGGCATTTTATCACACGTTTTACATGTAGTAAAAGAGGACACATTGCCAAAAACTGCCTCTCTTCTAAGAGTAAAGCCCAGGTCCTAAAAGCACAGTAGAATGGACCCAAAATTGAAGCAAGAGAGGGAAAATTTTCCTCGAGGTAGGGATTTAGACAATGGCAAAATAGACATTCCCAGCATTGCATGGAATACCGACAAGGTTTTTGTATGATGAAATAAAGGATGCTGTAACGTCCGTGGTCGCTGACCACAAACTCCTTCCATCCAGTCAACGCCCTTCTCTCCAGAGATGTTTGCACATACGACCGTCCTGTTCCACAGTGACCACAAGGGTGCACTCGCGAGCTCAGTCCAGACTCAAGAAGCCAGAGCGCACGTATGTGGGAGATTGTGCTGATTGCTCCCTGAGCACCCTGGGCTATAAGAAGGTCTCAGCCCCTTCCTCCCACGCCTGAGCGTTGTTGTCATATCCTAAGTTTGTCTTGCAAATAGTCCCTTAGTGTTTCCTGCTCCCAGTGTTCCCTGTTCCTGTATCCTGTAACCTGTATCCTGCTCTAGTGCCGTGTTGAGCTGTTGCCGTGCTGTGCTGTATACCACGCCTGTCCTGCTACTCCACGCCTGACGTGTACCTGCTGCCTAGTCCCAGCCAAGCCTGCGTTGCTACTGTCCAAGCTGCCACAGGTACCCTACATGAACTATAGACTCTGACCTATGCCCTGTTGGCCAGCTGCCATACCGCCAAGGCGGTACGGCCTTTGGGTCCACGAACCCTACGTGTCAGATGCGTTTTAAACGAGGACGTGCTGGATTTCATTTGTTTACCTGCTACACATTCCCACTGGGTTCCAATTCATGTGGTTAAAGCCCAAAGCGAAGGATTAAATACTCCACAGTGTATTACAAGAGGAGAGGAGTAGTCTCCCCATGTGAAAATCAAGAGGAGGTATTTTGTTGTTTATTAATGTTTCACTAGTTTTGTCTTTTAGGAAAAAATTGAGACTTAAAGAGGCGTGCAGTTTAACTTTATTTATTTTTTAAGGCAATAACTAGATATTAAAGCTCCTTACAATAATTTAAGGAGAAGCCTCTAAATTTAACCTTAGAATCTAGCCCAGTAAAAGGGTGGAAATTCCTACATATATACTAAATGTCCATGCCGGGGTCTCTATGTAGGTGAAACACGCCAGAAGCTGAGAAAGTGAATGAACTTTCATTGTCACACGACAAAAGAAAAGAGGACAGATCTACCTGTGGCAAAAGATTTTTGTAACCCTGGCCACAAAATGTTAGATATGAAGATACTAGTATTTAAAACTAAATTCAAAGGTCAGAGTGACAGGAGAGTGTGGAAGTATGGAAGTACAAATTCATGACAACCGTTGACACACTCACAACAGGAATGAATGTGTTGCATGTGACTCTTTTAGATTTTATGGTAAACCATGCCTGATAAGGAGACCTAAATAGTCTCGAAAGCTTGCTATTTGTCATCATCTTTTCAGTTAGCCATTGTTATATTTGAATAATCTCTATTACAACAAGTGACACTTTGAAAGTGACTGTTCTTTTTCTACTTCTGCTTAAAAATTGTCCAAGGCTTTCACTCTGGAGTTGATTGGATCCAATAAACAGGTTTTTAACTGTAAAGTCAGTATTATGTAACACAACAGATGGACAAATTTTCACCTTTCCCTAAATCCAATGAATTCACTAAGGTACATGGACAATTGGACAACGGTTTCGGGATCCGATTCAAGTTCTACAGAAGATAGCGCCTTCCATTCAGATATGACATCACAAGAACTGACAAGTACCCCTTTAGAATACGAACAAGGAAGCGGGGATATGCGTATAGGTGGAACGAAGAGGAAGCAAGTATCCTGGCAGAAAAAGACACTATTGACCCTGATTGTTCTTACATGGGATTGATACTGGGAACATTCGTTGTAGAATCATCAGATTCGATTAATGCCTCTTCCGCTGCTATAGCTTCGAATAATGATCTGAATATGAATCCAGTGGCCAGTCTATCTGAGCTTACTCTCACTTCTGATTGTATTAGCCTGCTGTCAAGGAGTTTATACTATTGTGTCAATTGTTATCTTAGGTTTGAAATAGATTTGCATTCTATGATGCAAAAATTACAACTACATATATTTTATGCTGAAAAAATACCTAAAATTAATCAGGAGCAGAGTCATAGAATTGAAGGTGAAGTACCTGCCTATTTGGGCTCTTTTGGGTTTAGCTTACATAAAAAATGTTGTCATGTTGAATCCAAGGCTCTACAGGATCTAGTTAGCCAGCTAGGGGTAGAGTGTAACGCCGATGAGGAAGTTGAGATCGAGTGCTTTAAACGGGGTGTAAAATCTACATTTGCTGTTCCTTTTACAACTGGTCGTGCAATTGATATCTTTTGATTGGTAAAAACTGATATGAAGGCTTTAATTTATGAGAGAGAAATGCCAAACTTGAATGACAGAGAAAAACATGCTTTAAGATGGTTAAAGAATCGGTGATTAAGCCTGTCGACAAAGGTGGTAATATAGTTGTCATGTCCAAAGAGAACTATATGTTGGAAGCAACAAGACAATTATGTGATCAATTATTATGATCAATTATGTGATCAATTATTATGATCTTTTACCTAGTAATCCAATGTTGGTCTAGTATTCTAGATTGCAGTCTCTTCTGAGGGGAAGTATTGAGTTGGGGATAATATCTAAAAAACTAGATTAACATCTGTTCCCAATTAATCCTACTATCCTTAAATAGTATTTTTAACCCAAGATCCACAAGATTATAATTAACCCCTTGGACACCCAATGATTGCAGGATGTGGGTCCCTTATGACCCCCCTTTCTGAGTACCTTGACTGGTTTTTAAGACCAGTACTTGAAAGTCTACCATCACATTTAACCAACACTAAGGCACTGTTAAAAATTATTAAAGATATTCAATGGGAGGCCTCATTTAAGCTAGCATCAATTGATGTGGAAAGTTTGTATACTAGGATAAGATGGCAGTTCGCCTTATGTTGGACCAGCTAGGAAAATATATCAATAGTACTCATTTTATCTGTGATGCTTTGCAAGTTGTTCTCTCTCATAATGCATTTATGTTTGATGGTAATTGGTACTACCAGAGCAACTGGATGGCAATAGGGACCCCTGTGGCCTTCACATTCACTAACCTGTATTTGGCCAACTTTGAAACTGACCATGTACGGATGTAGCCATCTTTATCTTGACTGTGATAACTTGCTGCAGCGTGATAAAACACAACAAAAACCATTGAAAAGTCATTGAAAATGTTAAGATAAAGGATCTTTCCACTGTGTATTTAATACTTTAAAAGTCAAAACAAGGACTGCTACATCTGTATATGGCACCACGAATATGTATCTGCAGTACATACATTGATGCTGTAGATACATAGACGACGTGCTAATTATACGGTCAGGCACTGAAAATGAATTTTTTTCAGTTTATTGAATACAGAAACACCACTGATGTCAATATGCGGTTTGTGACTGAGTTTGGAAATCAATCTATCAATTTCCTGGATATGAATCTTGCATTATACTATACTATGCATTATAAACAATGAGTTGCAACCCAGAGGGTATCGGAAACCAACCGCTACTAATTCCCTGTTACATTTCAAAAGCTATCACCCTACTTATGGTTTCAATATAGTCCTACGTCCAATTTTTTTTTAAAAAACAACTATATTGTGTCATTGGCATGTAATTGAGAGTAACCCTGAGCTAGTAATGGTTGTTGTGTGAAAAATCATCTCCTGTTTTGGAAATTTGAGAGACGAACTGTTGAGAAGCAAGTTCGTGTTCGATCAGGAGACTTGGCTTGAGAGATCATTGCCAGTAGCCAATCATCGCTGTGGAATGTGCTCCTTCTGTGAATGCTTGATTATGGATCGCTGTATCAGTCTGGGCTCCATCTGTTTTGAGATACGTGATTTTATCATTGGTTGATCTAACTATGTTATGTATTGCATTAAATGGCTAAATATTTTTGATATAGGGAAAACTATAAGACCTATGTTTGTTAGATTAAGGCTGGGTTCACACGACCTATTTTCAGACGTAAACGAGGCGTATTATGCCTCGTTTTACGTCTGAAAATAGGGCTACAATACGTCGGCAAACATCTGTCCATTCATTTGAATGGGTTTGCCGACGTACTGTGCAGACGACCTGTTATTTACGCGTCGTCGTTTGACAGCTGTCAAACGACGACTCGTAAAAATACAGCCTCGTCAAAAGAAGTGCAGGACACTTCTTTGGACATTTTTGGAGCTGTTTTCTCATAGACTCCAATGAAAACAGCTCCAAAAAACGCAGCGAAAACGGCGCGAAAAACGCCGTGAAAAATGCGAGTTGGTCAAAAAACGTCTGAAAAGCAGGGTCTGTTTTCCCTTGAAAAACAGCTCTGGATTTTCAGACGTTTTTGGTCACTACGTGTGCACATACCCTAAGAGAACATAGAAATTGAATAGCTTTAGCCCAGACTGATACAGCATATTAGACAGTGTCATAATGCGGATCTAAGGTGTTTAAAATGTGCTTGTCTTTTAAGAGTAAATACAGGTTTCAAGAGACATGAGTTACTATTACAAAAAGAGGCCTCTTTAATTTTACGTACAGAAGCATTTACCTTCAGGTCTGATCGAAATCGAAATAACTTGCGTGTATATTCAAAATAAAGGCTATGTACAACTTCGAAAGCAGTATCTCAAAAAGTAAAAATAATTTTTAATAAAAGTTGTAAAGTTGCACAAAACACAGTGATTGACCTTTTTATATAAAACAAAGTGGTTTCGAAGGTCTACATAGCCTTTAAGAAACATGTTGTTACATTGTTCCTCTAATTGGAACTGTTGCTTTTACGTGTTATGTATTTTTTGTTATTTTGTAATTATATCCATAAGTGCTATGGGTATAAAAGTTTAGTTCCTTTAACCATGCGAGGCACCTCGATGAAGCGCCACATGTGACACGAAACAGCCATCATTCCGAACTTGTAAGAAGGAGCCCTGCAATACCCTGTGGGAGTGAGTGCTTGCCATGTGTTATAAAAAATTTAATAAAATGCATCAAGACAACTCAGTGAGTGCATTACTTGCTTCATCCCTTTGGATTACCAGACTAGTTGAGAACACTGTCACATTCCATATTACAGTGCATTTGGAAAGTCTTCAGACCCTTTCACTTTTTTCACATTTTGTTATGTTGAGACCTTGTGCTATAATAAGAAAAAAAAAATGCATGTTTTTCCCTATCATTCTATGCTCAATACCCCATAATGACAAAGTGAAAAGAGAATATTGTAAATTTTTCTAAATTTATAAAAAATGAGAAACTCAAATTTCGCATGGACATAAGTATTCCGACCCTTTGCTATGACACTTGAAATTTAACTCTGGGGGCATCCCATTTCTCTAGATTATCTTTGAAATGTTTCTACACCTTGATTGGAGTCCACCTGCGGTAAATTAATTTGATTGGATATGATTTTGAAAGGCACACCCCTGTCTATATAAGGTCTCACACCTGACAATAGATATCAGAGCAAAAACCAAGCCATGAGGAGGAAAGAACTGCCTGTAGAGCTCAGAGACAGGATTGTGTGGAGGAACAGATCTGGAGAAGGGTACAGAAAATTTCTACTGCACTGAAAGTTCTCAAGAGCACAGTGGCCTCCATAATTCCGAAATCGAAGACGATTGGAACAACCAGGACTCTTCCTAGAACTGGCAGCTCCACCAAACTAGAATCAGGGGAGAAGGGCCAAACATCTTTAGAAAGACATGAAAATGGATGTCCGTCGATGGTCTTCATGCAACCTGACACAGCTTGAGAGGATCTGCATAGAAGAATGGCAGAAAATCCCTAAATCCAGGTTTCTATTTTAGCACAAGGCCTTGAAATAACAGAATGGGAAAAAATTGAAACGGTCTGAAGACTTTCTGTATGTATCTTGTCCAGTGACTGTGACATTGTGCTGCCTTGCTTGAATGATGAGACTTCCTATGTTTAATCACTTAGTATTTATTTCTGTTTCAACATCATACGCTTACTTCTATTGAGTTTTTGGCTATATTGTTCTTTGTCTGATAGTTGTCCATTTCTTTTGAGTTGTTCCTCCCTCTAGCAGTTGTTCCTCTATTGGGAATGCTATTTGGATAATTTAACTTATTGCTGGTGCACAGAGGGAAGTCACTACTCTGAATAATTCAGTTCACCCATTATATCCACAGCTTCTAAGGTCTTATAATCTGACTAACTGAAACTGACGTGGCTTGGGTATTGTGAACGATTGTTATTGTTTTTTTTTTTCCAAAATGGATCTGGGTTGTTGACTTTTTCCTTTATCCACTGATAAACACTCCCTAAGGTACAGTATAATCATTGCAGTCCCGCTGATATTTAGATTTTGTAGACTTAACAATCATGTCCTCTAATTCAGTTAAATTAACTTGGATCTTGGATCTTAAATCCTGATATGTTGGTGAATCATGAAATTTCTCCAACATTAGTTTCGTTTATCATATTTGAGCTTTTTAATGTTCAACAATTAGTTTCATTAAATGGATAGAACAATCTGATAAAATTAAATTGCATTCCATCTGAAACTGCTCAGAATACAAGGTAGTGGGGAACTTATTAATACAAAGACCATCATTTATTTATCAATTTAAGTATTCAATTTAGTAAAGTATCAACAAGTACGAAGTTGTTAAGTAAACAGTTTCGCACGTTTATGTAGTGAACCTTGACAATCAGACATTTCTTGATTGTGTATTGGATTTGTATTGAACACGTCAATGAAGAGTGAGCTGATAACATTCAAATTTGTTCCACAGTATACTACTATACTCTTTGAATGCAGAATAGCAAATGTCCCATCTATGACAAATGTGAGGGTTTAGCATCAGGAGAGGTTGGTACAGCGGTTTCTTAGTAGCCAGAGACAGGGACACCGTGCATTAAAGTTCATAACAGGGCTTTGCCTGTGTTTTATTCTTGTCAAAGAAACAGCCTCTTGTACAACAAGGCAAAATACAAAATAAATCCTGCTCGTCTGTGCACTAACTAAACAAGATATTATCTAACTATACCAAGTGCCTTCCTACCAGGCACTGGACACAAAGTAACACAGGTCTTTACTCACATAGAATACAGGCTACTCCAGACTTAGTAGTCTCCGGTCTGAGTCAGGGGTGAGACTGACACACACTGTGTCTGCACCTTTTTATACACAGGCTGCAGGTGCAGCTAATTGAGCAGCAGCCTTGTCCTACAAACAGAGATGGACTAGGGATTGGGGAACCCGCCCTCCTCTTCCCCAATCCAACTCCAGGCCCTTTTTCCGGCTTTTCCTTAAGCTGAGATTGGAAAGCTAGAGCTTTCTATTGCAAAAAATACTCATTCCCTGGAGCCTAGGATACATATGACAGGATTCTAGGGGAAATGTACCTTCCCTCAATTACTTTACCTGTCACTGTCTCACATACCCTCTTCCTCTGTTCGAGCCAGTGGGATCAGACACATTTAGCTACAAGGCAGTGTGTCCTAGACAAAGCTTCAGCATTGCCCTGCAGTTTTCCTGCTCTGTGTTCCACAGTATATTTGAAGTTCTGCAAAGTAAGAAACCACCGTGTAACTCTTGAATTTCTCTCTTTAGCTTGACACATCCACGTAAGAGGAGAGTGGTCTGTAACCAACCTAAACCGACGACCCAATAAATAATATCTCAGGGACTCAAGTGCCCACTTAATTGCCAAGCACTCCCGTTCAACTATGCTATAGTTTTTCTCAGCCGGGGTAAGTTTTCTGCTCAAATAGGTCACAGGATGTTCCTCACCACCCACCTCTTGTGACAGAACTGCTCCGAGCCCCACATCAGAAGCATCAGTTTGTACAAGAAACTCCTTTTTGAAGTCAGGAGTGACTAAGACTGGTTGGTTACACAGGGCCAGTTTCAACTCTTGAAAGGCACTTTCAGCCTTCGTGTCCCACTTGACCATGACAGACTTACTTCCCTTGGTAAGATCTGTCAGGGGCGCTGCTGTGCTGGCAAAGTTTGGAATGAACCTGCGGTAATAACCTACAATTCCTAGAAAAGCTCTGACCTGCTTTTTGGTTGAGGGCTGGGGCCAGTTTTGGATAGCCTCAACTTTGTTGACCTGTGGCTTTATCACCCCTCTCCCAATTATGTACCCCAGATACCGTGCTTCCCCCAAGCCTAAGGAACATTTCTTTGGGTTTGCTGTTAACCCCCGCGGCTCTGAGGGAGTTTAGTACTGCTTGTACTTTTGGTAAGTGGCTTTCCCAGTCATCACTAAAGATTATAATGTCGTCCAGATATGCCGAAGCATACCGACGGTGGGGTTTGAGGGCTATGTCCATTAACCTTTGAAAGGTCGCTGGAGCCCCATGTAGCCCAAATGGTAAACAAATATATTGAAACAGACCATCCAGGGTGATGAACGCAGTTTTCTCTTTGGCGCCCTCCGTGAGGGGTACTTGCCAATAGCCTTTGGTTAAATCAAGTGTTGAAAAATACCTTGAATGGCCCAGTCTCTCTATTAACTCGTCAACTCTTGGCATTGGTTATGCGTCAAACTTTGACATCTCATTTAACTTGCGGAAGTCGTTACAGAAACGTAATGACCCATCTGGTTTCGGAATCAATACAATGGGACTTGACCATTCACTTTTCGACTCTTCAATAATCCCAAGGTCTAGCATTTTCTTGACCTCCTCAGATATGGCTTGTCTACGAGCTTCAGGGACTCTGTAGGGTTTCAAGTGGACCCGAACCTGAGGCTCGGTCACAATGTGATGTTTTATTATACTAGTCTGTCCTGGCAGTTCTGAAAACACGTCTGTGTTTCTCTGCACAAACTCTTTTGTCTCCTGTTTCTGTGGCTTTGCGAGGGATTCTGACACATACACATCTGGGTTAAGACTATAGGGGGTACTTACTGCCACGAGGGTCTCTCTTTCTTTCCATGGCTTAATTAAGTTTACATGGTATAACTGCACAGTCTTCCTTTTACCTGGTTGGTAAACTTTATAATTTACATCCCCCACCTTTTCAATTATCTCATACGGCCCTTGCCATCTAGCAAGAAATTTGCTTTCTACGGTTGGCACTAAGACTAACACTTGATCACCAGAGTTAAAATTTCTAACTTTAGCAGTTCGGTTATACACCCTGCTCTGAGCATCCTGAGCTTGCTCCAAGTGTTCCTTAACTATCGGCATGACCGCAGCGATTCGGTCTTGCATCAACGTGACATGCTCAATTACACTCCTATAAGGTGTGGACTCTTGCTCCCAGTTTTCCTTGGCTATGTCCAGGAGACCACGGGGTTGTCTGCCGTATACAAGTTCAAAAGGAGAAAACCCTGTGGATGATTGAGGAACTTCACGTACAGCGAACATCAAATAGGGCAGAAGACAGTCCCAATCCTTCCCATCCTTACTAACCACCTTCCTCAACATGCCTTTTAATGTCTTATTGAATCTTTCGACAAGACCATCAGTTTGAGGGTGATATATAGAGGTACGCAGGTGTTTAATTTTCAGCAGTTTACATAATTCCTTCGTGATTTTGGACATAAAAGGAGTTCCTTGATCGGTAAGGACTTCCTTAGGTAAACCAGTACGGGAAAACATGTAAAACAACTCTCTTGCAATGGCTTTTGAAGAGGAATTTCGCAAAGGGACTGCCTCAGGGTAGCGTGTGGCATAGTCCAACACCACTAGGATATATTGATGTCCTCTAGAGGATTTGACTAAAGGGCCGACCAGATCCATGGCAATTCTTTCAAAAGGGATCCCAATGATAGGCAAAGGCACCAGCGGACTCCTAAAATGTGGCATAGGAGCCGTTATCTGACACTCCGGGCAGGACTCGCAATACCTCTGAACTTCCGTATATACCCCCAGCCAGAAGAATCGTTGTAAGCTACGCTCTTTGGTCTTTTCGCAACCTAGATGTCCACCCAGCACGTGTTTATGAGCCAGGTCCAACACTGTTCTACGATACGGTTGGGGTATCACCAGCTGTTCAACAACCTCCCCAAGTACGTTATCTATCCGATACAGCAAATCCTGGTTAACCGCCATGTGTGGAAACACCTTATCAGCCCCTGGATGTTACATAGTTACATAGTTACATAGTTAGTACGGCTGAAAAAAGACACATGTCCATCAAGTTCAACCAAGGGAATGGAAAAGGGAAGGAAAAATTTCTACACGTAGGAGCTAATATTTTTTTGTTCTAGGAAATTATCTAACCCTTTTTTAAAGCCATCTACTGTCCCTGCTGTGACCAGCTCCTGCGGTAGAATATTCCATAGATTCACAGTTCTCACTGTAAAGAAGCCTTGTCGCCTCTGCAGCTTGAACCTTTTATTCTCTAGACGGAGGGAGTGCCCCCTTGTTTTTTGAGGGGGTTTTACAAGGAACAGGATTTCACCATATTTTTTGTATGTGCCATTAATATATTTATATAAGTTAATCATGTCCCCCCTTAGTCGTCTTTTTTCAAGGCTAAATAGGTTTAATTCTTTCAATCTTTCCTCATAACTTAAATTCTCCATGCCCCTAATTAGCTTCGTTGCTCTTCTTTGTATTTTTTCCAACTCCAGGGCATCCTTTCTATGAACTGGAGCCCAGAACTGGACTGCATATTCTAGATGAGGCCTCACTAATGCTTTGTAAAGTGGTAATATTACATCCCTGTCCCGCGAGTCCATGCCTCTTTTAATACACGACAATATCCTGCTGGCCTTTGAAGCAGCTGATTGACACTGCATGCTGTTATTGAGTTTATGATTTACAAGTACACCCAGATCCTTCTCAACAAGTGAATCTGCCAGTGTAACTCCCCCTAGGACATATGATGCATGCAGGTTGTTGGTACCCAGATGCATAACTTTACATTTATCTACATTAAACTTCATCTGCCAAGTGGACGCCCAAACACTTAGTTTGTTTAAATCTGCCTGTAATTCATGAACATCTTCCATAGTCTGAACTATATTACATAGCTTGGTGTCATCTGCAAAAATAGAAATAGTGCTATTAATCCCATCCTCTATATCATTAATAAATAAGTTGAATAATAGTGGTCCCAGCACTGAACCCTGGGGTACACCACTTATAACCGGTGACCATTCCGAGAAGGTATCATTGACCACAACTCTCTGGATACGGTCCTTGAGCCAATTCTCAATCCAATTACAAACTATATTTTCTAAACCTATAGTCCTTAATTTACCCATTAGGCGTCTATGGGGGACAGTGTCAAATGCCTTTGCAAAGTCCAAAAACACTAAATCCACAGCGGCCCCTCTGTCTAGACTTCTGCTCACCTCTTCATAAAAACAGATTAGGTTAGTTTGACAACTTCTGTCCTTAGTAAAACCGTGCTGGCTGTCACTTATAATGCTATTTATTGTCACATAATCCTGTATATAGTCCCTCAATAGCCCCTCAAACATTTTCCCCACGATGGATGTTAAGCTTACTGGTCTATAATTACCTGGGGAAGACCTAGAGCCCTTTTTGAAAATAGGCACCACATTTGCCCTGCGCCAGTCCCTTGGCACTATACCAGTCACTAGAGATTCTCTGAATATTATGAAAAGGGGGACAGAAATAACTGAACTAAGCTCTTTAAGAATTCTAGGGTGTAACCCATCTGGTCCCGGGGCCTTGTGCACATTTATTTTATTTAATATAGCTTGGACCATCTCTACCTTCATCCAATTCAGTATATCAACTGATATATTAACAGCACTGGCACCGGCTACATCAGCTGCTCCTTCTTCAGTTGTATATACAGAGCTAAAGAACCCATTTAGTAACTCTGCCTTCTCTTGATCCCCTGTGATCAACTCCCCATTACCATTATCTAGGGGTCCTACATGTTCAGACCTGGGCTTTTTTGCATTTATATGCTTGAAGAATTTTTTAGGATTTGTTTTACTATCCTTGGCCACCTGCCTTTCATTTTGTATTTTTGCTAATTTTATTACATTTTTACAGATTTTATTAAGCTCTTTATATTTTACAAAGGCTGCAGATGTACCCTCAGATTTGTATTTTTTAAATGCCCTTTTTTTGTCATGTATTGCCCCTTTCACAGAAGGTGTAAGCCATGTGTGGTTTAATTTGAGTCGTTTATACTTGTTACCTATAGGAATACATTTTGCACTATAATAACTCAAAGTAGATTTGAAAATCTCCAATTTATCATTTGTTCCATTATTTGACATTAGTTCTTCCCGGTCTATATCCTGAATTGCCGCCCTCATCCTGGGGAAATTGGCTTTCTTAAAATTAAATGTTTTTGCCCTCCCAGCCTGCGTTTGTTTTTTACAGTATAGGTAAAATGTAACTATATTATGATCACTGTTACCGAGGTTTTCACGAACATTGACATTCCCAACAAGATCTGCATTATTAGAAATGACCAGATCCAACAGAGCTTCACCTCTAGTCGGGTCTTCCACAAACTGGCCCATAAAATTTTCCTGCAACAGGTTGAGGAAATGTCTCCCCTTTGCAGTTGAAGCCGAACCATGACACCAATTAATATCCCGGAAATTAAAATCTCCCATTATCACTACAGTACCCGCCTGTGCAGCCTGCTCCATCTGTTTATATATCTGACCTTCCATCTCCTCAGTTATATTGGGGGGTCTATAGATTACACCAAAAGTAATTTTTTCAGTGTTTACCTCCCTTTCTAGTTCCACCCACAAGGTTTCAACCTCTTCACAGTATTCACCCACTATTGTCTCTTTCACACTCACCTTCATATCATTTCTCACATACAGACATACACCACCACCTTTCCTATTTGTCCTGTCTTTCCGAAAAAGTGTAAAACCCTGTTGAGGCACTCCATTTAATACCTTAGTATTTTCCCTGGCTTTTACCAATGTGGGATCGCTAAGTTGAGCAGTCCCAAAATTGTTACGTGATACATTTAACTCTGGTATCTCAGAAATTTCCTCCTGCTCATCTGTTTCACCAGCAAAAACAGCCAGAGGAAATTTATCAGGCTCAGTGGTCACCCCTACTGCTGGCACCTCAGCATCCTCGTTAAAGGGTTCTGGGCTAATCACAGCGCACGCATTAATACCATCATTAACATTTACAGTGGAGGTTACATCTTTCTTCCTCCACAAGTCCCAGAACACTGGGAAGTCTCTCCCCAGGATCACACTGTGCATCAGGGACTTGACCACACCCACTTCATGGCAAGCGGTTCCACAGGAAGTCTCTAGAGTGACCAAAGCGGTGGGGTATTCTTTAGTGTCCCCATGAATGCACAGGACCCCTATACTATGTCCTCTGAATGTTCCAGGGTCTATCAGGCTGGCATGCACCAGGGTAACCAGACTCCCAGAATCCAGCAAGGCACTCACAGTACACCCTTCCACTTTTACGACACACATTTGTTGCTCAGTCTCGTAAACCGTCTCAGCAGAACAAACAGGACGTGCAAACAAGGATATTCGCCTTGCTGCATCACACTCCATTGGCTCAGTAGTCAGGGGACAATTGGCAGCAATATGCCCAGGTCCATAACACCGCCAGCACTGTATGCGGCCCCGGTCCCCAACTTGAGACCCTGGTCTGGCCTTCAGTGTCTCTCTGAGATTTCTTCCCTCCGTCTGCTCCCCTTCTGAGCCACCTCCCTTAAAGACATTTCTCACCCCTCTAGTAAATGGAACAGTCTTACCGGGTGCTCCGCACGATTTGCTGTTCCTGGGGTTAGAACATCCAGGCGGTACTTCTTGGAGTAGATCCTGAGTAGCTCTGTACCTTTCAATCAGGTTCACCAGCTGTTCCGCATCTGTAGGATCTCCTTGACCGACTCAACGCTGAACCTTCGGTGGTAAGGAGCGGATATATTTGTCAAGCACCACTCTCTCCACGATCTGCGCAGGGGTTGATTCCTCTGGCTGTAGCCATTTCCCTGCAAGATGGACAAGATCATACATTTGTGATCGGGCAGGTAGGTGTTCCACAAAAGTCCAGTTGTGCACCCGTCGAGCACGCACATTCATATTAACACCCAGACGGGCAAGGATGTCACCCTTCAGCTTGGAGTAATACTTGGCATCCTGCTCATTGAGATCAAAGTACGCCTTTTGCGGCTCTCCGGTTAGGAAAGGTGCCACGACTGCTGCCCACTGATCTGAAGATAACTTCTCTCGTTCTGCCACTCGCTCAAACACCATGAGATAGGCCTCAACGTCATCGGTGGGTGTCATCTTCTGCAGAGATGTCTGTACCGCTGCACGAGTGGTTTGGCGCAAATCATGTGGCCCCGCTGACCTCTCCACTGAGGCCTGAATTTGGTTTTGCAAATGGCGATTAATTTGCTGCTGTTCTTTTAAGGCCAGTCTGTGGGCTTCACCCAGCAGAATATTGGTTTCAGCCTGTGCACGCATGGCTTCCTCATGCACCATTCGCTGAGTCGCGCTGGCTTCTTGCAAAGCTGTGCTTATCTTCCCCTGGTTGATATTAGCCTGAATCAGCTGTTTAAGTATTTCATCCATTTTAACAGTCTCTTTTTCTAGCCCTGTTGCCGCCTTCACCCAAGACATACACTTCCAAGCACTCTCGGGGAGAAAAAAAATTGTGTTGTTGCCCCTAGCAACGATTTTCCGCTTGGAGCAGCAAAAGTCCTTTTAAATAGCTGTATGTCTCTTTAAGACCGTGCCCGCATCGGCCACCATATGTGAGGGTTTAGCATCAGGAGAGGTTGGTACAGCGGTTTCTTAGTAGCCAGAGACAGGGACACCGTGCATTAAAGTTCATAACAGGGCTTTGCCTGTGTTTTATTCTTGTCAAAGAAACAGCCTCTTGTACAACAAGGCAAAATACAAAATAAATCCTGCTCGTCTGAGCACTAACTAAACAAGATATTATCTAACTATACCAAGTGCCTTCCTACCAGGCACTGGACACAAAGTAACACAGGTCTTTACTCACATAGAATACAGGCTACTCCAGACTTAGTAGTCTCCGGTCTGAGTCAGGGGTGAGACTGACACACACTGTGTCTGCACCTTTTTATACACAAGCTGCAGGTGCAGCTAATTGAGCAGCAGCCTTGTCCTACAAACAGAGATGGACTAGGGATTGGGGAACCCGCCCTGCTCTTCCCCAATCCAACTCCAGGCCCTTTTTCCGGCTTTTCCTTAAGCCGAGATTGGAAAGCTAGAGCTTTCTATTGCAAAAAATACTCATTCCCTGGAGCCTAGGATACATATGACAGGATTCTAGGGGAAATGTACCTTCCCTCAATGACTTTACCTGTCACTGTCTCACACAAAGTAAAGAATTCTTCCAAGTTGTCAAAATTCAAATTCTAAACTCAAATGTCAGTCCCTTTTTTCAGCTGCATCACAAAAGACATAACTTGGTAGAACCTGATTAATCCACATTAACAGCTACATCCTAACTTGCTTGAAGGTGCAAAATAAATGTGTATACATGTGAATATTGATGTGGATGGTGATTTGAATCCACAAAAGATCGTCATGACAGTACTGCACCAGATTGAAATCAGAACCTCTCAGTAAGGCCCCGTGCACACGACCGTAAAAACGCCCGTAATTACCATAGATTTCTATTGGCCACTGGTACCTTCCCGTTTGCGTACGGGAAGGTGCCCGGGCCGTTGAAAAATATAGAACATGTCCTATTTCAGGCCGTAATTACAGCATGGGCAGGCTCATAGAAGTCTATGGGGCACCCGTAATTACGGGTGGCTACGTGTGTGCACCCGTAATTACGGGAGCGTAGCTAGGTGACGTCAGGGGATTTCAATTTTTGAATAAAGAGAAGCAGAGAAATTGGCGTCTGAGTTGATCATGTGACCCTTTTAAGGGGTTTGGACATGATTGTGACATCATTTTCAGCCCCCCTTTTAATTACCGGTCCGCAAATATGGGTGGAATACGGATGACAACTGACCCATATTTACGGGCACGGGCCTGTAAATACGTGTTAAAAATGTGTGACAAAGGACCCGTATTTACGGCCAGTATTTACGAGAGGGAAAACTACGGTCGTGTGCATGGGGCCTAATGCAGCTCAGGTTTTGGGATTGTACCATGAAGTATGATATTTTAAAAAAAACATTTTTTTTTTTACATTTTTTATTTCAATTAAGAGCTTTTATAAATTTTGTTCTTTTTAAATCTGTCTGCTTTACGTCTTTAGAAATTAACTTGTAACTAAATGTTCTTGTCAGAGTTTTTAAACTCTGTCAAAACTAGGATACATTTATAAAAAAAACAAAAAAAAAACTGGAGTAGACAGTATTTCAGAGTATTCAAAATATACAGTAATGTGAAAAAGTAAGGACGTGTGGACACATCAATATTTAATCTTCATTTAAACCGTATATAAAATTAAGTGATTTCAATTGAATACAAAAACAATAACAAACTGACTTTTCAATAATTGTTTAGATCAAAATTCACAGATATTCTGTGGAAAATTTATGTATTGATCTAATACCCGGTACATTGATCGTAGTAGGTCTAATACTTGGTACAGTCCACTTTGGCATACCAAATTGGCATACCCCTTTGGCACAACCTCCAACGGGCATTTCTTATAACTGTCTACCATTCTTATGTTGCCAGGCCCACTTTCGGCTGAGCCTCAAATATCTGACGGGCTCATATTTTTCACAAGCACTCTGGTACAATGAAGAATTAATAGTGTATTCTATGATGGTGCAATGCCCAGGCCCTGATGCAGCAAAACAGGCCCAAACAATAACATTTCGATCACCAAACTTTACAGTAGGTATCAGGTTCTTCTGGTGAAATGCTGTCTTTGTTTTTTTCTATACAGGTCTCCTGGTACTGTGGCCAACAATGTAATATTTTCTATTTTCTAGACATGTCAACAGAAATTCCCAGGGTTTCATGTAGTATCTGTCATCATTTAGTGTCAGACCCATCTAATTTGTTTTTTATTTTGCTTCACTTGTGATGCATTGTAAAATCTATTTGCTTCCTTTACAATGTAAATAAGGAATTATCCATTACAACTGTGATTCTCCTTGGTATTATTGGTCTTTGATTGCTCTATTTGACTACTGAAAAAAATGCATAATTGCATGTACTTTTAAGCAATTCGCATCAGGTTGATGACTTAGAGCCCTCTTAGTCTACAGATTTACATTTGTTTTGTATATTTTTCTACAATTTTATTTTTCCAACAATCTTATTTACTGCAAGACCATATGATGCTGAGACTCAGAAGGAAGTGGGTCTTGGCACAACTTTGGTTCCATAGAAATATGGCATTTCCCTTAGTCCCTTACAGCAGCACAACATAAGGAAATTCTTCAGTTATAGGTAAATCCACCCATTGTGTATTTTTCTGTCCTGTCTGGTGAAAGGATAGGTGCTCTTTACATGTACTGATTAACCTTCTCTTTACTTTTAATATTATTTTATATATTGTTAATATATATGCTTATATCTAGTGTGCCGAATTTATATTATAGAGGAGCAGCCTCGTGCCACAGAATTACTAATATTATTATTTTTATTAGATTTATTTATACACAAATTTTCTTTGTATATTTATTATTCAGAACGGTACTATGCCTTCACTGTTATACAGTATATTGTGACATGAATTGGCTGTAATGGGTAAAGATCAGTTTTGGGAGGTGTACAGTGACATCATCAGCCTCCTTTTCAATGGCAATATGTACTGTATAAGGGAGATTGCTACTTAGTCTGGCCCTCCTGTGTATGTATGTTACTTGCGCTAGACTATACTGACACCTTGTGATCGTTTCTCATGGTTGTATCACTATTGTATTATACTCAAAATTTGTCTTACTCATGCCGTCCGATCTAAACATATTTTTTTCTTGGGAAAAAAATAAAACGATCTAGCATAGCATGAGTACGAAGCTCTGCTTTCTGATAGTTATGAGCACCCATATTTTACAGATTGCTAACCTGATGAACCCTCTACTAGCCCACCACCAGTAGTTGTAAGATGGGTGAATGATTATGTATGATTTTCCATGCAGGAGTTAAAGAATTAATTTTGATCTTCCTTTACAGATAATTCATCTAATTTGGGGGTCACTCCTCTGAGAACTAACTGTCAGACTCTGACATTAAAGGAGTAATACCAGAATCGCCAATTCAGTGTTTGATCGAAAATGGCTCTACTGCTGGGACCCCACTGATCGCTAGAATAGGGGTCCCGAGCCGGCAGTGAGGAGGAGCTTGAATGAAGCAGTGTCGAGCATGTGCCCTGCTGCTCCATTCAATGTCTATAGCACTGATGGAGACAGCGCTCATCATTCCCATCAACTTTGTATGTAGCAACCCCTTGCATGCTCGTTGCAGCTGGAGATTGGAGATTGAATATATTACAAATCTCCAATCTTGATTGAGGGTTTAGGACAGAAGTCTCTTGTCTCAAGATTTGTCCATAATCAGGAGGCTGCCATCGGGGGCGTAGCTAAAGGCTCATGGGCCCTGGTGCAAGAATTCAGCCTGGGCCCCTCTACCCGTCCCCAACAACACCAGACCCCTGCGCACTCCTATGCTCAGCCGCCTTGCCCTGACAGACCCCATGAATGACTCCACAGTATAATGCTCCTCATAGCTGCCCCAAAGTATAATGCCCCATAGCTGCCCCACACAGTATAAAGCTCCCATAGCTGCTCCCACACACAGTATATTGCCCCCATATCTGCCCCCACACAGTATAATGCCCCCATAGATGCCCCACAGTATAATGCCCCCCATAGCTTCCCCCACATTATATTGCCACCCATAGCTGTCCCATACAGTATAATGCCCCCATAGCTACCCCATACAGTATAATGCCCCCATACAGTATAAAGCCCGCCATATCTGTCCCATACAGTATAATGCACCCCATAGCGGCCCCATACAGTATAATTCCCTCCGTAGGTGCCACACACAGTATAATTCCCCCATACAGTATAAAGCCCCCCATAGCTGTCCCATACAGTATAATGCCATCCATAGCTGCCACATTACAGTATAATGCCTAATAGAAAAATAATAACATAATTACTTACCTATCCCCGTTCGCACGACGGGGTGAGGAGATCCTTCTCCTCCTCTGCATTGTGCTGTGCGTGACTCGGTGCAGACAGGCGCGATGACGTCACTACATCGCGCCTGCCTGCACTGAGCCGTTCATGGCACAGTGAATGCTGGAGCGAGGTTCCAGCATTGAACTGAACTTTATTTGCGTCCTAAGGATGCAAATACAGTTAGATGCGCGACCAGCGATTTCAGCGCTGTGTGGCAATGGGGGCCCTGCGGCAGAGGCGTAGCTAGGTTCTCCAGCACCCGGGGCAAAGATTCAGTTTTGCGCCCCTGCCCCAACCTCTTTCCCGACATCTCCTTCCCCCTCGCCGTGTTTGTTTTCTCTACCAATCAATGACGTGTCATTTCTTTTCCACATTTCTTTTTATGTAACTCGAGCATAAAAACATTTGTACATTTTACAAACAATATAGTTCTATACACAACACCAGAACCAAGCTCAGTACATAAATACAGCCCCAGAACCAAGCTCAATACATATATACAGCACCAGCACAAATACAGCTCAATTTAGTGCAACCCCTGCTGTATAGGTATGTACGGCTTAAAACTACAGCTCCCAGCATGGCCCAAACAATGATAAGGATATGCTGGGAGATGCCGTTTCACAAAAAATAAATCATATCATAATCATACCACCCATCATCTCGCTGCAGATCATACAGTGACTACAGTGCTGATTAGAGGCAGAATGCACATTTACATTAAGTGACTCACCGGTGACGTCTCAGATTCTAGTTTTTTCTCCCCATCCGGTCCAGACCTCTATGATGACTTCTCCCAGTTACAGCCCATTTCTGCAGTTTGCCACTCAGATGTCTTCAGCTTCTCACTTTTCCAACATTTCTACACCTATAAATAAAAGATAAAGTTATCATTATACTACACACTACGCCCCTAAATATAATAGCGCCATACACTGCACCTCTAATTATAATAGTACCATACACTGTGTCCCACACACACACACACTGTGCCCCCTGTAGATAGTGTCTGCCATAGAGCCCCCTGTAGATTGTACCCCCATAGAGCCCCCTGTAGATAGTGCCCCCATATAGCCCACCCCTGTATATAGTGTCCCACAAATAGCTCCCCCTATAGTGCTCTACAGGTAGCCCACCCCTGTATATAGCCCCCCTGTAGATATAGCCCTGTATATAGTGCTCCACGTATAGCCCAACCCTGTATATAGCCCCCTGTAGATATAGCCCACCCCTGTATATAGTGCTCCACTGTTAGCCCACCTCTGTATTCAGCC
The DNA here is from genome assembly GCF_050947455.1 of Rhinoderma darwinii. NCBI lineage: Eukaryota > Metazoa > Chordata > Amphibia > Anura > Rhinodermatidae > Rhinoderma > Rhinoderma darwinii. The sequence continues at coordinate 214,360,212 of NC_134687.1, read as the reverse complement.
CCCTGTAGATATAGCCCAGCCCTGTATATAGTGCTCAACAGATAGCCCACTCCTGTATATAGCCGCCCAGTATATATAGCCCACCCCTGTATATAGTGCTCCACAGATAGCCCACCCCTGTATATAGCCCCCCTGTAGATATAGCCCACCCCTGTATATAGTGCTCCACATATAGTCCACCCCTGTATATAGTGCTCCACATATAGTCCACGCCTGTATATAGCCCCCTGTAGATATAGCCCACCCCTGTATATATTCCCCCTGTAGATATAGCCCACCCCTGTATATAGTATTCCACAAATAGCTCCCCCTATATTGCTCCACAGAAAGCCCACCCCTGTATATAGCCCCTTGTAGATATAGCCCACCCCTGTATATAGTATCCCACAAATAGCACCCCCTATAGTGCACCACAGAAAGCCCACCCTTGTATATAGCCCCCCTGTAGATATAGCCCACCCCTGTATATAGTATCCCACAAATAGCTCCCCCTATAGTGCTCCACAGAAAGCCCACCCATGTATATAGCCCCCCTGTAGATATAGCCCACCCCTGTATATAGTGCTCCACATATAGTCCACCCCTGTATATAGTGCTCCACAGATAGCCCACCCCAGTATATAGCCCCCGTAGCTATAGCCCACCCCTGTATATAGTGCTCCTTAGATCACCCACCCCTGTATATAGCCCCCCTGTAGATATAGCCCACCCCTGTATATAGTGCTCCATAGATCGCCCACCCCTGTATATAGCCCCCCTGTAGATATGGCCCACCCCTGCATATGGTGCTCCATAGATTGCCCTCCCCAGTATATAGCCCCCCTGTAGATAGACAACCCCTGTAGATAAAGCCCCCCCGTGTAGATAAAGCCCCCCGTAGATAAAGTCCCTCCGTAGATAAAGTCCCCCCGTAGATAAAGTCCGCCCCCGTAGATAAAGTCCCCCCGTAGATAAAGTCCCCGCCGTAGATAAAGTCCCCCCCGTAGATAAAGTACCCCCGTAGATAAAGTCCCCCTTGAAGATAAAGCCCCCCCGTGTAGATAAAGCCCCCCTGTAGATACAGCCACACACTTTTTTATTACAATAAAAAAAAAACTGTTCAAACTCACCTTAATCCCGTTACCACGCCGGCCGACAGCAATGGAGACCTGCTCTCTTCTGCGCAGGTCTCGTGGGGGTTGAATGAAGCATCTATGAAAGGCGCTGATTGGCTGGGCAGGATGACTTTGCCTGTCATTCAGCGCCTTTCAGCGACGGAAGCGCGACTTGTACAAAAGAGCTGAATGGACGGGCACGGAATGTACCCGGCCATTCATGCTTCTAATTCTACCTGTGTCCTGTAGACACAGGTACAATTATAGTGCAGGAGGAGGTGGCGCTGGCACCCCCCTCTAAGTTGCGCCCGGGGCACATGCCCTGCCTGCCCCCCCTAGCTACGCCCCTGCCCTGCTGGCCCCGTAGGCTTAGGGGCCCGGTTGCAACTGTGACCGTTGCGACCCCTATAGTTACGACACTGGCTGCCATCTCTTCAACTAAGAGGTCAGGTAGACCGAAATGTCTGTGCTGAAAAACACTAGATTACCTTGTACACTTTAGCGATTTAAATTAATTAAATGTCTGGAATGTACCAAAATACATCCTCTAAATTGCAATATTAACCTATCGTGTGAGATGTGAGTAATATTTAATTACTTTTGTTCTGAAAGATCCATTACATATTGTAAATTCCTTTAATTCCAAATATAATGTACAAATATAGAGGCAGATTTCTGAAGACTGGTGTTTTATACACCAGCCTTAATAACTAATTCGCTGGCATAAGATGCGACACATTTATTAAAAGACAAAGGTTTCTTATTAAATGTGACGCATCATTCCACTGGCCGCACGCCACAAATGTGGCTGACCATGCACCACAGTTGTGGCGTAACAACCGTGCCACATCTATCTCCCCATCACATAAAATTTTAAAAAAAACACATACTCTCCTCAACGCTCCTTTTCATTTATCCCCACCGCAGCCCCTCTGGCTCTCTTGTCATGCTGCAATTCATTCAAGGAACTGACGCCGGGCAGCGACAGTTAGGGTATGTGCATACGATAACGACCATTACGTCTGAAATTACGGAGCTGTTTTCAGGAGAAAACAGCTCCTGAATTTCAGACGTAATTGCTCGTACTCGCGTTTTGCGAGGCGTCAATTATGGGCGTAATTTGGAGCTGTTCTTCATTGGATTCAATGAAAAACGGCTCAAATTATGCACTTCTTTGCCGAGGCAGTAAGTTTACACGTCGTCTTTTGACAGCGACGCGTAAAATTAAAGTTCGTCGGCACAGTATGTCGGCAAACCCATTGAAAGCAATGGGCAAATGTTTGCCGACGTATTGAAGCCGTCTTTTCAGGCGTAAATCGAGGCGTAAAATGTCTCGTTTACGCCTGAAAATAGGTCGTGTGAACCCAGTGTCAGAGTATGTGCACATGACCTCTTTTCAGACGTAATGGAGGCGTTTTACGCCTCGAATTACGCCTGAAAAGACGGCTCCAATACGTCGGCAAACATCTGCTCATTGCTTGCAATGGGTCTTACGATGTACTGTGCAGATGAGCTGTCATTTTACGCGTCGCTGTCAAAATACGGCGCGTAAAATTACAGCCGCGTCAAAGAAGTGCAGGACACTTCTTGGGACGTAATTGGAGCCGTTTTTCATTGACTACAATGAAAACCAGCTCCAATTACGTCCGTAAAAGACGCCGCAAAAAACGCCTGCACTTGTAAAAACGTCTGAAATTTGAAAACATCTCCGGAATTTCAAATGTATTTGGCGTTGTCGTGTGCACATACCCTAACTATGTGACAACACAGCACTGATGACTGCCCAGCGTCAGTACCTTAAATGAGCCGTGGCAGGAACAGAAAGTCGAAAGAGACTCAGTGTTGGAAGGGGAGGGTGTGTAATCAGATCAGCGGCGGGGAAGGTAGAGGCCCGGAATGGGCCTTGTTATGCCCCACAGACAGAAATCTAGGAGCTGACGTAGATTTCTGCAATAATTTACGTCAGATTTCTGGCATAAATTATAACATTTTTCGTTCTTCCACACAGCAGCCAAAAACATCTAAAACCTGCAAATTTCGTGGGATGGCCTTATCAACTTATGTTATGTTATGGATACCCCAACATTTTCCACAATATGCACGTCCATATACCATAACATTGGTTGACATCCTTGGAAAAGGTTTTATTTCAATTTGTTTGGGTTGGTAAACAGCCTAGAGTAAATAAACATTCTCTATACTGACCATTCCCCTTAGGTGGTTTGGGTATGCCTAATATACATTGTTACTATATGGCTTCGATACTAGCCCAGGCAAGAATTTGGTAGGTGGATGTGGATCCTCCACTGTGGAGAGATATTGAGTGCCACTTTTGTCTAGGTTCCTTCCTGAAGACATGGTTGTGGATAGGACTAGGGTAAAGGATCTGCCAGGCAAAACTTCTGTGTATACGCCCATGGGTAATCAGTCTGCACCTGGTTCTATGTCTCTGAGACTGACTCCATCTTCCACCACTCAGGATGGCAGGCTTAGGAGTGGGGGAGCCTATCGCAGCCTGGCCAGATGGAGCTAGCTCCCGCCCTCTGTCTATTTATACCTGCCTTTCCTGTTCCTCCTTTGCTTGTGATTCTTCTCGTGTGGTTTCCTGGCCTTGCTGCAGCTTCTATCTATTTGACCTTGCTTCATACTGACCCCGGCTTACTGACTACTCTCCTGCTCTGCGTTTGGTACCTCGTACATTCCTGGTTTGACTCGGCTCGTTCACCTCTCTTGTTGCTCACGGTGTTGCCATGGGCAACTGCCCCATTTCCCTTTGCTTGTGTCCCCTTGTCTGTTTGTCTACTGAGCATAGGGACCGTCGCCCAGTTGTACCCCGTCGCCTAGGGCGGGTCGTTGCAAGTAGGCAGGGACTGAGTGGTGGGTAGATTAGGGCTCACTGTCTGTTTCCCTACTCCCCTGCCATTACAACTAGTTTCTAAAACCCCTCACTCCCCAGCAGTACACTTACATACAGTGTCTTGTACTCTTAACATGTGGTACAAAGCCATACGAGAAAATCCAGCTTTAATTACTTTTATCATATAACTTTTTTCTCTTTGTGGATCCCACTTATAGACCACTTATGGTTTACAGCTGGTATTCAACATGTGCGTCAACTTTTTATAATAAATAGAATAAAGTTTTTGTCTCATTTCAATATCTCAAAGACCATTACTTTTTAGATAATAAGCAATTTTTACAATATATGCAAGTTAGACACTGTGTCTCTTCCTGCAACTGGACTTGGGCTAACACACTTACAGGGGTTTTCCATCTTCTAACAACTGATGACCTATCCACAGTGCAGGTCCGACACCTGGACCTCGCACCGATCAGCCGCTCCGGTGGCCTGATAGCGGCCGTGCTGCAGAACTTCAGGTCTGCTCCTATTAACTTGAATAGAAGCAGAGCTGCAGTACTGCAGCATGGCCACTATTCTGTGGCCAGAGCCAACTGCTTTTGGCATGTACATCTGTGCGGTGCCCGGGTGTCGGCCCCTGCAGATCATGTACTGATGACCTATCCAGTGGATAGGTCATCAGTTGTCAGAAGGTGGAAAACCCCTTTAAGTCTCCTTATTACTAAATTCACAACATAAATACAGATGTGATGAAGTTGATTTAACAGTTCACACATAATACCACCTTACATATATCTACATACATATCTACCTCTGTTAAAACCCATTCATAAAATACTGCATATGAAAAAAGTGCAAGAATGAGTGACTAAACAACAATGCTATAAAAGTACCCCAATAACACTATCAAACGGTGGTTGTATGATATTGCCATACAGTGTGTACATAAAACTGCATGCACTGCCCACATAAATCCACCATACAATGCATAAAAAAATTATATACAGTATATATACATACATACATACATACATACATACATACACACACACTCACAGTATAGAAGCACTGATGCTGGCAGGTGGCATAGGGATACATGTTATTATGTGGGAATTAGAAGGGGTGTTTTAGTGAAACCAGGTTCTTTGTACTTAATGAATTTAACGCTCCTACAGAACCAACAGTGCAGGACCACTGGACGACTACAGTATACGTCAGCAAGGCACACATATTGATCGACTGCTTACTGGCGTGTTGTGCACGAGTGGCACAGTAGAAGAATTAAAATAAGTACTGTCCATAAGGAGGAGTTCTGATTCTTGTGCTGAGCCACCAATATCCTTGTCCGAAGAGAGATCAGTCTCATGTTTACATACATAAGACAGTTAAAAGCAGTGGCGGAACTACCGCTATAGCAGCCATAGCGGCTGCTGCAGGGCCTGCGGGATGACGGAGCCCGTGCTGCCCAGCACATAACATTCATGTGCCGGGTGGCACGGGCTCCCGCTTGCCCGGTGACGTCACTAGCACCGGGCATACGGAGTCCCAGCCGACTGCCACATTAAATTGTACCTGCTCCACCATTCACTAGGCTATAGGCCACCTTAGGTCTGCAGCCTATAAGACGCTGGGACAAGATCCCTGCGCAGGCCGGTGCAATGACTTCCCTGGATCATGTCGGCCTACACAAGGGCATCTCATAGGCTGCAGGCCTAACACGGCTAAGGAGGCAGTGAAGCAGCACCGTTCGTCGCGTAAATGGGGCTAGATAAGTACAAGGTTTTTTTTTGTTTGGGGGGCACTATCTGCAAGGTGGGCTGTGTGGTACTATCTACAAGAGAAAGTGTGGCACTATCTACAAGGGGGGATGTGAGGCACTATCTACAAGGGGGTGTGGCATTATCTCCAGGTCGCTGCATCAGGCTCCGTTTTGGAGCTTCATCGCAGATTCAATCTTATTTGACGAAAAATATAACGCAGCATGCAGTGATATTTTCTATGATGGAATGATGGACACCCTGATAAAATCAGACGGATCTGGCATTCTGTAAATTTCGTTCTTCGGCTCCTATGACGGTACAGAATAACGGAATTGAAAAATGCAGATGTGAACGAGGCCTTACACAAGATTATTTGATGTTTATTATTTATGAGTATGCTATCTTTTCCAATGTATTATTGCCTGTGAAGGCATGACCCAATAGGAATTAACAGTACATATGACAGTGCTGCTGCCATGGCTTCCATATTTCACCATCAGATTGGAAGACAACGGCAGCCCCTCCCTTTGTTTAAATCACTGAGATGCCACGGTCACTATCTAAGGGGTAAAACAAGAGTTGCCATGGGATGCAGGATGTTTTACCTGACTTTAGGGTATAAATTATATGTGTGTACTGTATGTATGCTACATCAAAAACAAAGAACAAAGAAATATCCATGCCAGAACATGAGACAATGGGGAACTATCTTAATAGGGCCCTATTACATATTTTTAATATACTAGAGTAAAAATATGGAAAAAAAAGCTTTGTTTTACAGACTGTTTACATAACCTTACAAAAATGAATCCCTGTAATGACAGAGAAATGATATTAATATACATTAAATCAGCATGCATTAAAACTATGCATATCGCAGTCAAGAATTACGTAGAGCTCACCTGCTCCTGTAGCCCCTCGCCTTTTACTGGCACAATAAGACTCTACTGCAATAACGTGGCAATTAATAACCACAACATTACCATGACTGAAGGAACAATATATAATGCAAAGTCATTGTAAGTGCTGTCTTAACCGGCTGTTAACGAAAAAAAGCGGTTACATAATTTGAAGTAGATTTGCCTGATTCTACCTAGATTCTGGTATGGATTTATCAACTGACAATAGCTACCTGCCCAGGAAACCAAATTATTGTACACCACTCCAAAAAAATTATTTGGATTTTACATATTTTAAGGCACAACATGTAATGTAATGATTGGCATATGAAAGTGTCACATTTTCTGTGGCCCTATCTGCTATTCTGTATTTAGTGCAACCACTCATATGAGAGTAGCAAGGGAATAAATGATGCCTAAAATATTTGCACAGAAGTCTGCAGGGAAAGATGATGTGGTAGGACACATTTGCCAAGCAACGATGACTTCAATATTTTTATGACCGCCCCTTTATGTACTAAGACACTAAGTGGACCTAGTGATTTGTAAATATACAATGTATTGATGTTTCCGAAAGGTGACTTGGAGTATCTAATTACAGTATGTCAAGTAAAGTCTAGCAGTCAATGTAATGTTTGTGTTTTTCTCTTATGTCTACAAAAATCGATGAGTTCAACAGGCCTTATAGAAAGAAAAATACCAATTTCATAGTACCAAACAGATTGTATGCTGTTTGCTTCAAAAAGTGGTATGAAACTGCTGGTGTGTGACACAGCCTAAAAGTGGCGCGACAACAAGAACAGTCGCAGTCCATAAGAAAACATTGAATTGAGTGACTGTAAATGGATGTTTCACATAAATATCAGGCAACAAAATTTCAAGAAGAAAAATATGGGTTAAAAAAATATATATATTACTTATACACACCATACTCCTTGTATGCATTGGAAATTTTTCTCACTATGTCACCATAGTATGTTAATTAATAAGTTTTTAGTTTTACTTTTGTTTTATGTAATCCCATTATAATGGGTCAATATAACACTGCAACTATCTTCTTGCTAACTGTATGCATTACTATTTGAACCCAATAAAAAGGAATGTTTTTTTTTTGTTTTTTTTTTTTAAAGAGCATATACTTGTCTGTAGGGGTTTATTTACACAGTGCACCTATTTTTTACCGTAATTTTCTAAAAGCCGTGGCAAAAAACACAATTTGACCGCACTGTGTGTTAATACCCTAGGTCACTTTAAAAAAAGTTTGTGTGTATAGCCCCAGTCTTACAGAATAAGCAGCAGGCTGTTAAACTACAACATGTTTAGCCTGTTATTCATGTGCACTATTGTTTTTACAGTAATGAAACTGCAACGACAATCTAACCATATTTTATATTAATGTATGGTGATGGAGCTGTTGGCAGCTTTCTAAAAAAAAAAAATTTGGATAGTTTATAACTACAGTTAGGTCCAGAATTATTTGGACACTGACACAAGTTTTGCTATTTTATCTGTTTACCAAAACATATTGAATTTAAAGTGCAGACTCTCAGTTTTAATTTGAGGCTATTCACATCCTAATTTGAGGAAGGGTTTAGGAATTACAACTCTTTAATATGTAGCTGCCTCTTTTTCAAGGGACCAAAGGTAATTGGACAATTATCTCAAAAGATATTTAATGGGCTGCATGGGCTATTCCCTTGTTAATCCATCACCAATTAAGCAGGTAAAAGGTCTGGAGTTGATTCCAGGTGCGGCATTTGCATTTAGAAACTGTTGCTGTGAACCCACAACATGAGGTCAAAGGAGCTCTCAATGCAAGTGAAACAGACCATTGTTAGGCTAAAAAAAATGAAGAAATCCATCAGAGAGATAGCACAAATGTTAGGAGTGGCCAAATCAACCTGTTTGGTACATTCTTGAAAAAAAAAAAGAGCACACTGGTAATCTCGGGAACTCCAAAAGGCCTGGACGTCCATGGAAGACAACAGTGGTGGATGATCGCAGAATCCTTTCAATGGTAAAGAAAAACCCCTTCACAACATCTACCCAAGTGAAAAACACTCTCCTGGAAGTAGGCGTATCAGTATCTAAGTCTACCACAAAGAGAAGACTTCATGAGAGCACATACAGAGGGTTCACCACAAAGTGCAAACCATTAATCAGCCTCAAAAATAGAAAGGCCAGATTAGACTTTGCCAAACAACATCTAAAGAAGCCAGCCCAGTTCTGGAACAGCATTGTTTGGACATATGAAACTAAGATCAACCTGTACCAGAATGATGAGAGGAAGAAAGTGTGCAGAAGGCTTAGAACGGCTCATGATCCAAAGCACACCACATCCTCTGTAAAACATGGGGGAGGCAGTGTGATGGCATGGGCATGCATGGCTCCCAAGGGCACTGGGTCACTGGTGTTTATTGATGATGTGACTGAAGACAGAAGCAGCCGGATGAATTCTGAAGTGTTCAGGGATTCTGCTCAGATTCAACCAAATGCAGCAATGTTGATTGGACGTCGCTTCACAGTACAGATGGACAATGACCCAAAGCATACTGCGAAAGCAACCCAGGAGTTTTTTAAGGCAAAGAAGTGGAATATTCTGCAACGGCCAAGTCAATCACCAGATCTTAACCTGATCGAGCGTGCAGTTCACTTGCTTAAGACAAATCTTAAGGCAGAAAGACCCACAAAGAAGCAACAACTGAAGACAGCTGCAGTAAAGGCCGGGCAAAGCATCACAAAGGAGGAAACCCAGCGTTTGGTGATGTCCATGGGTTCCAGACTTCAGGCAGTCATTGCCTGCAAAGGAATCTCTACAAAGTATTAAAAAAAAACATTTTATTTATGGTAATGTTAATTTGTCCAATTACTTTTGAGCCCCTGAAATGAGGAGGCGGTGTAGAAAAATGGTTGCAATTCCTAAACGTTTCACAGGATATTTTTGTTCAACCCCTTGAATTAAACCTGAAAGTCTACACTTCAATTGCACCTCAGTTGTTTCATTTCAAATCCAATGTGGTGGCATCCAGAGTCCTAATCATGAAGATTGTGTCACTGTCCAAATATATCTGGACCTAACTGTATGACACTCAGAAGTAGAATTCTTAAATTAATTCATAGACTGTGACACATTGATACATGCCTACCATTGTCTCTAATTGTCATTGCTTTCAATTCCTCAAATTGCAGAACCTCATATCTGTGCCCATAGTTGGGCAAAGGAAAATTAATTGGATGGCGAGGACCATAATGCTTACTTGCAGGTAGGTGTACATAGCCAGATGCCAAAGAATAGTACCCTCCAACATTTGAAAATAGGTACCCTACCCTAACCCGACTGTGACAAAGTAACAGCATTTTATTGTAATTAAACCATAGAACCGACAAAACAATGTGTGCCAGCCACATATGCCATTTCACATGCACAAACTACGATGTAGAGCATGGCGCAAAACCCAATTATTTTTCTGGCACAAGCAAACAATAAATCGCAATCAATTAACAAGCGCCACACAAACAGTTGCGCAAACAAAAAGAACTGAGGAGCAGTAAGCATATTAAATCCCCTTTAATGCCCCATTATATTCTATGTAAACCTTTGAAAGTGATTTTTTTTATAAAAAATGTCAGTCAGTTTGTTTGGTGCAACTTTCAAACTTCTTTTTATTAAAAGTTTTATTTACTTTTTGAGATACAGTTGCTTTGTATCCTGTATCCAGCTGTATCGTTCGCTGAATCCTGTACCTGTCAGGTCCGCGGACCTGACGGATTGAAGTCTTAGCGAACGATACAGCTTCTCTGTATACAGGATACAGACCAGCTATATCTCAAATAGTAAAAATAATTTTTAATAAAAACTAACTTGAAAGTTTCACCAAACACACTGACCGATATTTAATAAAAAATAAATAAAAAAATCACTTTCCTAGGTTTACATAGCCTTTAACTTTAAATTTAGAGAGCAAAACCAAGATATTTAGCATTCTATGGAAAAAACTGGTTGTGAAATCCTACATGATATTGAATGAGACTATTATTCGATTGACCTTTGCATATATGCCTATACACAGGGGCGTAGCTAAACGCTCATGGGCCCTGATACAAAGGTTCTTCTTGGGCCCCCCCCAAATTTCTCATGGCCGACGGGTTCCGTTGTTTTGACAGAATCAATAGCGCAGTCAACTGCGCTATTGGTTGCATTAAGAACATGAAGAATCCTGTCACAACGGTGACAAATGGAAACCTTTAGCAACGTTTCCGTCACCATGGAGATCAATGGTGATGGAAACGGAAGCTGAGGTTTCAGTTTGCCGTTCCGTTGAGGGGTTACCCGACGGAAACCTCTGATGGAACCCCTCAACAGAAGGGCAACGCTGATGTGAACACAGCCTAACACAGCCTGCTTAGTTACAGGGCCCAAGTGCATGTGTGATACTGTTTGTTGGACCCTCTATCTAAGCCTACCACATGGTAGGCTTAAAAGGGGTTGTCCAGTCCCTAAACATTGATGGTCTATCCTCAGGATAGGCCATCAATAGCTGATGGGTTGGGGTCCGACTCCCGGGACCCTAGAGTTCAGCTGTTTTGAAGGGGGTGCAGTGCTCGTATAAGCGCTGCTTCCCCTTCATTTCCCTTACTTGCTCACACTGTGAATCACTGACACGTTCGTTTAGGCGATTCAATGTTGGAAAGTGACTGGAATAAAGGGGAAGTACTGCTCGTACGAGCGCTGCGGCCCCTTCAAAACAGCTGATTGGCAGGGGTCCCGGGGTTCGGACCCCAACCCATCAGCTCCAGCAGACAGTGGTATTAAACTTACCCTCCTCTTCGGCCGCAGCGGAGGTCCTGACTCCATCCAGGGACGGGACGTTGTGCGCAGCGCATAGCGTTGTGATGTCATGCGCTGCGCACAGTGTTGTGACGTCAGGATCACCTCTGCGCTCCGGAAGGAGGAATGTAAGTACTGTCAGTTACTAAAGTAACGGGGGCCCGTGTAGTTTATTACATAGGCCCCAGTTACTATAGTAACTTTTCATTGATGTGGTGCGGGGCCTGGTCGCAATTGTGACCGCTGCGACCCCTATAGTTACGCCACTGCCCAGACATCTTCAGCTATATCACCACAGTCCTGTAATCATTTTCCCCTCAATGAAGAAACGCTATCAACTTCTCCTAGTATGGCGAGTTCTATAGATCTGTTTCGAGCAACAGGTCATTTCCCAGCTATTGAGCAGTGGTTGGGGCAATTGCTAAGGCAACTGCTACCCAGCTGATTCATCAGTGTAGGTGAGATGATCACACTGATGTGAGCCTGTGATTCGCTTAGAGAGAGCGACCTGATTGGTCTGCCTCTCCTTAAGAATCCATGAATTCAGCATTCGAGTGTCGGCTATAGTACTTGCTATGTGTGTTGCCATGTGAAAATCAAATCCAGTGTTCCAGTCTAGTGTTGTGTTTTCCTTAGTCCATTTTTGCTTCCGTGTCTAGTCCTATTACTTAGTGAGTTTCAGCCTATTTTATTGTGTTTTGCTTGCCTGAGTTTGTGATTGGTTTGTGCTATTTTATTGCTTCTGGTTCCTAGTGTTTTCCTGAGGCTGCGTTATCGACAGTGTCTGCAAATTAGAGACTCCATTAGGGATAGTATTTGTGAAAGTACAAGTTAGTCATGTCTGGTGTCAGGGTCAGAAAGTAGGGATTGTAAAAGGGCAAGTTAGGGTTAGTGTGTTATCATCTACCCTTATCCGTTTGGTTTCAACCATCTGACTATTATCATCACCCATCATCTGTTTGTTCTCAACATTCGTCTGATGTCCTCATCTTGTTAAACCTCTCTTTAATTGGCGAGTCCCTGCATTTTTGTAGTATTGTGATACATGCTCTATAAATCCCTTTAATTATCCAGTTGGTTCATAATTCACCTCTACTGTAGACCTGCCATCTTGTGGACAGTCAGCATCATTACAAGATCTTAGATAAGGCTTTCTTACTCTTTGAAGATTAAAATATTGGAGCAAGAGCAGAAAGATCGGTCTTTTTTTAAGTACCTGTTTCTTTATTGCTGACCCCAGATGCAAATAACTGAAAAAGAGTCCAGAAGACCGAATTCCTCTTTCAGAGGCCTGAAGGGCTTTAGCCCTTCTCTATTATACAAATAAATCCAGTTCAGAATTCCCTTTTTTTCAGAAATCAAATACAACAAATGTATGACACTCCGTTAGATTAAAGAATTCTCCACATTTTATATGATACATAGAATTTGGCCAAAGTTTAAAGCCTTTTTTGGTTCTGAATGACTTTGTATGTAAAGGGGTATTCCCAGTATCGACAACTATCACCTATCCACAGGATAGGGATAATTGTCTGACCGCTGGGACCCTTACCGATCGCAAGAATGGGAATCCCAAAGCCTCAACCGCAGTGAGGAGGATATTGAATGGAGCGGTGGTCGAGCATGTGCACAGCTGCTTCATTCATAGTCTATGGGAATGATGGAAACAGCAGAGTCCCAACCTTTTAACGCGCTTATCAGAGAGGCATTGAAATAAAATGTAGGAATTGGGACCACCTAGCTTTCATCCTGGTTCCTCCTCTGCGAGTAACTCAGTCTGATATATTATATCTAAAAATTTCTTCAATTGAACAAAAAACTTAATTTTTGCTCAAGACCGGGGCTTTACCAAATCTATATAACATCTGAGGCAATAACACCATCTTGATCAATGCTATACGATCAGTGATATTCTGGGAGTCTACACCAAATCTTGGCCTTCTCTCTAAAATTTTGTAAAAGAAGAAAGACATCAAAGTGGATTTCCAAAAAACAAAGAATTGATGGCCTATCCTGAGGATAGGCCATTCGTTTTCTCTCTCTTGAAAACCCCCGTTTCTCACAATCCATCACCTGTTTAGAAACCAAAACCCCAAGTACTTAAAAACAGGCTGGCAATTAAAGGGAAAATTAGACGAGGGGGATTCAGAATTCAATCATAATCTATTAATCCCAATCCCTGATAAATCCTGGAACTAATCTAGAACTTCAATAGATCTGATCAAGGATTTATTTGCGTCTCCCAGGAAAAGCAGTACATTGTTCGAGTATAAAATAATTTCACTGTCTTGTCTGATTTTCTCTGCGAGGGCCTCAATAACTATAGAAAAGAGGGACAGGGACTCGTACCTCTTTCTAACCCAAATGCCTCAGAGTTTTCTCCGACAACAGAAGCAACAGGGTCCTTATATAGTAGATGAATCCAATTTAAAAAGGTCCGAATTCAAATGATTTCAAAGCTTCAAAGAGCAAAGTCAAGTCAACAGTATCAACTACCTTTGTCGCATCAAGCAACAAAAGTGCCCTATCCTCCACATTAGTTGACTACATTTGGATATTGAGGAACAATTTTCTAAAATGTATTTCAGTAGTTCTAGCCTTTTTTATATTGTTTGATAATTTTCCCTATAACTTTAGTCTGACGGACTGCCAACAACTTAGCTACAACTTTAATGTCAGAATTTAGCAATGAAATTGTTCTATAGGAATCCAATAAGTTCAATGGTTTTCCTGTTTTCGGGATCAAAAAGATAACTGATTCCTTCAGATTCAGGGTGGAAGGTCATTGCTTTCGTAGGCTTCATTCATTGCATTGATAAGCAAGGGAGTGAAATAGTGCTATACTTCTATTGAGAGCCCATTAGTATCTGTAGCTTGATTCTTGAGTGCAGAGAATACCACCTTAATTTCTTCCAGTATGGGGAGATTCAAATAATTTTATGCCCTAATATTCTCTGTTGAGCCTTTCCCCCTTGAAGCATACAAAGACACAAAATAAGACCCAAATACATTTCAAATCTCATTTTCCTTTAAAATAATATTCCCTAGTTCATCGGAAACTAGGAACGACCGGAAGGTACAACTATTTTTGCTAACCATTTGCCTGATTTTCCACTGTCAAAAGAATATCCGTAGGAAGAGATCATTATTTATGGTTTATTTTGTTGCAATTTCTTTCAATGTATTTTTGTCCCTGTCTAGACACCCAATGAACAAATATAATCTGCACAGGAACCCGGCAGCTAGTATACAAAACCACTGTAGCGGCTGCACAGAGGAAATGGAGCATTACATAGTCCTCATTGAAATCAACAGGCTGCCCGTGTAATGCCTGGGAATTCATGGCCATTCAGAATATAAGAAGCTCTTTGCAGTTGCTTTGGCTAACAGATGTGAGTCCTGAATGTAGAAACCCTTTTTATAAACACATAATTCCCTAATGGGTATTAGAAAATGTTTTGTTTTGTCACAGAAAAAGGCTATGCTTAGCCTCTGTTCACACTTCGGTTATTCCTTCCGTCTGAGGTATATATTGGAAGTATTCCCCAGCCTATACCTCCGATGGAAGGCTGCAACATATGCCACTATATGTACTCCACATGTTAAAATTTCATGCTAATAGGTTTTGGTTCAATTTATTTATATTCATTTGAAATTCCCTATGAGTGTTGCAAGGGCTTGGGCAAAACTTGTTTATCTCACTGTTGTAAGTCTTGAAAAACTGTAATTATTCAGGACAATTGAACACACAAGGACATCTACAATAACAAATCGTGAAAAAAAAATTGCATTTGACGATTGTGAAAACTGAAAAGATTCTTGTACAACCTTTTAACCTCCTTATGATGGGCAGCAACCAAACTCTTGACAGGGCTGTAATTCCAATGAATGTTTTATACACTTTCAATGTTAACTTTTTATTTTGTTTTTAGAAAATATACTTTTTGGCTTCATTTCTAATCTATATTATTACTTTTCTTGCAGAAAAAAAACCTATTTCTCATTCACATGTTTTGGTCACAACAATAATTTACTGCAGTGGCCAAATGTCCCTTTGTAGTAAACAGGGTTTCCTGTTGAAACACTGGGGCAGATTTTTTTAAGGAGTTTTCTTATATTCATTTAAAGAGGCTCTGTCACCAGATTATAAATGCCCTATCTCCTACATAATCTGATTGGCGCTGTAATGTAGATAACAGCAGTGGTTTTTATTTTGAAAAACAATCATTTTTGAGCAAGTTATGAGCAATTTTAGATTTAGTTTCTTAATGCCCAACTGGGCGTGTTTTTACTTTTGACCAAGTGGGTGTTGTAAAGAAGTGTATGAGGATGACCAATCAGTGACCAATCAGTGTCCTACACTTCTCATTGTTCCAGCCCAGCATGATCCACAGCACAGTGAGATTGTGCAGTGAAAGAAGCTGGGCTGGAACAATGAGAAGTGTATAAAACTGATTAGTCACTGATTGGTCAGCCTCATACACTTCTTTACAACACCCACTTGGTCAAAAGTAAAAACACGCCCAGTTGGGCATTAAGAAACTACATCTAAAATTGCTCATAACTTGCTAAAAAATGATAGTTTTTCAAAATAAAAACCACTGTTGTTATCTACATTCCAGCGCCGATCAGATTATGTAGGAGATAGGGCACTTATAATCTGGTGACAGAGCCTCTTTACATTTTTGAAAATGTCTGATCGTGCTGTGTTTTGTGTCCTAATGCACCCTAAATACCTCTTTCAATTGTTGTCGTCACTGTCCGTGTGCTACAGCCACGCTCCGGTTTGCTTATATAGTGTACTTCCGGTCCGCAACCGTTTCCTGTTTGCCTTCTATAATACAATTTCCATTCTGCCTTGTGCTAGCTTCGGAGTCGGCTTAACATCCCCCCACTACCCCTCCTATCAGTAGTAAGCTGGGACTGGACACTTGCCACGCGTGCGCAGATGGTAAACTAGCACTGAGCATGCATGGAGCAAAGAGAATTGCTTTGATCCGTGTATACTTTAGGGGAATGTCAGCTCACCAGGACCCACCCATTGAATTGTCATCAGTGATGACGTGCCATTCAGTCAGGAGGCAGAAAGAAGGCTTTGGCAGAGAAGTGACGATACATAATTGGACGTCCAGATTTTGCTGTGGGTCGGCGTCACAAGACCAGAGGCACGAACAGGATAACTGTAATTCACTCACGTTTCGTAAAATGCACTAAGTGGGTTGGATAGCAAAGTGGTGGTAAATAGAAGCCAAAGCTGGAAGTGGTGCCAAATGGAAGGAAAGGTTTAAAGAAAAAACTGATGCATCTCCATTCTTTTGTGTCCACTCCAGTGTTTGGCTAATAAAACTGCACCAAAAACTTAATCAAAGCTGTGTGTGTGATCCTGGCCTTCAAAAAGCTGCTGCCATCAATCAAGGCATGCAAAGCAGCATCAGAAATTGTGTGTTAACACAGGGTTTAAGGCAGCATTCGACAATACTGGTGAATTGTTGTGGATCCGCGAGTCCGGATGACACACGGATGCACAACAAGGGTTTTTTGCGGTCCAACGGACCACAACGGACACGTGATTTTTGGGACCACTAAACCAATACGGTAGTGTTCATGAGGCCCTAAATCTACATTGAGGTCATGCACTATGTCACGTTGGGTACGTGGACCCACTGGGTCGTACCGCCTTGACGGTATGGCAGCTGGCCAACAGGACACAGGTCACAGTCTATAGTACGTATAGTGTACCTGTGGTAGCTCAGACAGTAGCAAGACAGGCTCGGCTGGGACTAGGCAGCAAGCAGGCGCCAGGCGTGGTGTAGCAGGACAGGCGTGGTACTCAGCACAGCACGACTTCATCTCAACGCGGTACTTGACCAGGATAGCACGGGATACAGGTTACAGGTAGCAGGAACGGGAAACACTGGGAACTGGGAATCACTAGGAGACCATTTGCTTAGACAGACTGGGGTACGACAACAAGGCTCAGACAAGGCAGGAAGGGGCTAGGCCCCTCTTATAGTCCAGGGTGCTCATGGGCTAATTTTGTACTATTTTCAGGTGCGCACGCTGGTCCTTTAAGAGTGGGCACGGGACCCGGCCGGGAGAAGTGGAAGTGAGCACTGGCGTCTCCTGAGGAGGAGATGGGGACCAGCGCTCACAGTTCCATGGCTGCGGGCGTCAGGAGGTGAGTGAGCCTGACGGCCCACGGCCATGGGCATGACACACTAAACATGGTAAAGTGTATTGTCATGGAGGTAATGCACTATATATGGAGTAAGGCAAGTAATTTGATATTTATATATATATAGACAGAGGAGTAATGCCCTATATGTGTCAGGGAGGTACTGTCCAATATGTGAAGTCAGAGAAACAATGCTATGTGGATTCAGGAAGGTAATACTCTACCCATGCAGTCAAGCAAGTAATGCTCTATATGTAGAGCTAGAAAGGTAATCCACTATATATAGAGTCAGGCAAGTAAAGTGTTGTACGTGGAGACAGGGACGTATTGCAATACAGTATATGTGGATTCAGGATGGTAATGTTGACGCAATCATGGGCCAAAATATATTAGACTGAAATATTATACTGGATATACATATGTGAGCATGTCTCCTCTTCTTATCTCACTCCCTGTTCCTTCTCTCCAAGCTTTGTATGGGTACCAAGGTCAAAGATAACTTAACTTAGAAACATAAAAACTTGTCTTAAGCTTCGTTCACATCTGCGTCAGGGCTCCGTTCCGACGTTCCGTCAGAGCTTTCCGTCGGAACGAAGCCCTGATTGACACAAACTGAAACCCTAGGTTTCTGTTTCCATCACCATTGATTTCAATGGTGCCGGATCAGGTGCCAATGGTTTCAGTTTGTCTCCGTTGTACAAGGGTTCCGTCGTTTTGACAGGATGAATAGTGTAGTCGACTACGGTATTCAGGGGCTCTGGGACAGTAATTTGCCGGAACTGGCTCTGTAAATTCGGGACAGTCCTGGAAAATTTGGGACTGTTGACATCTATGCCCATGCCGCCTGGCATGGCGCCCCCCTTTCCTTCCTTCCTAGTTGCGCCCGGGGGCCCCTGCCCCAAGTCAGTGAAACCACAGTACCTGCATAATAGCCAGCCACAGTTTTCCTTCACTCTCGCCTACTGCTAGCATTATCAGGAAGGTACATGTGAGGGGCCAACAAACAGTCTTCTACAGAAGTCTGGGACAAAGCCCTTCTTCTGGGATAGAACTGAGTCATCCTAGAACAGTGGAACGCTGCCTGATATCTGAGACTGCCCAATAAATAGGAAGGTCTGGCTGTTTCTCTTTCAGCAAATCAGCTGCTGGAGTGCAAGCAGCCCATTTACTTCTATTGCACTGAGGCCTTTGATGGCTATTTGTGCCCATGCTTTTCAGGAATACATTATTATGTTACCATTGTTATGTGTAAGCAAAAAATAAAAATCCAGCTTATCCCTGAAGTTATAGCACTTTACAATCACCCAAAAATCAATATGAAAAAGGAGAACAAATCTTCCTGCACATCCAGGTGGGTAGCTAAAGGCTCATGGACCCTGGTGCAAGAATTCAACTTGGGCCCCCTACCCCTAACACCACAAGACTCCTGTCCGTGCCTATGCCCATCATCCTTGCCCAACAGCCCCCATGGATGCCCACACATCCTATAATGCTTCCCATAGCCGCCCCCACACAGTATAATGCTCCCCGTAGCTGCCCTCGTACAGAATAATGTTCCCATAGCTGCCTCCCACACAGTATAATGCCCCCATAGCTGCCCCACACACAGTATAATGCCCCCATAGCTGCCCCCCACACAGTATAATGCCCCGCATATCTGCCCCCACACAGTATAATGCCCCCATAGCTGCTCCCCACACAGTATAATACCCCCCATAGTTGCCTTAATACAGTATACTGCCCCCATAGCTGCCCCTACCCAAAAGTAGTAACATATATAAAAAAAAACATAAATAAATTTGGTATCACCGTAATCGTATTAAGCAGCAGAATATTGGATTTTTTTACCGCACGGTGAAAGCCGTAAAAAAATTAAAAAAAACTAAAAACAATGAAGGAATTTCGTTTTTTTCCAATTGCACCCCACAAAGATTTTTTGCCATTTCCCAGTACATTATATGGTACTTTAAATGGTTCCAATACAAAGTACAACTCCCCCCGCAAGAAATAAGTCCTCACAACACTCTATTGAAGGAAAAATAAATATAAATGCCCCCTGTAGCTGCCCCCCACACAGTATAATGCCCCCCATAGCTGCTCCCCACACAGTATAATGAGTCCATAGCTGCCCCCCACACAGAATAATGCCCCCATAGCTGCCCCCCCACAGTATAATGCCCCCATAGCTGCCCACCACACAGTATAATGCTCCCCATAGTTGCCTCCATACAGTATAATGCCCCCATAGCTGCCCCACACACAGTATAATGTACCCCGTAGCTGCCCCCACACAATATAAAGCCACCCATAGCTGCCGCCAAACAGTATTATGCCCTCATAGCTGCCTCCATACAGTATAATGCCCCCCATAGCTGCCCCATACAGTATAATGCCCCCATAGCTGCCCCAAACAGTATAGTGACCCCATAGCAGACCCCATACAGTATAATGCCCCTCACAGCTGCCCAACTCAGTATAATGCCCCCCACAAATGCCCCCATACAGTATAATGCCCCCATAGCAGCTCCCATACAGTATAATGCCCCTCATAGCTTGCCCCCACAGTATAATGCTTTCTTAGCTGCCCCCACACTGTATAATGCCCCCCATAGCTGCTACCATACATTATAATGCCCCTACACAATATAATGCACCCATGGATGTCCCCACAGTATAATGCCACCATATCAGCCCTGCATACAGTATAATGCCCCCATAGCTGTCCCCCTACAGTGTAATGCCCCCATAGCTGCCACCATATGAGCCCCCATACAGTATAATGCCCCCATAGCTGTCCCTCCACAGTGTAATGACCCAATAGCTGCCACCATATCAGCCCCCTATACAAAATAATGTCCCATATGTGCATAATAGAAAAATAATAAAATTACTTATGTATCCTCGTTCCAACGACGGGTGGAGGAGATCCTTCTTCTCCTTTGCCCTGTGCAGAGAGGCGCGATGACATCACTAAATCGCGCCTGTCTGCGCAGAGCCACTAATGGCTCACGGTACAGTAAATGCTGGAGCAAGCAGCCGTCAGCTCCTTGCTACAACATTAAATTCAACTGTGTCTGCATCCTGAGGATGCAGATACGGTTGGAACCGGGACCTCGGTGAGTTGCTCACGACCCCCCGGCGGGGGCCCACAGTTTGTAATGTATTGAATCGTGCAGCTTGTGTTTGCGGTCGAGAGAGGAGAGGGGGGGGCTGTAATTTAAAGCCCCCCCCCTCTCCTCTCTCCACCGCAAACACAGACAGCACAATACAACA
Source organism: Rhinoderma darwinii (assembly GCF_050947455.1). NCBI lineage: Eukaryota > Metazoa > Chordata > Amphibia > Anura > Rhinodermatidae > Rhinoderma > Rhinoderma darwinii. The sequence goes on along the minus strand of NC_134687.1, from coordinate 214,339,323 downwards.
CACCTGGAGTCTTCCATTCTCTTCCACACCGGCTGTTCCACATTGGCTGGAACGCCCCTCACGTGACGTAACGGTCACATGGTACACTGAGGACACAATTCAGAAGACTGGTGGAAACCTTGAAGCCTCTCCTAATTGTAAAAAATAATAGCTGAGTGTACCAACTAATAACTGAGTGTACCATATGACCGTGACAACTAAAGGAGCCCTGCCTGTAACCAGAAAGTGCCGGCATCACAGCACAAAAGAATTAGCATTAGTGCACTGTGTGGCATTGGGGGCCCTATGGGCCCCCAGACTTAGGGGCCCGGTCGCAAGTGCGAACCCTATAGCTACGCCACTGATCACATCCTTATAAAAGTACAAATTTTATTTGGCAACTTATTTAAAAATAATCTTCTGGCGTTTACGCCTCTGACCTCCCATTGACATCAATGGGAGGCAGAGAAAGTGTATTTCGCTGCATTTTTTGCCCGCGGCGCTCAATGGCCGCAGGCGAAAAACGCTGCGAAAATCGGCGTGCAAGCAGAGCAAAATCTGCCTCAAAATTCCAAATGGAATTTTGAGGCAGATTTTCCGCCTGCAAAAAACTCAGTGTGAACCCAGCCTTACGCGTTTCGAACAGGAGTGTTCTTACTCATAGCATACATCACTAAGGCAATGCTTATAATTTAAAAGCATGCTCAACAAATCCTGGCCACTTCTTGCAAAAAAAACTTTCACAGGTAATAGCGATGCAAACACTCATTTTTGTTAGTAGTTTCCCACCTCTTAAATTGGTATGTCAACCAAACTGAAGGCAGGTATTGAAACCTGTTTTAACACTTTCACTTACATGTATATATATATATACTTTGCATAATTAAATGTATTTGTATTATCAGTTAGTGAAGGGTTCATGGCACATAAATCTTTAGCATGATCACATTAATATACAGTGAAGGAAATAAGTATTTGATCCCTTGCTGATTTTGTAAGTTTGCCCACTGTCAAAGACATGAACAGTCTAGAATTTTTAGGCTAAGTTAATTTTACCAGTGAGAGATAGATTATATATAAAAAAAAAAAAACAGAAATTCACATAGTCAAAATTATATATATTTATATAATTATATAATATAATTTATATTTAGACTCCTGTCCACAGACTCAATTAATCAGTCTGACTCTAACCTCTACAACATGGGCAAGACCAAAGCTCTTTCTAAGGATGTCAGGGACAAGATCATAGACCTGCACAAGGCTGGAATGGGCTACAAAACCATAAGTAAGGCGCTGGGTGAGAAGGAGACAACTGTTGGTGCAATAGTAAGAAAATGGAAGACATACAAAATGACTGTCAATTGACATCGATCTTGGGCTCCATGCAAAATCTCACCTCGTGGGGTATCCCTGATCCTGAGGAAGGTGAGAGCTCAGCCGAAAACTACACGGGGGGAACTTGTTAATGATCTCAAGGCAGCTGGGACCACAGTCACCAAGAAAACCATTGGTAACACATTACACCGTAATGGATTAAAATCCTGCAGTGCCCCCTGCTCAAGAAGGCACATGTACAGGCCCGTCTGAAGTTTGCAAATGAACATCTGGATGATTCTGAGAGTGATTGGGAGAAGGTGCTGTGGTCAGATGAGACTACAATTGAGCTCTTTGGCATTAACGCAACTCGCTGTGTTTGGAGGAAGATAAATGCTGCCTATGATCCAAAGAACACCGTCCCCACTGTCAAGCATGGAGGTGGAAACATTATGTTTTGGGGGTGTTTCTCTGCTAAGGGCACAGGACTACTTCACCGCATCAATGGGAGAATGAATGGAGCCATGTACCGTCAAATCCTGAGTGACAACCTCCTTCCCTCCACCAGGACATTAAAAATGGCTCGTGGCTGGGTCTTCCAGCACGACAATGACCCGAAACATACAGCCAAGGCAACAAAGGAGTGGCTCAAAAAGAAGCACATTAAGGTCATGGAGTAGCCTAGCCAGTCTCCAGACCTTAATCCCATCGAAAACTTATGGAGGGAGCTGAAGATCCG